>NC_134486.1:83738244-84100744 GCF_040206685.1 Ascaphus truei
CAATAAATTATTTCCTAAACTCCAAACAAAAAGGTACAATTTAGTATTAAAAGACCATTGTAACTGCCCTTTGTCCCAACTCCAGTCCAAACAAAGGAGAATGCTTTTATTGATAGAGAAAAGACAAGCAAAAAATACCCATCACTTTGACAACGAACCTACCCAATATCATTAAGAAACTGTAAAATTCAGGACAGTGAACTACTGCCACTGGAATACGTAATAGATTAAATGCAGGCAATTGAAACGTAAAACAAAGTAAGACCATTTTAAAATGTTTGTATTTGTAAACTTCACCATAAAATAATATCCAAATGGTTTTTATTTACATAATCTGTTTTACAATTTAGAAAAAAGAAAACCATAATGGACAATAAATTATGGATCATATTATGGACAATAAAATAGTTACATTAAGCCATAACAAATGAATTTTATAGGATCGGTGATCAGAAAAACATATTTGTCAAAGGACACAGAGTAAAAAAGTTTCACTTCACAAGTGATTGAATCTCGCCAAAACCCATTACAATGAGAAAGTGCTTCATTTATTTTTGATGAACCTTGTGGGATTGCCAATTAATGTCACAGCAAATTCAGTGAATTTGTTGTTTATGGTTTACATGTAAATTACACATTTGAAACAGGAAAAGCGACAAAAAGTGCAATTGCAGCTCTACAGTAATTCACAGCTTATTTATTTTCAATTAGATTCTCTTTAACCTTACTACAAAAATGTGAATATAAATTCAATAATAAAAATAAAAAAAACACTGTATATATCGTAATTCTATTAAAATAAATATTCATTGTATAACACATTTTGATATTACTATACATTTCCCATCATACACTGGTACACATACAGACATGAACAGAGCACAGATTTTGAAATGGTAAGCCTGGGTTTTTTTTGGCTTACATGGGTGCTGCGCCCATGATCGGTTAATAGAGCAAATCTGACTTCCTTGCTCCCTCTAGTGGCACATATGGACATTTCTCAGTAGGACTGCTCAATTTTGATTTCTCCTACAATTAAAGGAGCAGCCAAACTTCGTCAATAGCAAAAGAAGTAGAGAGCCCATAATGAAAGCAGTATGTATATCCTGGGATAATTGTGACAGCGCAAAGAGGTTTTAGGGCCTATATTTTTGACATGTTATATTATCTCATAAGGAATTAAACAAATGAATAAGGAATTAAACAATTAATAAATTAAACAAAACACTACAAATTGTAAGAGCAGGTCAAGTGCAACGCCAGTATGGAACAGAAGCTTAACTGCATTCACCATGAACCAGAACGATGTTAGTAGGAGAGAAGTAGCGGATTTAGGGCAGCAAATGTAACGGAAGTTTGAGTCAGAGAGGCATATTTTTGCCTTTGCACCACACTGTAAAAGTACAATCTCTGCTGGTCTTGTGCACAGTGCCACCTTCATTTTACCTCTGGTGTGACAGAATATATTCTATTGAGATATTCTGCACAAACCTCACCACTGAAGCATATGCAGACTCCATTATACTGGAATAGGCTGTGTTTTCTGAGGGAACAAGGTCACGCTACATCTTTATACTTTGCTTAAACTCAAGCGATTGCAGATGACAGAGTAGCAAGATGAGGCTGAGGCCCCGCTGCACGCGTCCGCCTTGCCTGCCGGCAGAGCGTGCAAGTCACTGCACCGTGCGGGGGGCATGGCCAAGATGGGTTGGGGGGGGGAGTGGGGCACGGCCATGACAGGGGGTAATGTCTCTCTCAAGGCTGTGAGGTCCCGCAGATGTCACAGGCCCCCCCCCTCCCCCCTGCAGCTCCCCACAAACCATAGCCGGGGAGAGACAGTGAGCGGATCTGTGCCCCGTCACCCCCTCAGCAAAACACAGGGAGAGGGTAGCCGCCTCCCTCCTGTTGCCGCCTTCCTCCCTCCCGCAGTCACCTCCCTCCCCATTGGCTGACTGCCGCACCACGTGACGCGTCAGCGCTCCTCATCACGAGAAGCTTGCAGCATCGGCCGGCTGACGCGTCACAGCACGCAGTCAGCCACGTTGGAAGGAGCCAGCGGGGACCTCCAGACTGGAGGAAAGGAGCCGTTGGCCCGCTGGTGCTGGCGGATCCTTAGCATGACACTTGACATAAAAAAAATAAACGTAAAAATTAAAAACGGCCCAGACTTTTCTGAAACCAATGCTACTTAGTTTATCGAAATCATGATTTTATTTTTTTTTAAACCATCACCCGGGTGTAAACCACTACACGGCTATTGGTTTATTTTGGTCCTTGTAGGACTGCACTTCATTAGATGGCTTTTAGCCCTCATAGGCTTCTTTACCATGGTCACCCATTACCGCGATGGTGGCCATGTGTCCATTTCATCATTGCAGGACCCTGCATATCACAAATTCAGCAGTGTCCCAGTTTAGTAAAAAAAGGTTGACATTGTACAAGATAATTTCTGCCTTACCACTACCAGCATAGCTTCCAAAAGCTTACAATACTCACCCCAGACGAAGAGCTACATACACACACACACATATATACACACGCATTTAAAAAAAGTTATACTTTTAATACTTCATCTTTCAGTCTTACCGAGAGTTTTTCAACATCTCCTTTTAGGACCCGCTCTAAGTACAGCTGTTTAAGCTCACGCTCCAGGCGAGACGGTAGCCCTGGGTACATGGTAGAGCCTCCTGAAAGCACAATGTGCTTGTAGAACTCGGACCTGTAGATGGGGGAACAATGAAACCGTTGTAAGATAACCGAATAATAATTCGTCTCAACATCTGTATGGCTATTGAGGCAACTGAACCTCTCTCTCTTGTGTACATATGGATAATTCTGTTAACTATGTGTATGCATTAATTACCATTTTGTGGCCATGGCTCAATAACAGCTTATCTTATTGTCAAAAGCCTCTACTAGATGAGTTTATATTCATTGCAGCTCAAGACTGCGCTTAGAAATCTCAAAGAATTTGAGATGTCAGGAAAGAAAATATAATAGGTAGTTATTACAGGTGCAGTCCCAGTTAATGCCACAATGGAATTATGAGAGGTTGAATATGAAAAGCAGGGATCGAGGCTTAAAATAAAATACAAGTTTGAACTTTTAAAATAGCTCTGGAAAATCAGCAAGTTTCTTTCCACTGGGCGCACTAATTGTTTAGCTGGCTTTCTCCACCCAAATAATACATTGCAAACTCAATCATGTTCCCTTCTATTTTCTCATCTTTAAAATCGGGTCATTATTATTTGCCTCTTTGGCTTTTGATGTCAGGGAATATATGTTGGTCTTAAATAGAACAGAAGGAAAAAGTCTTGATCGACAAATTACCTTTATACTGCAGTACACATAAAGTGCTTTCAATATATTTTAGGTAAAGACTAAAACCTTCCCATAGCATTTGGTTACTATGAAGACACTGAACGTTTTATACTTATTTACAAATAGTTATCCTCGTCTAATTTGAGCAATTATGGTAATCTGTCATTTACTAAACATGCAACGACCATTAGTTAAAACCTAAAATAACCATTTTATGACCATCACAACTGTTAATTAATAACTTTGGCAATTTGAGATCATTAAAATAGGTTTCAAGTGTGAGGTGCAGAGTGCAGTTTTCACAAAAATGTGTAACGACAACATGAGTTGTACTGTGCAAGTACCAAGGTGGCATGAGGAGAGTTGGCACCTGTCCCAGATGGAAGCTGTATGCTCTTTTAAAGAACAGGCTGATTTTCTTTAATACAATACTACACCTGATGCATAGTAATCAATGCAAACAGAATACTTCCACTTGCCTCCAACTCTAAAGACAAAATTCTATTCTCTATAGTCCGAGGAGGTCAACTGGTCAAACGAGCAGGCAACGCAACCGCCATTTATATTAAGTTTCTTTAGAATAAAATGGGACGCCTCAAAACATTAACCTCATTTTGTTAAAGACCTACAAGTATAACTTTTTAAATAATTATTTTAATTTAATGTTACCAGACTTTAGTTCATTTTTTCCCACTTGCATCTACAAATCACATCAACACACGTCATGTTGTCCTATTTGTAAAGTAATTATGAAAATAACTGTTTTTCACAGGACAAATAAAAATGGTCACCGAGGGTAACCACCATGTCTCTGTGGAATCCAAATACACCAAGTATTTTTGTTACCCACCTTTATAGGACTGCCCTAATACTCATAGTACTGATAATGCAGATCTACAGTAGTACAAATTTACAATCTCACCGAGTATCAATGTCAGCAGCCTGGATAGTGTTGAAAAGCAATTCAGCAACGCCAACGCCTTCCACGTTGATAAGATGAGGCTGGAACAGTGCTTCTGGCGCTTCAAAGCGCTCGCCACCTACTTTAATAACCCTGCCATCTGGAAGCTGTGCAAGCAAAAGGAAAACAAAAACAAAACACAGAACTTTTATTATGTCACTCCTTCCATGGGGGGGGGGGGGGGTTGCCAGGCCCAATTAGCAGAGGTTCATGAAGCCCTTTTGTGCAAGAGGCACATAAAACACACTGACCCTCTTGCAATTAAAGCGTGAAATGCCTTGAAGCCGCATTGTCACTCTCATAAAAGTGTACAATTTAACAGTTTGTCTTGCCTACTATAGAGGTGTACATACTGTATGCCAATATACACCTATTCAATGGTCAGCAAAACAAGTGCTTACAAGGTTAATGAAAAATACCCAACCAAGTACTGAAAAAAAAGGTAGCTACTGTTCAAAACCACAACAAATTAAGCATGTTTTATTTTACATGATGCACTAAGCCATCGTGTTCTGGGATGTAAAATAACATGCTTTAGTTCTTGATTTTTATGGGTCTATGAGAGCTTGGAAGTTTCCACATGAAACAGGATGGACTTTTCCCCCTCACAATAAAACCATTCAAATTAGACACCTATTTCATAAGGAGGGATGTGGAAAGATTACAATGAATTGGGGGTAGTTAGCTAGGAATTAGTGTGGCACCCCCTAATCATTGCATAGAAAGACTAAAAAAAAGTTATGATGGATGATAAGTGGCAAAAACACTCAACTATACAGAACCAAAATGCAGAATAAGGTTTCTTCACTTGCATGCCCCCTGTAAAGCGGCAGTGTCATTGGTCAGATTGAACCTTTTGAATGCCAACATGGCTGACCAGAGTACGATACACATTTTAACACCAGGGCTGTGCAACAGGAATTGTATTGATGATTATTGCCTTGACTCACTTGGCAGACTTGTAAGGTGTCTAATGGCATGGCACCACTTCGGAATATAAAGGGATACAGGCTCATATCTAGAAATCACTTGTGACAACAATCAGGTATAAAAAGAAACACACATTATGCCATACAAATAATGTCACAAGTCCAGGGGTTTGTCGGCTATTGCAACATTCACCGAATGACAAACTAGTTGCCTTGCATACAATAATAAGAACAAATGCAAGTCACATATGGTCTAATAAACGGTTACTCCGTGAATTAGTGCATGTACTGTAGGGAAATAGTACTCATCTCAGAGGCAACTTGGAGATGGATATCTTCTTACCAGACTATTCTAACAAAGTCTTACACCAGACATTATAGCATAATAAAGTGGTTTATTTACAGGTTGCAACTGCCTGCACCTTACAAAGAAAAAGGACACCCACTACAATTACCTAAAAGGAGTGCGGTGAAATGTAAACCTTTATCCTGACTATCTCAGAGGAAGCGGGAAACGTTGGTCCCCTAAAATCTTCCGTGTCCTGCTGCTATTTACCTATATGTAGTAAGAGAGTAACTACCATTGACAGACCATGTGTGTGCATTGCATTTTTTTCTGATTGTTTTGTTTTTTCAACTTAAAATGCATTAGGGGAAGCCGAATGTACCCGAAAGCTAAAATACAAACATTGAAATATATACAAGGCAGAGATATTTCCTTTGCTCTTTACAGCAGGGGATTTATAAGGTAAGTGCAAAGAATAAGGCCTGAGGCAGAGAAAAAAGCCGTAAAACTAACCTTAAACAACTACAGTTAAAGGTTTATGCTGGTGCATGGCCTGGATGGGGCGTCCCGAACAGTTAAGAAACGGCATTACACAGCCTGAAACGCCACATACAGCAAGGATTATAAGGTATGAAAATGCCACACAAAGCTTCAATGGCACCGGTTACAAAAAGGCAGGCAAGACGTCTGTTAGGAGACGCTCACAAGTATTGTCACCATTGGTTTGGTAAATTAGTTCATATACTGTAGTGTTTAAATAAAAAAAAATAATTAGGTTTTATTTATTTTTTTAAATGTGAATGGGATGCCAATACTGTAAAAACCAAGCTACTTTTAAAAGGTTTTACATGTGTTATTTCAATATTTTGACCCCCATTAACTACAAACCCCCCCCCCAAACGTATAGAATATAATCTACACCAAACAAGGTATACAAAAATGACTTGGCAGTTCTGGTTTTGAATAATATTTTACAACACCGGAAGTGGTCACAGGCGGTCGGACTATAAACCGATGACGCATCCATCATTCAGCCTTTAATTACCACATACAATCCTGTTTCCTTTTTTATCCTGAGTCTCATTGGGAGAGCGAAAAGTTGACTGCGTATTTGCAATTACCTTGTGCGCATTAGTTTGTTTGTGTGTCCTTTTCACACATTAGTGTAGTTGGCTATATTTAATACAGTGTCTTGGCACACTTGGTTGTGGTTTTAACTTTTTGTACATACCTGTGCAGGGATATAGCTTTTTGTTGTTTCTAATAGCACACTTTTAAACATTAGTCAGGGATAAGATAACTGTATACCAAATATCTGTATTTCAAAATGACACTTCAAGCAGTAACCCCCCTACTCTAATGGTTTACATTTCTTTTTCTAGAGTAAATCGGAACTGGTGAGTACCACAGAGTATAGGTATGGGGAAGGACAAGGATTTAGAGCAAATTAGCAACCGATAGTTTAATTTTTTTGTTAAAAAAATAAAATAAGTTTAAAAAAATAGATGCAATATGTATTGCCCTAAACAAAAAGGGGGGAGTGGGGGGCGAAAAAAAATAAAAATAAAGTGTCAGAGTGCAAAAACTTTTTGCACTTCACCCACCAAACTCTGCAGGGGAACAGTTTGAAAGATGTGTGGTACTCACAGTGTAAGACTCCACAAGGACGGTGGTCTCCAAGGCAAGTTTCTGCTCCTGTTCAATGTTATATCCGACATAACAGAGCTTCTCCTTGATCATGCGAACAGTCTCAAAATCAGCCGAGTGATTGAAGGCGTAACCCCGCAACAGCAGCAACTGCATGGAACACAGAAGTATTGTTCATTAAAAACCAGCACTGTGTCTGTGTGATATGTTCACTCAAAAAGAAAGCTGTTAAGACATTTATCTTATGCAGTGTTAACGCATTTGGTAGAAGTGTTGCCCCAACTACCAATTAATTCATATCTAACGTACAATGTTTATTTAATTGTTTTATCAGTTACTAAAAGCCTTGGATATTTATCGGCAAATCTCTCACTAAAGTTACCCTTAAAATGTAAATGGCTGGGTATCCTAAAGATGGCTGCCCTCGCCTGTTTCAGTAGATTTTACCATGTGATTGATAGTTGCTTTGATTTCTAAATGCTTGGAAATCTAAAAACTTCCCATCATTGACCCAAAGAGAAGCGAATAATAGTGAGAACACATTCACATTAATTAAACACAAGCAACGTTTCAAAAACAAGCCCCTTTGGGAGCCAGGGGGCCTTGAAACGTTGCTTGTTTTTCAACAATGTGCCTGCAACCCAAGCATTTCTTTTTAAATACAGGATTGAAGCAAGGGGTCTCTGGAGGTGAACCCCTGCTTCCGAAAGTACTTACCTCCACAATGAGTGCCGGTAGCCACTCCAGGCTTCAAATTATGGCTGATTATCAAAGCTCCTGCAGGCCAATAGGAAGCTGTGACGTCATCCAGTGCAGCTTCCTATTGGCCCATGCGACGAGCGACCTTTAAACTGCAGAGATACGGGCACCCCCTTCGGAGGTATCTCTGTAAGCAGGGGGTCACCGGATCTGAAATTAACAGGGTTCAGTTCAGGAGACCCCCTGCTTCAAAAGTATATTTTAAAAAAAAAAAAACCTTGGATTGCTCCTTTAAAAGAAAAAGCTTTTGATACCAAGGGAACACGAGTTTATCCTTTATTCTAAACTTTGAGTGGTGATCCATTCTGGACCAAGATTTCTGAAGTTCTGTGTACCTAGCGATGTAGGTGCAGCATCAGAGCACCTAAACAAGGTGTGTGTAGTGCCACTGAGTAAGAGGACTGGGTGAGTGCAAGTTCAAAAGATATATCGAGGAGGTTTCTAAAGCCATCATGTAAACCAACTAGGAAACTTCTATAGATTTCCAAAATGTACATCTTCATTATCTTTCAGATGTCATTTAACAAGTCTGGAAATAAGAGGTCCTTGCTCTGCAGGTTAACATGTTTTGAATCCAAGTGTCTATACACTAGGTTTCAAAATCATTAATAGTTAACATTGTAGTGAAGGGATGTGGTATCTTTCCATAATTATTTCAAATCTTAGTGAAAAACCCCTAAAAAGGGACAAGCAGGGATGCCGATAGGGGGGTCTGCCGGGTTTGGCGTGCCAGGCCTGGTGGGTCAGGGGCCCACTCCATGGCCTTCAGGGCTGCCAAGAGGGGGGGGGGGGTTGGAGAGAACAAAAGATAATGGCTACCGGTTGCGGCCGGGCCCCGGCTCTGCATCAGATGCAGGCCTTCCTGTCCCAGCCACTGACGTCAGCGTGCCGGGCCCCTCAGACATCAGAGCACCTCAGCTTCCGCTGCGCGCTGACTGGAAGCTCGGCGTGGGATGTAGAGTGAGGAGGCCTGCATGTGTGTGTGTGTGTGTGTGTGTGTGTGTGTGTGTGTGTGTGTGTGTGTGTGTGTGTGTGTGTGTGGTTTTTTTATATGTTTTTTTTGTATATGTGTTGGCGGTCTTTTTTTTATATGTATTGGGGAGGTTGTATATATTTGGGGAGGGTGGGGGGTTGTATATATTTGGGGAGGGTGGGGGGGTTTGTATATATTTGGGGAGGGTTTGTATATATTTGGGGAGGGTGGGGGGTTGTATATATTTGGGGAGGGTGGGGGGTTGTATATATTTGGGGAGGGTGGGGGGGTTTGTATATATTTGGGGAGGGTTTGTATATATTTGGGGAGGGTGGGGGGTTGTATATATTTGGGGAGGGTGGGGGGTTTGTATATATTTGGGGAGGGTGGGGGGGGGTTGTATATATTTGGGGAGGGTTTGTATATATTTGGGGAGGGTGGGGGGTTTGTATATATTTGGGGAGGGTGGGGGGTTGTATATATTTGGGGAGGGTGGGGGGGTTTGTATATATTTGGGGAGGGTTTGTATATATTTGGGGAGGGTGGGGGGTTGTATATATTTGGGGAGGGTGGGGGGTTGTATATATTTGGGGGTTGTGGATTTTTTTTGTATGTATTTGTGGGTGGGAAGTTTTTTGCATTGGGGCGTTTTTTTTTTTGGTATATATTTTGTGGGGGGAGTTATGTGAAGGGGAGGGAATTGAGTGAGAGTGGTGTAATTGACGGAAGGGGGAGAGGAAAGGGGGGCGAGAGCGAGTGAGGAAAAGAGGGAGTAGGGGAGACAAATACATGTGAGGCGGGGGGGCAGGGATTGAGGGAGAGTGGGGTAATTGATGGAAGGGGAGAGGTGAGACTGAGGGGAGAGAAATACATGGGAAAAGGGAGGGAATTAGAGGGGGCTCGCGAGATGTAAAATGGGTGGGCTCGCGAGGTGTGAAATAGGGCTTGCAACACTGCCATTTAAGTAAAAGTTGCCCTAAAAAAAATATTCGTGTTAGGTGTGCTATGGGTGGGGTGGCGGGGGCCTGCTCCTTGCATTTGTCCTGAGCCCCAAGATTTCTGTTGGCGGCCCTGCAGACAAGCAACCAATGAAAAAATAAGACTAAAGAAATCCCGAAAGATTATACAACAGGTTTAAGTCGGGCTTCATTGCATTCCGATTTATGCTGTTACCTTGATAAGGTAACGGGTGATATCCCTGCCAGCAATGTCTAGTCTCCTGGTGAGATGAGGAAGAGAGAAGCCTTCGTAAACTGGGCAAATGTGAGTAACGCCATCTCCAGAGTCCACAACAACACCAGTCAACAAACCTGCACAGAAACAGAAAAAAAGCAATCATACAACATTCATGAAGTACACAATGCTGTACCATCTGCAGGAGAGATACTCCAAGTGTTACTTGACTGAGATAAGTGCATGGTAGGAATGTCCAGGTCTCTTTGCCACCATCTATCTAGCTTTAGGTACCGAGTGTCGGACTATGGCCCACACCTTCGTAATTTCAATGCATGTAAAAAGTAATACCAGGTAATCTCTCCTCACGGTAAGGTAGTCTTGATCAACAACATGCTCATGAAGCTTTGACTTTGCAAAAAAGATACAAAGAGGAATCAGCAGGGTTGTTCTTGAAAAGGATTTCAAAGCATGTAGCCGTGTGTGGTAAGTTCTCTGCTTTGTTTGATGAACGTACATGTACAATGTGGTGAGGGCGTAAATCGCGGTTACCATGGAAACTGAATACGTTTCTCAGACCGTGCTCTCTAGAAGAGGGCTGGTTAACACGTCTTTTTAACAAATGATGGTGGAAGCTGCGAGCGCACCACCCGTTCTATGAATGAATGCTTTCCCACTGGCACACACAAGCATGCCAACATTATTCAAAAGGACAAGCCCTGTACATTGGGAGCAATGTTATGTGCTCAGTGCTTTGCACCTACACAATTTCTCTTTTTCCTTATAAAAGGTATATAGAAATGAACGGCAAACCATGAAAAAGGCCTACAGCATGACAGACGTAAGGATAACTACAGGCAACATGTTTACTTGCTTATGCATCCTACAATGATCCTCATCTTTATTTCTTCATTAAGATCCACGCCAGCATTACTCATCGTTATCAGAACTGGCAACAAAAAAAAAAAAGTCTGCGGCTACCACACAAAGGTTGTGTCATCTGTCACAAGGATTAGCATATTATCAGATCACTGATACAAAATGGAAAGTGCTGAATATTAAGACAACCTTGCTTTTCCTATCTTATCAACATCTAAAGATTTGGTTTTAATTCATCATCCAGGCTCCTGCTTCTCTTTGAGGGAATTTAAAGCAAGCGCATGTTTTTTATTCAAAGGAATACAAGCAAGATAAAGACATTGACACGTTCTTTATTGGCTCTGACAAGCAGGCAATGTCAATTTGTCAATTTTCTTTTCAAAAACAATTTGTAAACGTGATAACCATTTATATAGTGCTTTTCTCTCAATCAGACTCAAAGTAGGGTTGGACGGTATACCAAAATACCGCTGTAATGTAATCTCACGGTGTGCCGATATGGGAGATTACCTGCTATCACGGGGCAACGGCTCCTGTGGCCAGACGTTCGCGGTTATGCCTTTCACTGCCTCTTTCTTCCAAGAATCCCTCCCTTCCTGCTTCTGAATGCTGAGGGAGGGGGAGGAGATTCAGGCAGCATGGGGAGTGAGCAGCGGGCTGCTGTGAATGGGGTTTCCTTGTGTTAAGCTCTTACGCTCTCCCCCGGGGCCCTTAATCCCCTCTAACCTCTCCCCTCCCAGTGGGACCTGTTAACACCCCCCTTCCATGAATGCACTTCACTTTTTCTGACCTATACTGCTTCCATCACCTCAACACCTTCACCCTTCCGCCATTTAAAAACATATTTCATTTAGAAAATGTAAAAAAAAAAAAAAAAAGGATTAAAATAGATTGACAATTCAAGAAAATGTGTTTAAAATGGGTGTATCTAAGGGTGAGAGATGGGATGATGGGGATGTTAGGGTGATGTAAACAGTGCAGATATGGGAAGGGGTTGGAAACGAAGGGCCATTTGCTCAAGGAAATCTAAAAGTTATTTTGATAACGTTTTATTTAGATTTACTTGAACATTTTTAGATTTCTCAAATATTTATTGCGACATGTCATGATAGTGATAGTGATAAATGTGTTATCGTGGGAGTTTTCTTGTTATCACCCCCAACCCAAAGGACTTACAAAAAGGAGAAAATAAAATAAATAAATCGGACTAATGTATAGTTTGGGGGACTTTTAACTATGTATTGACCAATCCAACTTGCTCTCTACTATAAAAAACAAGAGGCACCTATTTTTTGTTTGTGTTATCGTTCTTGACACTAGAAGAATCCGTCCCTAAGAAAAGAGAAAATGTATCCAACTTACAGTAATTTTCTTTTTCTAGAACCATATGACAGGGAACATCGTAGGATTAAGGTCCATCCTTGGCTCCAGTAGAACAGGAAATTCAATTCTGCAGTTAGTACCATAAAAGGCCCCAAGTTGGATACATTTTCTCTTTTCCTGTTCCCCATGGCAGAGGGCACCACGAGGACATACCCAAGCAATATAATAAGGGATGGCAGTAATAAAGACCGCCATTATCAGTTTCAACGCATTTATTTTGTTACTAGAGACAAGCAGTTTGCCACCAAAGCTTGCGTCAGCTGAGGCCTGAATGCCCAGCCTATAGTATTTTTCACAAGTGTGTTAAAAGATGACCATACGGCTGTCTTGCAAATCTGTGCAGGTGATGCCTGTGCCTTAAATGCCCATGATGTGGTCATGGCTTTGTGAATGAGCCTTTAGACTTCAAGGTGGATCTTGTTGTTCATATCTTTACCTTATGTATGAAACGATCCATCTGGATATTGTTGCCTTGGACGCTGCTTGCCCAGTCCTCGGTATTTCTGGGAGGATAACCAGCCAATTCGACTGATACATTGCACGTGATTGATCTAGGTCTTCAAACATCTCATCGAGATCGTGTAATACAGCTCAGCCCCCTTATAACGCTGTGCTTGGGGTCCAAAGAATCACATCGCGTTATAAGCGGATCGCGTTAGAAATAATGTACAATTGTATGCATTTTATGATAAAGTATTTAAGACATCAATAATCATGTTGTAAAGTTATTCATAAATATGAAAATTGGGAGCCACGCTTGCATCGCGTTATAAGCGTATTCGCGTTGTAACGGATCGCGTTATAACAGGGTTGAGCTGTACTTCCTCTTATTTCACGGTTTGGGGCAAAATTAGGGAATTACAATTTCTTGGTTAATGTGAAATTGAAACACCACTTTAGGCAAAAAAATTGTAAACTGGTTGTATGACTGCCTTATTCAGGTGAATGATAAGGAACGGTTCTTTGCAAGCTAGAGCTTGTAACTCACCCACTCTCCTTGCTGACGTTATGGCTATGAAAAACGCAATCTTCCATGTCATTAGTTTCAAAGATATTTGATGTACAGGTTCAAAAGATGCACTGTCCGGTCACCCAGAACCAGAGAAGTCGCATGACAAAACTCTACACCCAATTTGTGGTCTTAATCTTTTGACTGCTTGGAAGAAATGAATGACAAGTCTTCCAGCTGCCAGATTTCCTTCTAGTAGTGGTGATCATGCCGATACTTGCATTTTAAATGAACTCAGACCGAGTCCTGAGACAAATCCTTCTTGCAGAAATTGTACCCATGTCAGAGGTTAATGAGAAAAAAATGTGTTTCTGTTTTTCACACCAGACCCTGAAACCAAGTCAAATTCTGTAGTACACAGTTAACTTTTTCCTTGCTTTTAACAGAGTCCGTATAGTCCTATATGAACATCTCTCAGGACTTTCCATACAAATCTCCAAGCCACCAGATCTAGTTGTCTGGGATTTGGATATTATACCAGGCCTTGATGTAACAACTCTCGTACACGGTCAAAATGCCATGGAGTGTCTATTGTCATGTTTCTTAGATGGGCAAACCATGGTATCTTTGGCCAATATGGCACAATCCGTATCACCTCTGCTTGGTCAGTTTTTATTTTCCCCAATATCTTTGCAATAAGAGGGATTGATGGAAAAAGATATATGTCAGTTTGAACTGCCAATTGAAGCGGAGGTCACCTGTATACATCGCACAAGGATAATATCGCCTGGTGCAGTAACAGTCCACCTTTTTGTTGTGATGTGACCCTCAGGTCTACTTTGGGTTGACCAACGCTTCACTATTTCATGAAAATACTTGGCTGTCTAATAACCATTCTCCAGGGTGCATTTTGCTGCGACGGCGATAATCTGCTGTCATGTTTTGTGACCCTGGTATATGTATGGCTGTCATATTTGTGACTGCCTTCTGCACGACAGGATTTTTGATGTCTATATAATCAGTCTTCAACTCTTTGTTCCTCCTTGTTTGGCTATACTTCCCCACTGTGCTGTTTTCAGATCTTATCTGTATATTTCCACGCCTTGTGTTCTTGGCGCCAGTGCTTTCTGAACTGCCTTGATATCTAGCAGATTTGCTGGTAAATGCCGACCTTGAGCCACTAGCTCTCATCTGAGCTCCCCAACCTGCTCCGCTGGTGTCTGTGGTGATTGGTAACAAATGCACTTGGTGCAGATTTTGGTAATTTCCCCACCATCTTAGTTTGGTGTGTGTCTCTAAATAGTCGGATGCCCACTTGTTCTCTGAAAAAGCTTTTAGAATTCAAGCTCTCCTCACTCGTCTCTAATGCTTCCTCAATATTAGAGATCACATGCCCATAGCTCAATACCGACGTGGTTGATATCACAGGTTTGCCCATGGCACCTGCCGTCAGATAAGATTTCTTCAGAACGCTATCCATCTCGTCCTTTCAACTGATACGGTTGTTTTCCTTGTAACTAGATATTGCTGCCTCCACTTTCGGAGTTACCTCCCAGAATGTCCCCTCTGTCAAAAAGGATACATTTTGTTGAATTTTGTGGGAATCTATTTATTTTTTAATAATCAGGCTGAGCCCATTTTGCTTCTACCGTATTCGTAATCACTTGATGGATCAGAAAACACCTAGTCTTTCTTTGCGGTTCCCCAAATAATGTATCTACTCTCCGATTTACCTTTTAATCCCAATTTCAATATTTTCCTCAATGCTTTTATTAGAGGTTCCACCAGTTCTAGATTGAATTCTGATTTAGTCGCTTGTTGTACTTCTGATTTATCACCCCGAGTTAGGCTAGGTCCCCAGTACATGCTGCATAGCGCGCTATGGCATGCGCTGCAGGAACAAGAACCGGCAGTCAGCGGGGCAGGGCCCACTAGCTGCCTTGGCGCACAATTTGCCGCCGCCTTCCTAGACTAGATTTTCTGAAGACCAGAAAATTGTCTTTAGAACTGGCAACAGAGCGCTGGCCACGGCTCCCGGTGATTCAATCAATGAGGGCAAACCAGCCGGGTGACGTAATGACCGCGCTTCTGTCATGCCCTCTGTCGAATCTCCTGCAGCTCAGCCACAGACAGCAGTTTACACAGCTACACGTGTCGCCAGACGACACTGGGGCCATAGCCTAACTGTGTCCTTTATCCACAGAAAACTAATTATCTGTACATTTGGTTCCCCTGCTGCTGATTTAAGACAATATCCACGGAGCTTCTCACCGATAGCTTCTACTGCACAATTATTATTTTTTTTTAACGATCACCTTTCTTTTCTTGATGCAGAACCTCCGTTGCCACTTTAAAAGTTCCCTCTTCTGGCTGTATCACAGAGGAACTATGGTGACCTGCATAATCAATGCTTTAGATGTCTCCTCCAAACTAAGGACTCATGTTTTTTCTGAAGCAACCCCCCTTGCTTGCAGCAGCCTCCACACATATTTCTGCAATCCCTGCAGCGGATTTGTTTTCCTCTGCAGTGTTCCATGCAGATTGCTTTAATTTTTCTGAGGCTGTCACCCCATCGCCTCTGACATCATTGTCCGTTTATTCAGAGCGCTGATGGCATATCTGCACAGCCGAGCTTGTGCCTGCATGTTGGGAGCGCACGCAAGACGGGCACGCGCTATTCAACCATGTGGGACACCATGCAAAAAAAGGCATGTTCCCACATCAGCCGTTACCACTGCGTACTGAGACATCTGCGGTCTGCCCTGTTGCATGGGCCTCTGAGCAGCAAACCCTGCACGGTGCTTATATGTCAGAGCTGCAGGAGGAAAGAGGCCGAGAATCCCCTGGATTAACTGCAGTCTGGGGAGTCCTTTACAAAATAAACACCACTGCTGTAGGCCAGGAAGAGAGAGAATACCTGCAGGTAGTAGCAGGGGCTTTTATGGTACTATCTGTAGAATTCAATTTCCTGTCCTGAATTTAACCCTACAGTGCCCACTGCCATGGGGAACAGGAAAATCAAAAGATATATATATTTTTTAATGATCTTATGTTTGCTGCAGATTATCATGCTTTTTATTTCATTACAGTGTAAGGACACAATTGGAGGGGGTAGGAGGTAGCCAAATGGGAAAAACAAAACAAAAACAACAATAGTTGTAGTCTACCAAGATGAATAAGATCCAGTGGTGAAGGAACAAACAAGTGTGTCTTGAGTCAGGTGAACAGGAATCATGTCTGTAGACATTGCTAGATTGTTTTAACAAAGATAAATGGCTTCAAACTAAAGTGCATCTTAAGGAAACATCAAGAGATTATTACCCACCTTGTGCATACAACGTAAGAACGGCCTGTATAGCAACGTATACACCAGAGAATTGGTAGGTTTCAAACATAACCTGAAAAATAGAAAGCACATTAAAACTGTTATTTTAAAAGTTATAAAAATCAGACAGACGTCTTTTTGACAAGGTAATTATACAAAGAACAAAAATATCCCATAGCCGCAAGTTCTTTTAATAGACCAATAGCAGTAAGCGTTTAGACACAAAGGAAACGTGCGAGTATAGAAACACAACAGGTACTAGTCTTCAAAGATCTTTAAACATTAATACGTGTATATCTATGAATATAAATAGAACTGTATATAGGATGAGTATCACACCCAATTAGAACTTAAAAAGGTTGACGTCGATGGACAAGTCTTTTTCAACCTAATTTATGATGTTACTTTCTATGAAGCACACTGGTTGGTCCATTAAAAAGGCATCGCAGCCCAAGACATAACTACACTTCTCCAGTAGCAACTCCTGTAACTTAGCACCGCTATTTACATTATATCTGAATCTGACCTACAAAAGAAAAAGTGATTGTCGATTAAAGTGGGTCACACAGCATCTCCTGAAAACTGAACACTATTGCACTGCAAGTCAATGAGTAACCTGGATGAAAGTTGTGCACAGGGAAAATAGGTCATTTTCATATCGTACTACATGGTGACCTTGCAATAATGAGTTTAGAGCAGCTCCCCATGCTCTTTTTGAGCCTACTCCGTTTTTACATGGATGGGAAGCAGGGGGCTGAACCGCGTTAATTACCAGCGGAAGGTCCCGCCAGTGGCAACAACCCCCCCCCCCCCCTCCGTTCCGTGATAAGCTACCTTTACGCAGGAATGTATCTCTGGTAATAAGCAGGTCGGTTCAGCCCCTGCTTCGCGATCCATGAGAAGAAAAATACTCGAGGGGGACGGCTCTTTAAATATAACTGCATATGATGGCATAAAGGGAAACACCCTAGTGGTAGCCATGTTGTATGCAAAGTATCTTAAAAAAGCAACACGGTACAATTAAGTGACAGGCATTTAATAAGGCTGCCTGTACATCTATTTTATTCTATGGGTATTACAAGTAAATGTACATTCAACAGGTCTTGTTCTGAACCTGTATGGGATGATTATTATTACAGCCATATTGCATAAGGTTTAACATTAACACATTTGAAATATAAAAATAAAGTTACGGTACCTCAACAATCTTCTCCCGGTTTTTTGTCGGGTTCATGGGGGGTTCTGTGAGGAGGATTTTACAGTCCTTGGTGTCTATGTTCAATTTCTCAGGCCCAAATGTGTAGTCCCAGAGATGTTTCATGTCATCCCAGTTCCGCACGATACCATTCTCCATTGGGTAGTTCACCTCCAGCATTGAGCGCAGCTCACTTGCTTCATCGCCAACCATAAGGTCCTAGAATTTGACAAACAAAGACAGCGCTCAAGAATGTTCAGTTGCAAATGGATGGGAAATATATTAACACACAAAAAATAAAGGTACTCGTTTCCCTTGTAGCCTTAAACAGATTTGTGCACCTAAAGCACTGGACGCACGTTAGGCCTTACTCTTTATTGAAGTCAATGGGGATTTTTAGAGAGAAAAAAACGGTCCCAAAAGGGCGCATCCATCCATATAGAATAAGGACCATTTGGGGTAATTCTATATAAATGTGAAGTTTCTTCCCAGGAAGAAGATTTAATTCTCATTTAATTGCATAGACTTGAGCTGTTTTCCAACACTAAGAAGCGGCCTCACGAGAAATTATGGAAAAACGCTGCTTGCATGCATGAAACATTGAATGTTATGCCTCGTACAAACGCCGTATAACAGGGCTGCTGAACTGCACGAGTAGTTAAAATGTTAAGCACTTTCTATTCTTGCTCGTCTGTACAGGAGGGCTGCGGGCATGCGGCGGGTTCCGTTCTAAGGGCCCGCCGCAAAGCGAAAACCGCCAGAAAGCGGAACCGGCGATTTGTCGTGTGCGCATGTGCAAACTGGCAATTCCCCGCTCTGCGCATGCGCACCCTGGGCAACCACCCCCGTTCTGCGCATACATTGCAGCCCCCTTATCGGTACCACTGTATCGGCGAAAAGCAGGGCGCAGAGAAGCGCTGTATATAAATCATGGTGTTAGGGGAGGGTGGGGGGGGAGAAGGGTTAAAGTATGATGATTTGGAAATGTATTTCACATTAAAACACTCACCTGAAACCGCTATTACCAGCCTTGACAACTAAAAATCACATACCTGTAAACTGGCATATTGTTAAAATAACTACATAGACAATACAATAGATCCCCATTTTTTCTTTAAGTAAATAAATGTTCACTGACCTGGCCATTCTACAAAACCATTCTTCAATTAAAAACCGAAATGGCCATTTTTTTAACTTCTCTTTTACAACTCTGTGGTGGTGCCAAATGGAATTTCAGTACATCAGAGTATCAGTTTCGTTGCACAATACCCCGTATCCAATTACAACATAGGGAAATGCACAAGTCAGGTAAGTTAACTGAAGTTGCTCCGTGAATGACTTGCTAAGCATGAGAACTGCTTTTAGGCAAGTCCGATCTAGTAGTTACAAGTTAGAATCATGTAACCCCGGTGCATGTGGCGACCTGCAAAAATATCAAATCTGCATTCTCCTCAGGTCTACGTGTGGAAGATAAAAAGAAATTCCTTCTGGCACTAATAATTAAGCCTGATGTCGGCCAACTCATATCAGGGACAAAACTAGCACTGGAAATGTTCCACATTCAGATGCTGAACTTCAAACAAAGGACAACGTATCCCTTCATACCTGCTCTCTTAAGCGGACCAGGACGCAAATGTAACGTATTAATTCATATAAAATACAGAGAAAGAGTGAAAATTTCACTAGAGGATACATTTGAGCGAAATCTTAAAGAAGTGTGTAAAATTAAATAACTAATGCGTGTCAACCACATCAGTGAAAACAATTGTAAATCTAAATTGCTATGTCCCCTCAAAAAAATATGCATTGGTCATAAAACGAAGTGCGTTGGAAAACAAAAAACAGAAACAAATAAACTAGGGGGAATAAGAAAAACCTAATTCAGGTACTTAAACTCAATGAAGTGTGCTGTATTCCAGAAGCAGTTCAATGACAGATAGAGCACTCATTTACACTGATGTAATGGAGGTACATTAGCCATTTCATTTTATACACGTCGACATTTAGCGCGTGCATTTATCCGCTAGTGATGTTTTTAATCCTAGGCTCTGTATTTTATATGAATTAAAGTTATATTTTAGTCTGGGTCGTTTAAGAGTGCAGATAGAGCGATACTTTGTCCTTTGTGAATATAATTACCACTCACTGCACCTCTCCATGAATGATAGTATGTATAATAACAGTTGAGCTAGATTACTTTTTTTAGTTATAAATCTGCAATTAATTTAAGTTATTAAAACAAGAGCCATCGCTACAGTTCTGTAAACAGGTAAAATGGTCAAATTCTGGACAGATCGGTTTAACACACCACAGAGCAATTCCCTCATACGGATTATTACACTTGACAGAATCCAGTGTATTTAAAAAAAAGAACACACATTTTGGAAAATGCCAAGCATATTCATTTCTCAACTTTAAGAAACATCTCATAATATTCAAACAATGCAGTTATTTTACACATGATGCTATTTGAAATGGTGCTTTGAAAAACAGGCAAAGTTAGCAAAAATAGCAGGACACTGCTCTGCTTATACAGCGTCAAATGCTTGTAGGGAAAAATAAACAATGAAAAATACCTTGGACAATAAGTGAACCCCAACAGCTTCTGGTAGCAATTTTTTAAATGACATAACAGGAGAAAAAGCCAACGCTTCGACCCGAGTGGTTCTTCAAGGCAAAGACGACCCGTGCGGGTTGAAACCCAGTTTCCCCCACTAAATCATAAAATGAAATACATTTTCCTATCAGAATCTACTGGACTGCCCCAAGAACTCTATTTTACCTGCGTATACATTGTCTCAACCACTGACACGGGCTAGACTCCCCCCACCCACCCCCCATTTATATTCTTTTGTACGAGTTAAGAGCATTTTGCACCTTACAGCAGAAACTGAGCGATAAATTGCCCTTAGACAACATTTTGTGTCTTCCATCTGTATATCACTTTTTTTGCACCCCCCGTCTTACCTCCTCTGTTGGCCGCCCCCCCTCCTTACCTCGCACGGCGTCAATGTCGTGACGTCACGTGACTCGCGGCGTTATTGGACGTCACATTACCAGGGCAACCGTGGCGTCAAATGACGCTGTGGCGCAAATGACCCTGTGGCGTCAAATGACCCTGTGGCCTGAAGCTGGCTGAAGTAGAAGTTGCAGAGGCCTCGCACGGTCCCCCGGCACTTCATTTAAATGCCTTGGGGAAGAGCGTGGGGCCTCTGCAACCGCCCACGCCCCCACAAAAAAAATCTTGCGCCCCCCAGTTTGCGCACTGCGGTGTTACTGGAAAAACTCCTGTAGAACTTGCATAACCCGACATGCATTCCAGTAAGCGTTGGAATCAGGTTGCATCAGTCTGTGGAAACCTGCGAGTATTGTGCACGAGGATCCCATAACAATTTGACATTAAAATCATGTGATCTTGCCTTAGAACGCATGTGAGATCTTACGGTGTGCAATGTATTCACTGGACATGCTGCATCCAATTCACAAACGTGCAGAAATTAGTAGGAATTTATCATTCATTTCAACAACCCAGAAATAAAGTTAAATAGATAAGAGGGTATGCATTACATAAAAGCTGCACAAAATGGCCAGCAACTTCAACAAGCAAAAAAAGTTGATGGCCTGATACAACCTCACTTACCATCTTTTTTCTATTCTACTTGAAGGAGTCAAAGATGAGGAAAGAAGGTAAAAGTAAAACAGTCAGATAATGGGCAGAGTAAATAATCCAAACAGATAGAGGGGAGGCCACTTGGATAGTACACTGGCTGGGAAAACCGAGCATGAAACCAGTGGTAGGTCCATAACTTCATGGGTAAGTCCCCACTATCATGCAACTCTGGTACCTGACAGACTAGAAGCCGGAGAACATGGAATTATAGTGGCATTGTTTACCCTGACAGCACTTACATTTATAAAGGACAACAGGCTTCTCACAGACGTTGCTCTCCGAGATGTCGTGTGTATCAGCCTGAGGCACTAAGCAAACTAGCTAAACCTGGGATAAAGAACTACTCTGAATGCCATTCTGTCATTTTTAACGTTAGCGGCTCAGTATTAATGTAACCAATGGTGTGAATGCATTAGGCCGTGATTATACCAGAAATTGCGTGCGACGGCGACGTTGCGTAGCATCAAAACAAAATGCAATGAAAGCGCACATATAAATCGCGACGGTAGCGCCGTGACGTGCTACAAAGCTTCTCTCATGAAGACATTTGAGATTGCTTTTCCCAGGCAACAGCTGCATCACGTGTTTTGCGCGGCGCGCACCAGTCACACACCGCGCCAGCCACACACACAGCGCGAGAGCCACAGCCACACACACAGCCGCAGCGCGACAGCCACACACACAGCGCGACAGCCACACACACAGCGCGACAGCCACACACACACAGCGCGACAGCCACACAAAGAGAAATGATCCGGCCATGCCTCCCTGCAGCAGTGCTACAAATCGCTTCTGCATGTGCACATGTAGCGCCGCTACGATGAGGTCACAGATCGCTCTGCAGTTTCTGGTATAAGTGAGGCCCTGGTGACACTGGGGCAGGTTCACATACATTTTTCTGAAAGCCAGTGTCAGTATTAAGCAATGCTTTAGATATGGCGGAAGGGGACAGACCACTGTAGTTTTCTGCTCCTTCAAACAAAAAAATGGAACTTCTGCTTTCACCCCTAAGTACTAACACAAATAGTCTGTTTCAAGCTGTTTTGAGGATGTAGAAATGAATCATAACATTTCTGTACTGCATAAACCACTGTGTGCACCGCGCTACACGGACCTTGAACGCCCCCACAACCAGAAGAGCTGACGGATAGCTATGGTGTAGTTACCTTGATCTCAATGTTTCCCACTTTGGCAGTAGATCGGATGACAGGTCGGCCAACCAAAGCTGGGAAGATGTGCTCTGGGAAGTTGGAGCCAGCATATCCACATTTCACAAACTGAAACAAAATGAATGCAACAAGTTCATTTAAAGCAGCAGTTCAAGCAATATCCTACATGTCTTAAATAAATCAGTTCCGTACTATGAGAAAATAAAAAGTTGAAAAAAAAAGTTTTGAAGAAATCTTTAATGTTTCTAATGTAGGAAGCATTTGCAAAGTGACAGCCCCCGCCCTCTAGCAGTAAACCAATTGTATCTAGTAACTGCCCAGTCAATCATATTACAGGACTACATTGCCCACAATGCTGTGCAAGAACTGAATTAAATAACCCGGAGCAAGCGATTGACTACAGGAGAACGGATCGATCGGCAGCTTAGCTAATCACTTGTCAGTGTGCAGATTATATTGGTGCACATATTGAATGGGCGAATAAAATATATTTTATATAAATATATATATAAATATATATATGTATAAATATATATATGTATAAATATATATATATATATATATAAATATATATATATATATATATATAAATATATATATATATATATGCAAACAACAAGGGAAAAGCAACCTTTAAATAGCACACGGACATAAATGAAGGTGTAACAAAAATGGTTTTTATTCAAGTGATTTAAAACAGGGGATGAAAATTAAAAGGAGAGGGTGGCTCAGCACTATAGAGCATATGAGGCATGGAGGCAAGAGTCAAGTAAAGATAAAAAATCAAGACACATACAGGGTGTAGGTGGCTATATCTAAGCACACCTGCGTGACAATCTACCTATACTGAGACCTTGTGACCACATGTAAAGAGTATTTGCCATATAATTTGGTGCAGTAATTACATGATAAGGGTACACAGGAATAAAAGGTAACAGGTTGCAAAGATACGTTACCACTCAGCAGGTGATTGTCACAAATAATAAAGTCAATACTCCATGTTGTAGATAGGAAAGGTAGGGGCCCCCCTCAGCAAGACTCCCACTCCAACGCGTTTCGACGAGAAACTGTCTTCTTCTGGGAGTGGTGAGGGGAGCAAAGAGCTAGCATTTATAGGGGAAGTCATAATTGCAAAAATCGCGCCAAAATTGAATAGATTGCAAGCAGCTGTATGAGCAGAGAGTGTTTACAAGTGTTACAGCATCCTAGAGCCTGTATTACCGTGATTGCACATCTCATTGGACTGCACTGATCATGTGAGCTCTCTAAGGTCAACCCTTATGTAAGTGGGTTGATGATGCATCAAGCATCATCACATGAGAGATAGGGAAGTATCTGTCAGAAAGGCAGTGTCATTGAGGCTGTTGGTTAAGACTACAAGCGTCTGATAGGCCAATATATATGTATGTATATATGTATATATGTATGTATGTATGTATGTATGTATGTATGTATGTATGTATGTATATATATGTATATATATGTATATATTTTTTTTATTTTTATTTTTATTATTATTATTATTATTTTATTTTTATTTTTATTTTTTTAAGGCAGCTTGAACTGCAGCTTTAATGTTTGAGTCCATTTAACAAAGTATTTTGTATTTGTTTTGGGTCCTGCGCATGCAATATAGGATTGTTATTTAACTAATTTTACATAGGGAAAGAATAGGGGCTGGGGGTAGAAATTAACAGGTAAAGGGCCAGACGTGTACGTGTGTGTATACTTAAATTCATTCAACATTAAGTACGCATTTATAATATCTGCACCATACTTTTGTAAATTCTTTAGCCAATGTATATTTTTCATTTACACAGTAAAAAAAAAAAAAAGAAATACAGAAATGTGTTGACAGGGGTGCGAAAATTTTACAAATTGATAACTGAGCAACCAAACTTGAATGACTAGCGTTTTCATTCAACTAACCAAGGTAACCAGGTATGATTAAAACATATCTAATGAACCATGTGCGTACATTTCTCCGTAATCATTGCACCACACTCCATGTATCAACATAATAGAGGCAATATTGGCCTGATTACAAAAAGAGGGCATCCGATAGCCATTACCAGGTAAAGAATAAGGAATTTAATTTTAAACGAACCGAAGATACCAGCCTTATTTAGTAAAAATCCATGGATCGACATCTTTTCCATTCATTGTTACCCAGAAATTACGTATTACAGGGCATTGCCACCAAAGATGCGTTAAGGAACCTCTTACCACAAACCACTCCAGCATGGTCCATAGATTTGGCATTAATCTATGCAGTCTGACAGGTGTATACGTGCACCATAAAAACGTGTACGTTAGCTTTATAGGGAGTTTGTGTGAAAAAATTGCACTTTGCTGCTTAAGGCCTCGGACATGGTCAAAAAGACCGTGCTGAGCCGCACTGAGGGGAAACATTATCCCTATCAGCGCGGCTTTAGACGGCGCTTCCGCAGGCGTGCGGAATTTCAGCCGACAACCCAATTTTAGTTTTCCTGCTGAGGGAAGCGCAGGGCCGGTCACGTGACTGCCAGAAGCCAATGGCAGTCCGTGACATCGGCGCCGTGGCGTGCTAGCCCCGCCTCCCGCCCGGCACACAAGCGCGCTCGCTAACGCTCATGCAGGGACACGAAAAAGCTCCTGCTTAAGCAGGAGAGCATGAGCGTCAGCGCTGCCCAGCGCCGCTCCCTGCACCATGTCCGTGGCCTTTAGGTGCAGATCCACAGTTGGCCTGTTTAGTTTGTAAGGCCCCGTCTCCATTGCTCGCAGCAGCAAGTGCAGCACGAACAAGATATGGACGTCTATGGGGCCGGCCTCAGTCACTTCTGAGTGCGCCTTCAGAAAGAAAGTGCGATCCGCAGCCACCTTTGCCAAAAGACAAGATTTTTGTCTTTTGACATGGCGGACGAGCGTTTGCCACGTCACAGCAGCGGTTCAGCCAATGAGTCAACCAATGAGGGCGCACAAGCCATGTGATGTCACAGCCGTGCGCCCCCTCCCCATCTCCTGATGCACAACGGAGCACAGGTCGCTTCTGAAACTGGTGCACGTGCCGCCAGGTGCTACAACGCGCGCACACGGTGCCTGGGGCCGTAGCCTTAGGCTGCGGGTATGGTCAGCGCCCGCGCTCACGCTTTGCAGTGAGCCCATGCAGCCGCAATGAGAGCGGCTTTAGCAGGGGCTCGCGTGCGGAAGCGAAGCCACCTAGAACATTTTAGTTTCAGCGCTGAGGGAAGCGCAGGGCCGGTCACGTGAGCGGTTCGCCCAATGAGGGCGAACCAGCTCTGTGACGCCACTGGCCCGCCCCCCGACACGCCACCGGACGGCGCACGTACCAAGGCTAGGGAAAGCACCCGCTTTCCCTCAGCGCGCCTTCGCACGGCTGAAGTCACTATGGACTCAGGGGCATCTGAAGCATTGTGGAAGCATTGATGGAAGCATTGTTAAATCAAGTGTTATCTTTATTGGTTCTCTGATAAGGGTAAAAAAAGGGGAGGGGGGACTGACTGTACATGCACTTACTGATCACACACAAAAAGGGAGCAGCCAGAGGAAATCAAATGCCTCCCAAGTGTAACTTTAAAAAAAAATACATCTGACAATGCTTATAGGTGTCAAATTTGGGTATTCGCCTGCTCTTCCCCCTTGCTCGCGCCTCCCTTACCTAGTCACCAGTGTGTCTGAGGTCATGTTGCTATGGCTACACGACATCATGAAACACCCTCTCCCCCCACCCCGGCATCCTTTCACGCCGCATTGCCATAGTGACGCATCACCGGAAGCCGCCGGAGATCGAGTAACGGAGTTACAGAGCCTTGCGCAACACCCCGACATTTATTTTAAATGCTTTGGGGAAGAGCGCGGGGCCTTTAAGCGCCACACCGTCCCCCCCCCCAAAAAAAATCTTCCGTCCCCAATTTTCTCACCCTGTTTTAAATAACCCAGATGAGACCCCTTACAACATGTCACTGGAATTAGTTTACTGTCGCTAGGAGGGACGGACCCGTTAAGCAACTGCAATTTAATGAGCAGTGACAGACACCCCACAAGTTGTAGAACCATGCATTATAAGGGCGCTTGCTCATTGTAAGCCAAGACCACCACACAAGGAGTTTTAAAGATTTGTTTTTCCTGGTGACCAGTCAGTGAAACGGGGTCAAAGTGGTTCCTCTCTTGCTTACCATCAATATCCAGGACGCCGACACTTGGGTTGTAAAAAATATTTAAAAAAATAGTATTAGACAAATACAAATCAACATTCAGCAGCATATTCACCAAGCGATGCTAAGCCAGTGCAGGTGACATCACCACGCAGTGGGGAGCGGACGTGACGACGGAAGCCTAACCAGTTGTGGATACTCACCAGCCCTGCACGGGGTGCGCTCCCTTTCATTTGTAAGCTCAGTAACATCTATTTTTACCCTGAACAAGTCCATCTGTAGTTCTGTGGTTTTGTGACTTGGGAAACCCCCCGCCCATTAGGGCTTAGACTGTGTGGGTCTTTGGGTCTATTAGGATCCACTCATTGTATCATGTATTTTTGTGATTTTTAATATGTGAAATTTGAGTCAATCTATAAAGCTTTTTATTCATTTTGACTGATGGTTCTCTTTTTTGTGCTTCCCTTTTGTGTACACGTTCCGGTTTAACCCCGCTGATCACGGGAGAGTGGAAGCAGCAGAGGGATACCATTGCTTTCTGGATACAGAGGGACTTTGTTGGAACTGCGCATACTTTACTTTTTAAAGTCAGTGCAGGTGCATACACCTAAGGCAGGCAGCGCGCCGACAGGCAATTGACTGCTACCTGCGTTCTGTAGGGAGCAGGAGCCGGAGCGGGGGGGGCGTGGTTTGAGCGGGGGGCTCTCGTGCTGTAACCCCCCCCCCCCGATCCCTCTCTCACTCCACGAGCCCCTCACACTCTGAAGCCAGGCACAGAGGGAAGGACACACACAGACACACACGGGGGGGGAGGAGGGGGTGAATCGGAAGGGGGATCGGAGCTGAAGGGGAAAATCGGAACGGGGGTGGGGGAGAATCTGAGTATAGGGGGAATTGGATTGGCTGCTGGGATGTCACGTGACGCGACACTCGCCAAAACCACCAGCTCCTTGTAGCTCCGGCTGGCTGACGCGTCACAGCACGCAGTCAGCCACGCCGGAAGTAGCCAGCGGGGGTAAGCAGCTGGTGGCCCGCGGTCGCGCGCGCCGCCGGCCGCAGCGGTACCAAGACCTAAAGTACCCTTCCATTGAATGGGAGAGGTGTCTTTGTGCATAGCACTGCTTTGTACACATGACTGAATCACCTGTTTTCCCATAGATCCTGTATAAAATTAACTAAACTTGTTATTCTCAACTTCAAAGGCGAAATAATTTTTTATTTTTTTTAAAAAGAAGGTGCCTGAAAAGACAAGATCTCGCAAACATTTCAAAGGCAATTATGCTGAAAGTCAGTCTGACTGTTACCCAAATTGAAAACAGTAGACTAAACCTACAAAATATATTAGTCATAAGATCACCTTTAAGAATACTGTACTACATATGGTTACCAAGCGAAACAGCTTGGCAGGTGAGAGCCACTGTTCACACTGTTAAGTGACCCCACGCATTCACCCACAATGAACATTCCCTAGCCACCATCCTCAAAATGTCATGGTTGCTAAACCTGCTTTAGGACAGCACCAGGAGAGAATAATTGGTACAGCTGAGCTACACCCCAGCTTATTCAGCTCCAGCATGTTGTTCCAGGACCAGCAGGGCGCAAAATCTGTACATTACACACACACACACACACACACACACACTAGTCACGGGACCCTCAAACATTGCGTTTTGCAAGCTAATCTGGCAGTAAAATGGTTAAACTCAAAGTGCTAGCACTCAAAGGTAGGTAGATACAAAAAATAATAATCCTAAAGTCAGGTCCAACCATGTGTGCTGTTGTCTCCCACCCATTCACAAATAAAGTTAATTAAAAGTTGTTGTTTTTTTTTTTTTGCATCAAGACACTACCATCACACAGTGCTGGTTTTAAACATATCCCTTGGTTTGGAATTATGTCGTGTCTACTTTTACATGCAACACATTTGCGGCTATTGTCTGTATATTTTCTTACTAGCCAAGATAGCACATACTAGCAAGCACTCAAAAAAAACAAAAAAACAATACAATTACAAAGCCACCTTCTTTTGGGGTGCATTTGAATTTATTTTTTTAAAAACAGGAAATAACCTGACTGGTAAGAAACTGAAATGATTTTTAGAGGAACAAGCACAGGACTGTGAGTGCTACAGCTATTTACCATATATAGGCCTTAGCAAATTGTGGTTTAACTTCCTATTGAGTCATTTGAGTCATGCACAGCAAGAGCACACAAAGCAGAAATTTCACATATGGCATTACATTTTTTCCACCTAATAGCAAACAGCCCTTCTTAACTGGTTCATTGGTGTTTTGTACTGCTTGTGGGTCAGTTTAACACCAATGTGACTGCATTTTTCTGATTACCTGGCAGCTGACCTCACACACATTTAAAGAAATATCGGAGCATATTTGAGAAATGTCAATGAAAGCCCCATATGCCTATTCAAGGTGGTCTCTATTTACTAAAGTGACCAGGTTGCAAAGCAGGTGCAAAAAACCAGAACCCTACTTATCATAGAAGGAATCCCATTTAAAGCATTAGGGAGTTCCAGTGTCACACAAGCCAATAGAAAGACAGTCATCCGTTGCGGCTTCCTATTGACCCACATCATGTGGAGGGGGGAGGGGCGTATTTACAAACATCCCGGTAAGTATCTTGAAAGTACGGGACCCCCTGAGCGAAAATGGACTGCGTGTAAATGAGCAGTAAGAGATCCTGGCAGAGGTCAAAGTGATGCCTTATATGGGACAAGATCCCTAACAGGGCATGTCGCAGCTCTGTGCTACTGAAACTTGGTTAACAGTGCAAGTGGAAACCTATTTCAACAACAAAAATGACTGTCCTCCATGCAGCAAAATATTTTGTCTTGATGTACAGAGTGTAAAACACACACACACACACACACACACACACACACACACACACACACACACACACACACACACACACACACACACACACACACACACACACACACACACAGAGAGATCAGCAAGTTACTGAATATTGAGGTGTGGGTTACTGGGAGACTTGGTTCTATACTGCTTGTGCTTGCTACGCGCTGCAGTTTTAGTTGGCTGAGGTTAGTCAGCCTTTCTATAAATGGTGCCACGCGCACGGCAGTGAGCGTGGAACCGTCCGACGGGGGAAGATGAAGAAAATAAAGAGTTTGGGCCGCTAGGGGTCGCTGATGTGTGTGTATGTATGCACAATGTTAATAAACTATTAATAAACTATTAATAAACAATACGCACGCGCACGCAGTGTTCATTAAAAATATAGCTACACAATGTTAGGCATCATTACAGCACCAATCACCCTTGTTTAATGCATCATTGTTTTACTGGATGGAAATTGGGGAGATGAGGCTCTGGGGATCCCCCAATTCTTGATACTTTCTTTTTGGTGAAGTTAGAGCTTAAATCTCTCTCCCGGGGACTCAAAACGGCCACCAAATTTCTGACCATTAACCCACAACATCTTCAGATGCGGCTCCTCTACTACCTCCCAAGCCTGGCCCTACTGCCCCTTTCTTCACTACTGTTGACAGTACTATCATACACTCAGTATCATAAGCATGCTGCCCATTTATCACATTTAACTCCTCCCTCACGTTCAAATGTAGTTAAAAGCGGTTTTCTCATCCATAACATTGCCAATATAGGCCCAGTCCTGTCGCTCTACTGCTAATTCTAACACAGGCCCTCATTCTCTCGTCTTAACTATTGTAACCTACTGCCCGGTCTTCCTGCCTCCCCTTCAATCTATCCTAAATGCTGCTGCTGTTAGGCCGCGCTTATAGCCCCGGCGACATTGCATCAAAACAAATGCATTGAATCCGTAGTGTGCACTTATCCTAGGAGCGACGCTACGGCTTGGTCGCGATCGCTGGAAGTCAAATCAATTTTATTTTTTCAGCGACCACAGCGTGACGTCGGCGTCGCCGGGACTATAAGCGTGGCCTTAGAATCACATTACTCGCTCCTAAATCTGTCTCGGGATCTCCCCTGCTGAAATCCCTCTCCTAGCTTCCTAGCAAATCCTATCACACTTAATTCTCCTCTTCACTTTTAAAGGCTGTAAAATCTTCTGCTGCTCCTTACATCTCAGCCCTAATTTCTCACGATACACCAGCCCGACTCTTGCATTCCGTTCAAGGATGTCTTCTGTCTACCCTTTTGTACCTAAAACCCTCTCCCACCTAAAACCTCTCACTCACTACCCCACACCTCTGGAATAGCTTTCTCCTCAATATCAGACTAGTAACCTCTCTCCACCTTTAGGACCTTTCTTAAAACACACCTATTTAACAAAGCATATGGGTAGCTGCGTGGCTGATACTATACATCTCATATGCACATAGCTCGGCCTTTTACAGATGCACTTATCAGAACATCCTCTGGTCTTTAAATTCTCCCCACTTACCAATTAATTGTAAGCTCTCCGGGGCAGGTACTCTTTTTCCTATTGTTAATTTTGTGTCTGAAGTGCTTATTCCCATTATGTATTATGTCACGTGTATTACTGCTGCAAAGCATTATGTACACAGGTGGCACTATATAAATAACGACATAGGTACTATTGGACGGCCATTTCAATCCTCCTTTAAAAAAAAACAATAAATACTGATGTCAGTAAGTATCTTGGAAATTATGAGATCCCGGAGCTGGAAATTGTGCAGTTCAGCACTGGGGGACCCATGGCTCCAATTTTGAAAAGAGGTTAGTTAGGGAGGATTGCGGTTTTATATTTCAAAAACATGCCACATCTTTGATTACACAGTCCAAGATCGCAATAATGCAATAATGTGTGGGTGTATGCGCAGAAATTATAAGAGTTTTACCAATTATTGCACTCTACAAAGCATGTCTATATTCATGGCACATTGCTAGACACAAAACACTTATTTCTAGGTCTCTGGCCCCTACTCAATGCGTTATGAACCCATTTTCTCAGAGCTGAAAACTTCCTGAGCAAAGTACAGTGAGAAGCTTTCTAACAATGAATGAGAGCTAAAACAATGGACATATTTGTGACTCCGTATTGCAGTCATAAAATACTTCCATTTCAGTTGCTCTGAACAGGTTAATGTGGCGAGATGAGAAATGTTATGCTGGTTATAAAAAAAAAAAAAAAAAAGTGCGGGCAGATTGCTTAATGAAGAATGTGGAGAAGTATTTGCTTTGGTTATCTGTCACAGAAGCGCAAAGTTCACGCCTGCATTTGTGAGGATATCTGGAGTAGATAAAAGTGCAGTTCCAGATACCGGACCCTAAAATGTCACTTTCTACCCATTTCCTTAATGCTCGCTGCTGTTTAAAGACGGTCTGTATCAAAACCATTCAGTATAGAGAAGTGGTTACATGGTTGTGATAAATCCGAGCTCCCCTACTCCCCTAGGGGCCCGCATGCATTGCTATGTAAAACGCTGTGGGTTCCACTAACTGCAAAGGTATTAAGCCTTTGACAGGAAACGTAGAGGCTTTAACAAGAACGTAGACAATGGTGGTGACTGGGCTTAAATTGAATTCTAAAAAAGTCTACTGACCAACTTGGCGAGCTCTATGGGAAAAGAGGAAGAAAAAGACATTTTAAAAGTAAAAGGAAATTACTGGGGGGGGGGGAGAGAATTGCTACTTATAATGTACAATATGGTGACGATGCCAGACTTGAAAATCCACAGAAGCAAATCAGTTTTAAGGTGAGGAAATTAGGAGATGTAATGCAGCAAGTGCAATGAAAAAATAGAACATCAGATCCCTATACTCCAGACGGCTGTGCGGTGAGGGATACAATGAACAGAGACAGAATTTTGTGCATAAACCTCTACAAACCAAGTCTTGGTGTGTGTGTGTGTGTGTGTATGGTGTGGTGTGTGTGTGTGTGGTGTGTGTGTGTGGGGGTCCCGATCCTTACCCAGGGCTCTTTAATTGGCGGTACACAGGCCAATAGTGGCAGCTGGAGGGCCTTGGAGTGGACCATGGACTGTTCGCTGCTGTTAATTGCAGCGCAATTTTTTTACCCCGAAATGGAGTTGTAAGCCAAGGTATTGTAAACATATACAGCACCTGTTGTAAATGCTGAAGTATGGTCACTTGGGCCTTTAAATGAATCCAACATTACGATACTCTCGTTGACCTTCTACTCCTATTTTTGGAAAACTAGTTGGAAAGTCCCAACCCTGTTACAGAGGATATTTCTCATACTAATCTACCTTATTACAAATCTTCTCCATTAAAGGCCACCAAGTTCTGGGGAACAACGGTCTCCATCACGTTTACAATCATCAAATGGACAAGATGCACAACAACCTGCCTTAATTCTTTGCATACCTGCTTTTCTATGCCCTTAGGGAATCAGACAGACAGTGGATATTTGAAGCCGAAGGCCGAGCTAATAGCTCGGGAGTTGCAGCGTGCGTACCAAACATACTTCCGTTGCTTGCTATATACGTTAGTCAAGTGCATGCGCGCCTGCAGGCAAAGCAGCGCGTTGATGCGGCAGCTTTTTGAGACAAATTGTCTTTTCAGGTGGCTGCCGCGTCAAGTGAGCGGTTCAGCCAATCACGGCGAACGAGCTCCATGACGTCATAGCCAAGCCTCCACCACGCCCCCATCGCCTGAAACACTGAGCAGATTGCTTGTGCTACAGCCACGCAGCACAGTAGGAGTTCGCACTCTCACAAGCAAGCGAAGTGTATGAGCTTAGCCTACAGTATAGGGAAACAATACTTAAAATGCAGCTCATTCGGTCATTATACTCAGCGCAGTTCCATTACTTGATAACCAACGTCCAAGAAAAGGTACTGACATTTTTTTCTCTTTAAGCAGCAGTATTATATGGGTTAAAAATCAGCCAGCTTTCTCAACAAATGCATTTTACATTTCAGCTCCAACCGTACAGAATTTTTTTTCCAGATTAGGATAAAACACACACTTTTACATTAGTATGGACGACAAAGCTCAATTCAAAATACCACGTAGATTAACGTGTAAACCCAACAATTGTAATGTCAGAGCAAATAAAATATGGAAATTAATTCATATATTCCAAGTTTATTGATTTAAGTATATTAAACAAATGGAAGGATTTTTTTTTATACCAGACTTTTTAAAGCAGTAATCTCAAAATTAATTTGTTTACGTGTTGTAACCTCATCTGAACCAGTGGGTTGCTTAAGCTGATCCATGGTCCCAGACTACAAGGTTGTCAGTATAAAGACTTTGGGCCAAATCTTATATTGTCCAAAGCGGCCGTCCCGGATATTTTCTGACTAAAATCACCGCCGAAGTAAATAAGGATTTGTGCTGAAAACGGTCAGTACAGCCGCTTCACACAATATAGAACAAGGCCCTTAAATTTTGTGCAGTTTCTGCAACAACAAAAACACAGGACAAAATATGGCTGTGGGGCCACGTCACCATTTTCCTCTTTGTGTCCACTGGGAAAGTATTCTTTTAAAGTGCCAGTATCTCCACAACCTAGTCCCCAGAAGTTGGGGAAACCTCCCAATTCAGGCAAGTAGAAAAAATTAATTATAAAAAAAAATAAACTCAAGTAGGGAGGGCTGCTGCTTTAAAAGCTAATCTTGTAGTCTATGTTAGTGGGGTTCAGAATAGGGTAATGTTGGACACTAAATGACAGTCTATATTTAAGCAGCATATCCCGTTGTGCTTTTGTTGTTGGCTAGAGGCAGATGTCATGGCACAAACATAAAAGAGGCAAAGTGAAATTGGTACCTAGCAGCAGTCACTTCTAGATATCGTTGTTGCAAGGGTAAAACTCTTTAAGTGCTTTCTTCACCCTTTTTCTTGAAAATATAGACTTCATAAAGAACAAATAATTCTAAGGACTCGTTAACTGGTCATATAAAAAATACCTGTGATAAAATGTATATCACTGGCGCCTATAAATGCATGTAAAATTAATAAATAATAAAAAATGGTATACAACCCAGACTGGTGTAGATAGCTGGAACCCGGGATGATATCATACACATGGAAAATAAAAAATACAAAACATAGCGTAACACTGCAAAATACAACAAAATAACATAACATGTAGACACTAGAATATTAGCTGGGAGCTGAGACGCACAACAGGTGTACATCAAAAGTAAAAACACATTTATTAAAACAACAACACTAATAATATGAAAGAATACAATGTTCTCCCTATAGAAAAGTCCCACAGATAATTCCACTTTACGGCTGAATTGACCACTTACCAGATGGCAGAGGGTCACAGGCAGTGGACAGATCTGAGTGTCCCCTCTCTTCTGTGGCGCTGGTATTCCAAACAGGTCAGCTTAGCTGTAATGCTTTATCTCTGCAGACGCAGACTGCACCTTGCAGGTCCCCGCATAGGACACTCCGAATGGGCTCAGGATACCAGGGATTACGGAGCTTGCTCTCTCCTATAGCAAGGGGAAACGTGTAAGCTCCTGCTACCACGTGAACGCCAGAGTTGGAGCCGGAATGGTAGAACTGCAACAGCCTTCTGTATATACCCCTGACGAAGAAAGCGTTGCCTTTCGAAACGCGTAGGGTGGTCCCGCAGTATCCACTGTGTGCCTAGTATTGCCTGCTCCTCTCTGAGGCGAATCTGCTGATGCAGTTCTATCATTCCGGCTCCAACTCTGGCGTTCACGTGGTAGCAGGAGCTTACACGTTTCCCCTTGCTATAGGAGAGAGCGAGATCCGTAATCCCTGGTATCCTGAGCCCATTCGGAGTGTCCTATGCGGGGACCTGCAAGGTGCAGTCTGCGTCTGCAGGGATAAAGCATTACAGCTAAGCTGACCTGTTTGGAATACCAGCGCCACAGAAGAAAGGGGACACTCAGATCTGTCCACTGCCTGTGACCCTCTGCCATTTGGTAAGTGGTCAATTCAGCCGTAAAGTGGAATTATCTGTGGGACTTTTCTATAGGGAGAACATTGTATTCTTTTATATTATTAGTGTTGTTGTTTTAATAAATGTGTTTTTACTTTTGAAGTACACCTGTTGTGCGTCTCAGCTCCCAGCTAATAGTTTAGTGTTTACATGTTATGTTATTTTGTTGTATTTTGCAGTATTATGCTATGTTTTGTATTTCTTTTTATTTTCCTTGTGTATGATATCATCATCCCGTGTTCCAGATATCTACACCAGTCCGGATTGTATACCATTTTTTTATTATTTATTCATTTTACATGCATTTATAGGCGCCAGTGATATACATTTTTTCACATGTTCAACCATCTCTGACTAGGTGGTCAGTCATATCATAGGCTGCCCCTACATTCCTACTAATTGTTAGGGTAATAGGTATATTACACACATTAGTGAACACATCCCCTTAGAATTAGCTCTTTTTTCTTTTTAGTTGCACCATATAAAAGATACCTGCCTTTTTAAATACAGAATTTTTCCTGTCAAAAACAACATTTAATCGCCTTTTTCTCAGTACTCAAAGAATGTAGTTAATGACTTACCTCTGCAACGACGATATATACATCTTACAGCAAATAAAATAAATATTTGTGGTTTGCAAGCCTTAAAGAGTATGGACCATTTCCAAGCAAAAATGGGATTACTTTGTACAGGCAGAGTAACATTAAGTATTAAACTGTGCACTGTAGCGAGCTCCTTGGGAAAACTGCAAGTCTGCAGGAATACAGGGGCAGGAAAGATGAGTCAACTCTTTCCATAAGCAAAAAGACTAATTCTACTTCTGCAATGTAAAGGCCCAGTATAACCAACAGTAACATCGAAGTATCCATACTAAGAGAAAGATTTGGACATTATATGGTATTTTTGATTAGTCTGATAGGGAAATGTTGACACTTTTACAGAATGTCTTATACTGAAGCTCTCCCTGGCTAAAGGAATACCTCCCCCCCCCCCCCCCCCCCCCAGGGTAACAAAAAAAATTAATCATGTTACCTCTTCACAGCCAATACCTACAAATATAGCAGTCACTTGAAGCAGAAAATACAACTATTTTGTGATTACATAAATGTGCAAATGAAACAGTTGTCACAGGGTTAATATAGCAGGAACAATGCTCATGTTGGTAGGAAAGCTGAAGTGGACCCTTCTGAAACATTCCAACAGATAACAGAAGATGCTCAACACGGGTGCTTTCGAAAACAGTAATATTTACAGATGTGTGTCTTCAGTGCCGAGGATTAAAGCTGCAGGGGATCCCATTCAGAAGCACGGACCACAAGTAGCTCAATCGAGGCCGACACTGTCCACGGCACCATGGACTTTTGCATATTGGTCCGCAACAGCAAGTCTTGCTATATCTATAGGCAGTTCCTATAGACAGTCACATCCAGCTTAACCCATCATACACATTCTTGAACTAGCAGTTATACCATAAATTCACAGCTTCGCAAGTACAGTATTATAATGAAAAGTAACAAAAACACACAAAACGTTTCCTTGTAAACCGCAAAAAAGGTTAGAGCGAATGCACATTTAGGGATTCATGCTATATATGCCAAAGTGCTTGTTTTTGACTTGGAAACCCCCCTGATGTCTACAGAGATTCTCAGTCAAAAACAGCCGTGTCGGCAGATATAACTACCCCATTAATGCCTTTAATTACAATAGGCCATTTCCCAAATAATGACAGTATTTGTGAAAACCTTTTGTCTTATGATTCAATTTAGGGTAGATTACACCTGCAAGAAAGCCCCTTAAGCAGTTAGCTCATTTTACATTTAGACGTATCCACACTAGGCATAAGTAGACAAAGCAAATGCTCTGGGGCACAAGTATTGTATAGTGGACCCAGGACATATTTTGTCTACCGTACCGATTAAAAAGGAGGGCTTTGGTTTATATTTAATTATGTCAATCATTTTAAAAGGAGTATAATCATATGCAGTATTTTAAACTATTTCGCTGGCAGAAGCGCCTGCACAGAATTGCATTAACTTCCCCCTGTGCTAGTTACACCAACTCACGCCGGTGAACTTCCTCTCACTGGCTGATATTCAATATTGTGAGCAGCAGAGTGACAGTTAACTCAATGTTAACGGAGTTACCAGACTTTCACAATATTAAACAGGATATATTGTGAGTGTCAAACTCATTTTGCTTATAGACCCTTTTCCCAGTTGCCCCTCAAGACGTCTTTAGCACCACACTCCATAACCAATGCCCCACTTATACACACCAGAAATCCCCATAGGGTTTAGTGGGCTAAATCTTTTAAAAGAAGTCACAACTTACGCTCGCAAGTGAATCAATAAGTTCAGAGCCTTTCCCAAAACAAAAAACACAACACACCTTTCCTTCCTCCTTGTCACAGGCAAACTCATAAAATGGATACCTTTCCTCTGTAATCTGGATGCACCCCGCCCAGGTGTGTCCTGACAGGGAAGAGGCAGCTTCAGCGATCTCACAGGCATAATATGTACATCTCAGTTTGTCCCTCTCCAGACTTGAATATTCCCTCACAACCCTTAATGTGAACAACCGGTGTCAAGATCCCTCTTGCACTCAATATAGTACGGTTTTAAGCAGTGTCAGTGCTGTGTTACTTTCAAATACAATGCCGGGGAGTTTTTCTGATAGGTTAAGTCTGGATAAACCATTGTAATTAACATGCCTTTGCTGGCAACATAACAGGCCCCTCTGGCAGAGAAATGGTTAAAAAAAAACTCATTGCTGTCACAGCTTTCCTAACCGACTGTATTAGTATGTGTTGACTTGGTGGTACCGTTATAGTTGGAGCCTTACAAATAAAGAGTAACTTCGGTGGGATAAGATTTTTACCCCCATTAAAACCACTCTTTTCAAAGGGCCTGCAATGCTCGTCAGCAAACATTTCACTTCAGGTATACCCATTTTACACAATTTGTTAGCCCTCACTGAAGTGGGACGCAACATATGGTGAAGTACATTGTCCCCTCCGGCACGGGAAGAGTTAACCTTAATTTATCAGGATTAGCACCAGTCCATGCTTACAGATCTCCCCTTCAACTCCTTGCATGAAAAATGCAGGACCCCCATCTTATACACAATTTACCAATCGCTTCAGCAGCAGCCATTTGAATGAGTCACCACCATTAAAAGTCTCAAATAAAGACCCCAATCCACCAATAATCTTTAATGAGATCGTTCCATTAAATGTCAGGATGCCCAGCCTTCAACACATCGTTTGCCACCACAGGATTTTGAATGAGGTCACACCATGGCAGGTCAGCGTGCCACAAACATGTTAACATGACACCTTAACACATCTCAGGGTACGAAATATCTTTGATCAGGCCAGGGCTTGCGACTCTTCCCTCCTTCCTCAGCAGGCGTGGACAAGCACCAAGTCATTTGGCTGCCAAAGGGGTCTGCATAGCATATGATATATTATACCAGGCAGAAGTGTCTAATAACAGACTTATGAGGACATGTATTAAGTCAAAAGTTGTGCAATTCTGGTTCCAAAGAAAACTGCACCAAATGTAGCAAAGAAAATCCAAAACCTATTTCAATTGGATTTTTGTCCTGACAGATACTGTGCACATCATTTGTTTGCACCATAACGGCAACATGATATATAGACCCATATTAATATTCCATATATCCATAACTGTACCTGAAACCATCCTACAGAGAGCTCCATGCAAATGTGTGTGTTAGATACAGTACATTCTCCCTGCACTTATGTATAGCTCCTTTAGTAATCTTTTTGATTTGTGGTGTCAGCAGCAGTTTATAGCAGGGAATCCCAAGACTGCTCTTGTAGATACTCAATATGTATAGAGGTTTTACGCCGCACAAATACACGATGCTTCATTTCGTCACTGCATTTCATTGTTACCGTTTCCAGCACAACATTTTGGAGGAACACTGCCCCTGCGCCAATAAAATGTTTCAGCGGGCACAGAAGGGTCTACATCAGCTGAAACTTTACATGCGCACCTTTCTAAGGCCGTGCGTATAGTGCCCACGACGGGCGATGCCGCCCAAAAAGAAATACATTGCCGCCGCGTGCGCTTATAGTAAGCGCAACGGCGGCAATGCGACGGAGCAGCGTCGCGGACTTTGGAAGTCAGGAATACTTGATTTTTCAAGGGCTGTCGCCTCATGTGACAGCCCCATAACATCAAATGTCTGGAAGCCCGCGCCGCCGCAACACGAAATATAACTTTCGCTAACAGCGACGTCACCCGTCCCGGGCACTATACACACGGCCTAAACGGCCAAGTCTCTGTCCTCCGAAAAACCTGCAGGGATGTACATCTATCTTATTTATATAGCTCCATCCATTTACATTTAAAAAAGTGACACAATGGGAACAAGAGCTTCAACATAAAAAGTAGACGTTGGGGAAAAGACATCCATGCCCCAAAGAGCTTACAATCTAAACTGTCACGATGATCTGCAATAATATATATATATATATTTTTTTTTTAAAGCAACAATACACCAAGAAGCATCTGCAGAAAACCTTTCCGGCTGATTGATGCACGCCAGGCTTTAGCAGTAACCAATTGCATTGGCAGCCCCTTATGTGATTGCTGGATACCGAGTGCTGTCAGGGGCCCGGGGTGTGCGCGGCGCTGCTCACACCCACCAGAGGGGAGGGGGGAGAGGTGTGCGCGGCGCTGCTCTGTATCACACCCGCAGCAGCCACCAGAGGGAGGGGGAGAGGTGGTGGAACGGTTACAACCAACAACCCACGATACGGTGTCACGGTGCTGACTCGCCCCCGCACTCACCCCGGTCCCGTTGTCGCACACCACCACTTTCCTGCCCCGGCTGTCCATCTCGCTGCCTCCGCCGGACCCGCCGAGCTCTCACTGACAAAAAACCGGAAGTGCGTCCCCTGCGCGCTCACCCGGCCGCGCGCGCGCTCCAGCCTCCGGACACTACTACAAAACTACTACTTTTCCTCTTCCCTGGCTGCTAACCACCCACGTGACGGGAGGCGTCAGCGCAGCCCCGCCCAGTCGACCAATTACGAGCGAGGGCTGAGGAGAGGTGCGCGAGCGGAAGCGTTAAGTTTGGTAGGGAGTATGGAAGGCGGAAATTGGCGGCCGGCGCCCATTCATAGAGAGTGGGGAGGGGCAGGGGCGGGTCGGCGGCCATGATTGAGCCTGGCAAAAAATACAAAATACAAAAAATAAAAAAATTAATTCTAATAAATAAAATGCACAGAGATGTAGTAACCTAATTGCCACCGCTGGTAATAATTTACCGGAAACGTTAAACGTCTGAATTTAGTAAAATCATATACCCAATGCTGTGCATACGGGCCTGTCCGTAGAGATGGACACTGTCTGTACGGATGTTGTGTACGGATGTTGTGTAAGGGGGCTGCCATGCGGACATTTATTTACGTTGTTTCATTTGATTTCCAACCGGTTCCGAGCCGGTTTGCACGGAATACGGTGGGCTTTTCTGCCCAAATACAAAATGGCGACCGGCGGAGCTGCTCACGTGGTTCTTTCTCGCGAGATTCGCCCTGGTTTATTGGGGGTCAGGGGGTGTGGGAAGGTGCCGCGGCGCGTGACAGGAGTGACGTGGTGGCGCAGCTGGGCGTGGCCATCTTTATTTCAAATGCATTCAAAGAAATAGAAGCAATCTGGGTGTAGAAATAGAAGCAATCTGGGTGTGAAAACAGGCAGCACACAGGCAGCACACAGGCAGCACACAGGCAGCACACAGGCCCTCCTATGTGCAACACTATAACCCAGTGATTCCCAACCAGGGTTCCGTGGAACCATGGGGCTCCTTGAAGCAGTCTCAGGGGTTCCGCCTATGGACCACAGACCCCCCCTCCCCTTAGGGGTGTTTTTTTTCTTGGTATGTATTTTGTAGGGTGGATTGAGTGAGAGTGGGGTAATTGACGGAAGGTAGGAGCGAGAGTGAGAGAAGAGGGGGGCAGGAGTGAGTGAGTGAGTGAGTGAGGAAAAGGGAGTAAGAGTGAGACGCAAGGGATAAATACATGGGAGGGGGGAGAGTTAGTGAGATGGATGGGAGAGAAATACATGGGTAGAGGGTGGGAAATAGAGGTGGCTCATGAGGTGTGAAATGTTGTGACTGACCCCTGTCGAACTTAATGTGTCAGCCAGATAGGGGTTCCCCGAGATTTTTCGAAATACTTCAAGGGTTCCTCAAAACAAAAAAGGTTGGAAATCACTGCTATAACCAAAAAACTCCTGTGGTGAAGTGTAACTTAAGTGGAAGGAGTATCCCCCTAGGAGAATGGCTACATTGGGTGTACTCCTTCCCCTAATGAAATAAAGAGGGAAGTATAAGAGAAAAAACTGCCTCATGATGCAGAGAAGACCACACAGGGTTAATAGTCCTGGTTAGTGTTGGAAAAGGCACCCTAAAGTGCTGTGATGCAGATAGCAAATAAGGCTTGCTATATAGTATGCGCTGGTGTGCGGGCCCGGCGTGGCGAGCGCGTTTCGTTTATATGTTGTAAGTGGTGGCGTGCGCGGCAAGGGGTCATGACTATACACGTCACAGCGATAGCTGCGCTGTGATTGGCTTGGTAGCGTTGCAGCAGCAAGAAAATATAAATTTTCATGTATTTGCTGTGATCTGCAGCTCCACCGCTCACTGCCGTGCGCGCGTCTCAACTGTATCAACGTAAGCCTCCCACAGCCAATTGTAATTGACGCGTGCGCACACAGTAGCGCACTATATTGCACGCCTAAGTGTCACTCCTCAATTGTATATTAGACCAATAATTATAATGGTGGTGCAATAACATTGGTGCTTGGTGGTCAGGGTTACATGGGTAAATATTGTATACTGTCTCCGTTTGGTAATATGCCCGGAGAAACTACAGATAATTCAGTGCAACAGCATAGCTAACTGCTGGACCAAAGTTTGTTAACGTTCCTTCTTTTTGCGTTCTTTAGTTGATTGTCCCCTAGTGCACCGATCATTTATCTATTTACACTTTCACATTTGTATAGGTTTAGCGGGTATCCTTATCCTTTGTATTGAACCTTGGCTGCGGCCAGGCAGGGAGCGAGCGCACTGGCGCTCATACGTGGTGATGTCACTCTCCCTGCTCGGCAGGGAGATTTGTGGCCGGCTAGGGGGGCGCGGCCATGACAACACACCTGGTTCGCCCTCATTGGGCGAACCGCTCACATGACGTGATTACGGATAGCAAATTCAGATTTGCTTGCTGTGCTGGCCACACACATTGCCTCAATGTGTTCAGTCACTAGGATAAGGGATCAGTCACTAGGCAAAACAAGGCAGTGAAATAAAATGAGGTTTATTTGGATAAGACCTCAGAAACACAAAATACAGGAAATAAACACGCTGTCTGGGGGTTGAGATCTAGCCCTTTCCTAGTTTCAGGGCGCCTGCTTTAGCGAAAGGCGTTATCCTATTCACTCCACATCACTTGAATAAGCCTGGAACAGGTAACTTTATTCCTCAGAACTAGTCCTCAGCTTGGCTAGGAATCACTGGCACCTCAATGCCCCTGGGAAACCCTACCTGCACTTCACTGGACCAGTCCCAAGATTACCTATAAGGCTAAGGCCCCGCTCCCTCAGTCAGCGCGCCCGCACTGCAGACAGGCGACGCACTGACAGGCAATTGACCGCGATATGCGGTCTGTAGGGAGGGGGGGGGGGCGTGGTAAAACTTTGCCAGGTCTGAAATCGTGGTGCCGTCCACCCCCCCCCCCCACACACACAACACATACACACACATACATACACACATACATATACACACTTTTCCCCCGCAGCTCCTTCTCTGCTCCCCTCCCAAGCCACCTCCCATCCGTAGCTCCTTCCCTCCCCTCCTTCCCTCATTGGCTGACTGCCGCACCACGTGACGCGTCAGAGCTGCAAATCACTAGGATCTTGCAGCATCGGCCGGCTGACGCGTCACAGCACGCAGTCAGCCAAGTAGTAAGGAGCCAGCGGGGACCTCCCACTAGAGGAAAGGGGCTGGTGGTCCGCTGCCGCGCAGGCCGCCGGACACAGCGGGACCAAAGCCTAAGTCTGAAAAGACTGAGAGAGTCAGAGAGAGAGCGCTGATTTGTGTCAGTCCCTTTCCTAATGTCTCATTTGCCTCAATGTGTTTCATAGCGGCCAGCGTGAGCCTGCCCGCTCAGCTCCACCCTGGCTGACGTCTAAGAGGCAGGGTGGCCAGACGTCCTGGTCTTAAGCTAATGTCCCATGTCCTAATTATCTTCTGCTATGTCCCGGTTTTGCCGGGAGCAGAGAGAAAAGCAGGGTCTGCCGCTGCAATTTGCCCTCAATCCATTAGGTGGTGCTGTGCGGCTCATGCAGCACCTCTACCCGGCGAGAGAGAAATAAATTGGGCGGGGGTAAGAGAGAGATGAATAATGCAGCATAAATGAGAACTCTTAGACAAATATCACAATATTTATTTTTAAGTGATGTCATTTGTTTTATAAATAATTTTTTTTAATGTGTCCCGGTTTTTACTTTTGAAAATCTGGTCACCCTTCTAAGAGGGGACACTACAATACAGTGTATACTGTTTTACCTGAACTTATATGTTCAAATTGTGATGTTTCTATATAAATTGTTTTTGCGTTTACTTTATTTTATAAACGTCAATTAAAATAACAAAAAAGCTCTAAAAAAAATGCATAAATATTTAAGCCAATGCATCAGGAACGTTATTGCAAATAAATTAAAGGAATAGTTATCTGCAGCATTACATGTTTTAGTAAAAGGCTGTAACATCAACAACCAAAAATGTATGTATTTAATTAAATAGTGGATGGATTCCATTTTTAATGTGAAAATGTAACAATTATGTTTTTTTAAAACTAAGCTTTTGTCTTCAGTGGGGCTTTGTAAATGCTGGCTAGTTGTCAATGAACATGCTTGGCACTTTTGGCCACAATCTAACAATGGGGTAATCATAATTAGCTAATCCACTCCCTTTCAAGAGGTGAAGCAGGAGGAGGGAACTGTAGCTGGAGAGTGTGTCTGCTCACAAACTTTTCACACATACGATAATAGAAGTAAGAAACGCCACACAAATGTCACCTTATTTTGACTTTTCTACATATTTGTAATTCTAATATCTGATTTGCATCAATCACCAATATTTCCTGATCACCCTGGCAGTGGGCACCATTGGGTTAATCCCTTCTCACTCTAGGTAGGACAGGAAGTAGACTTTTGCAGGTAGGCCATATAAGGCCCCTCCCTCTACCTGCACACCAGTCTTTTTCCTGTCCTCACAGCTAGGTGTAGGATTTGTTATTTTTTAACAGGGCTCACCTACTGCACTTTGTGCAGATAGCCAGGGTCTCACCCTCTCTGCCCTGAAGCTCCGCGGTGCGCCCTACGGGGGGCAAGACGGAGACCCCTTAGAGTCGGGGGTGCCCTTGTTGGGGGGGGAAACAGCTGCAGCCGCGAGGGAAGCTTAAGTGCAAAACCCAGGCCGATCGTAGGCGCACAGCAGCTGCAGCTGGGAGCCGTGGAGGCCCAGACTCACCGCATAAGCGTATGGTACGCTGCGGTAAAGTACCCAGCAGCCCGCTAGAAGCGGAGGGGGGAGCAGCCATACCTGCGAGCAGAGGAGGCTCAATTGACCGCACTAGCGTATGGAACGCGGCGGTGAACTACCCCAGTAATTCTGCTGCGAACCAAAGGAGGTTCATATTGACCGCATGTGTATCTGAGATACTGCGGTAAAAGGGTACAGTGCAGGCGGCCGCTAGGGAGCGTGCGCGTCACGGCACGCCGGCAAATGCGTGCACAGACACGCGAGCCGTGCAGGAGCACTGGGTGATGACCACACGGTGTATGTGTGAGTGAAAGCTGCAGCATGGAACGCTCAGCAAGGAGAAGTCAAGTGCTGGATATGGATTCAAAAATGGAAACACCCAAACTTCAGTTCCCAAGACTAGGTGAGTCCTTAGTTTTAGTTCTGCATGGGAAAGAGAGATGGTATATATACATTAGGGTGTATGTTTAGTATTTAATTTGTTTTTATAAATTAGTTCAGTGGTTACCCTCCCAGAAGCAGTACTACTACTACTGCTGCTGCTTTAAAAAGGTAGAGTCTTTACTATCCATCAAGTAATTAAGCACCTCATTCAGGTGGAGTTGGCGCAACCAGACGCCAGAGTATTACGCCTAAAAGGTTTGGGAAGATGTATCCATTCCCACAAGAAGAGGTGAGAAATGGGGAGGTTAGCCCAAAGGTGGATATTGCTATTTCTAGAATAGTAAAAAAAGACCACAATCCCCTTAGAGGAAGCAGCGTCATTAAAGGACGCTATGGATAAAAGGATGGATTATGCATTAAAAAAAGGCATATGTTACAGCAGGAACAGCCTACAAACCAGCCATAGCAACTACATCAACTGCTAGGGCTATGAGAGTGTGGATTGCCAACATTGAAGAGGCAATAGACAAAGGTGTAAAGAAGTACTATTCTTAAGGCGTTGTCAGTGGTGAAATGGGCAACTGATTACATAGCAGAAGCCTCATTGGATGCAGTAAAAATAGCAGCCAAGTCTATGGCACTAGCGGTATCAGCAAGAAGAGCTTTATGGCTCAGACAGTGGATGGCTGACACAGCATCAAAGAACACCTTATGTACATTACCATTTGAAGGTGAATTCCTATTCGGCAGCAAACTAGATGCAATAATAACAGGCATCAGGACAGAGCCAGGAGATTCAGTCTCCAACAGATGAATAAAATCAATATAAAGAGGTGTTCAGCTTGTGAGAATCCAGCTGTTATAGGAATACGGCTTTAAGGAAATTACTACAGGCAGAAGTAATAGAAAAGGTAAGAGGAAGCGGAATTTTCCAGTATATTTTGGTAAAGATGCTTACAGGGGATTACAGAGCAATCCTAGACCTAAGAAAGGTAAATTCATTCTTGAAGATAAGAAAGTTCAAGATGGTGTCTGTAAATGTGATTATACAAGAGGTACAAGCAGGAGACTGGATGGTGGCGATAGACTTAAAAGACGCTTATTTACATGTACCAATAGCAAAAGGGCATCAAAGATCCCTAAGGTTTGCAGTAAATCAGGAGCATTATCAATACACAGCACTACCATTTGGTCTGGCAACTTCCCCAAGGTCGTTTACAAAGGTTCTAGCCCCTCTAGTGGCAGAGATGAGAAAAGGGGGGTAGAGATATACCCTTACCTGGACGACATCCTGGTAAAATCAAAGGATGGGGGGAAACTCCAACAAGACCAGAAAATGGTAATAACCTTCCTAGAACATCACGGTTGGTTAATAAACAGAGACAAGAGCCATTTGGTACCCACTCAGCTCTTAAGATTTCTGGGAGTAGAATTCGATACAGAAAAGGAGAAGTGAGATTGCCAGAGGCAAAGAGGCAAGACATAGCCATACGAACAAGGAGGCTCAGAAAAGCTACCAGGACTTCTGCAGAAGAATGCATGAGACTCCTGGGGAAATTCGCTTCAACATTAAGCGTCACAAAGTGGGCAGCGTTGCATATGAGACCTCTGCAAAACAATTTTCTGCAACAATGGAACGGGAATCACAAAGACACAAGACAAAGAATCTTGTTACACCCACAAACAAAACAAGAGTTAAAATGGTGGGAAGATACCCGAAACCTTGTCAAAGGGAAAACGCTACAACCTGTGCACTGGTAAAAAATTACAACAGATGCGAGCAAGACAGGTTGGGGGGCTCAGATGGGAGAAGAAGTGGTGCAAGGAACCTGGGAAAATCAGGTAAACCACTTACCATCAAATCTGCTGGAATTAAAAGCAGTACAAAAGGCCCTAGAAGTTTTCCAGGACAAAATGGCTAGAATCAGACAGCAGGTCTGTGGTCAAATATATAGCCAAACAAGGAGGAACCAGGAGCAGAAAGCTGATGAAGCTCACAGATACTCGGTTGGGCAGAGTGCCACTTGTCGGATATTGCAGCCATGCATATCCCAGGACTAGAAAATGTCATAGCAGACTTTCTAAGTCGCAATATCATTCACCCAGGAGAATGGGCTTTAAATCCAGGAGTATTTCAAGAACTGGTAGTGCGATGGGGTCAACCAGACATCGATCGGAGGGCGACACACCAGAATCGCAAAAAGTAAGGAACTACTGTTCCAGACAGTTTCACCCAAGCGCACAAGCTACAGATGCTCTCAGTCTCAAATGGGACTTCAAATTGGGATACCTGTTCCCTCCAATTCCTCTGATTCCAAAAACAATCAGGAAAATCAGGGAAGACAGAGCAGAGGTGATATTCATAGCACCATACTGGCCAAGAAGGCTTTGGTTTACACACCTGGTAAATATGGCAGTGGATACACCATGCACATACCAGATCGCAAAGGCCTGATGCAACAGGGGCCAATATGTCATCCGAATACCAAACAATGGGCTTTGACGGCATGGCGATTGAGCGGGAGACATTGAGACTGAAGGGTTGTTCAGAGAAAACAATTCAAACCCTGTTACAAGCAAGGAAAAGTTCCACATCAAGAGTATACCATAGAATTGGCTTTGCTTTTGTGATTGGTGTGAAAAGAGAGAGAAAATTCCTTTCACCAAGAATTGTTTCTATAGTGGAGTTTCTGCATAAAGGATTTGAGAAAGGTCTCAGTCTCAGCTCATTGAAAGTACAAGTGTCTGCACTATCAGATTTGTTGGAAAGAAATCTGGCAATGGAAAGATTGATAATCAGGTTCTTTCAAGCAGTTAAAAGGTTAAAACCTCAAATTAAGAACAGGGTACCTACATGGGATTTGTCTTTAGTCTTGTATGTATTAACAGCAGCTCCGTTTGAACCAATACAGGAGATAGGCCTAAAATGGTTGTCATGGAAAGGGTGTTTCTGATAGCAATCACCTCGGCAAGGAGAGTGGGAGAACTACAGGCTCTATCTGCCAAGGAACCATTCCTAATCATACATCAAGACAAGGCAGTTCTTAGACCGGTACATCAATCCTGCCAAAGGTGGTATCACAGTTCCACATGAATCAGGAGATTGTGATTCCATCATTTTATCCAGAACCAAAAAAAGAAGAAAGAAGAAAGGCTACACAAATTGGACGGGGTAAGATGTCGTAAAGTGTACCTAGAAAGGATGAGAGATATCAGAAAGTCAGACAAATTATTTGTCATTCCAGAGGGACCAAAGAAGGACAAGCAGCATCAAAGATTACAATTGCACAGTGGATTGTGTCTTGTATCAAAAAAGCGTATGAAAACAAAGGACAAGATAAACCTTTGAAGGTGAAAGCCCATTCTACAAGGGCCATGGCTACTTCAGGGGCATTCAAGGCCCAGGCTACACCAGGGCAAATATGCAAAGCAGCTGTCTGGTCCTCATTCAATACATTTTGAAATACTACAGACTAGACGTACAATCATCAGCTGACACAAGCTTTGGGCGTAGAGTCTTGGAAACTAGTGAAATAAAGTGTAAAGTGTATTAATAAAGGTTGAACTGATAAGACATTAAACTGGTGTTGTCTATTCTGATGTATCCCTCCCTAAAATTTGCACTGCTTGGGTATGTCCCAATGGTGCCCACTGCCAGGGTGATCAGGAAAGGAGAAAATTTAAACAACTTACCGTAATTTTCTTTTCCTGGAACCATGGCAGTGGGCACATAGGCATTAGACCTACATAGGGAGGGTAACTATGTGCCCACTGCCATGGTTCCAGGAAAAGAAAATTACGGTAAGTTGTTTAAATTTTCTCCTTTCACCCCATAAACATGTAATAAGTAATAGACATTAGTTAACAGGTTTCCATGTTAATCATTTTTGGGGAGGCAGGCTCCCACCAACCCTTTTTGTCCGTGTGCCTCAACAACCATTATCTATTAGAGAGAAATGACAATGAGAAGTTGGAACAAAGCTGTTACATTTAGTTTTATGATATATTCCATTAGATGCAATTTGTATTGACGCTGTATAGGTCTAGTATTTTTGTATGATTTATATGCCTAACGTTTTAATTCTAAAATTATAATTGCAGAAACTAGGTGGCTGTAGGATTGTGGGAGTCACTTATAAGGGAGTGAGTCTTATAATGAAAGTAGGTGAGAGTTGAAAGATATGCTTTGGCACAATTATTTTGGAGCCCATAGTTCAGCATGTCCTGCCGCCTGCCTGAGCACACCATGTGAGCAGGGATATGCAGGCAGGATCAACTTAAGGATATTAAAAGATATCAGGTGTGCTAAGTGATTAAACCAATACAGATGCAGTGAAATATACTTGCTTAAATGAAAGCATCCTGGGTGTGCTGGAGTTCATCATAGTGAGGAGTCTACCTTTTATCTGACGTAATCTTCCCCTGCTTACTTCAGCAGCAGCTACGAATGTATACAGGAATCAACTGTGGAACAACTACACTACCCATCCGTGCCTTGAACCGGTGATATATGCTTTAAAGATCTTTTTTTCCTGTAAGGGAATTACTGTTTTATATATTGTTCTTTTTATAAGTAAAAGGTTTTACACTGTTGCGTGTCCCTGCGCTTTTCTCTTTTCCCCCCCTCAGGATCAAGTTAAAGCTACAGTCCAAGCAATATTCTACATGTGTGTTTTTTTAAAATAAATCAGTTCTGTACTATGAGAAAATGCTTGTAGCATTTGAATAAAAACAACAAAAAAAACGCTGTGAATTACATTTTTAATGTATTATAATGTAACAAGCATTTTTTGTTTCTATAGCAACCATTTAGAAAATCACATCCCCTTCTCTCCTGAAACAGGCTCTGGCACAGCCATTTTTGAGCCCTGCCCTTTCTCTAGCAGTGCACCAATTGTATCTAGTGACTGCCTGGTCGCATGATCTTCCCCACAGAACTTTGCATCTTTGGTCCTCTTCTGCTGCGTTGACAGCCATTTAGTGAACCCCAGAGCCGAATCTCCGCTGATCGATTGGCAACTTAGCTAATTACTTATCATTGTGTGGATTGTATTGATGCACATATTAAAGGGGAAAAAATTGAAATGGCAGCTTGGACTGCTGCTTTAAGGAAAGACTGTATATGGTCATAATTGTATGTGTCGGTCATCTGACATACTCAGCTTCGCTTTTGCCTATAAATATACAGGATGCTGTTTTGATTATCTGGTGGGGCACCTGCGAGATTCGTCTGTCACCCTGTGCTCTGAAATCAATAAACTCATCTGCTTCTTCAACTCCCTGGTCTGAGTAGTGAGAATTATTTACTCTCCTAACAGATATGAAGGTCCGAAAAATTCCCCTGCTACCACACAGAAAATAATTACCTTCCTAAGTAGGAGATTGTCAAATATGTTCTATGCTACCCACACATAGATTTAGGGATGGGATCGGACGTTTTCCACGGCCCTGTAGTCGCCGAGGGACAGTCGGCCGCAACTGTTTTGGCCCTTAGGTAGGTGTGAAGGGGTTTGGGTTTTACGGTAAGGGGTTAAGTTTAAGGGATACATTACCTGCGGCCATGAATCGTCCTGTTAGCCAAGTATCCCAGCGGTAGGGTTGCCAGGTGTCCCGTATTGAACCGGACTGTCCTGTATTTGGACACTGTCCAGTAAAAAATTAGAGATAATACTGGACATGTATGTGTATACTGGACTTAGTGACCTGACCGGCTTGGGGGCCACGGGATTTCCCTGAGCAGAGCTGTTGGTAGGGGGCTGGTCAGCCTCCTCCATCCTGATTGGCTGGTGCTGGGTCCTTGGAAAGCGCAATAGTGGACGTGAAACACATGGGAGGAGTTTTGTTCTGTTTTGTTCTCTTTTTATGTAGTTCATTAAATTGATTTTATTTTTCAAATTCTGGTGAGTTTCCATCATTTTTCCTACCTGGAGCAGCAGTCCATTCGATCCATCTACCTCTTGCAATCAATCAGGAGGAGGTGTCAGGAGTCTGGGGATGGGACCAACGAGAGAAGCAAAAAGCATGGAGTGGGGAGAGAGAGGGGTGTGTGTTTGTATGGGTGTCTGTATGTGTGTGTCTCAAGCGCATTGTACATTTCACATTTGTGTCCAGTATTTTCGGAGAAGCCATCTGGCAACCCTACCCGGCGGTGAAACGACCGCGCCTAAACGCCCGCATTTAATTGTCCTAGATGCAATTGGGGATACATGCTGCACATTAGGAATTTATGTATAAAGTCTCCCGGCTGCAAAACTGCACCAGATTTATCAGAGGAAAAAGCCCCATAATGAGAAATGGAATTCTTTGCTTTGATAAACCTGGTACATTTTTTCCCCTCTTGCTTTTCCTCTTTTTGCAGCCCGGCGATTATGTATGTATATATATATATCTTTATTTGAAGAGAGCCTTCCATGGACGTAGCGCTTTACAGTAATACATGTGACAAAATAATATGAGACTTTGAGAGATAGTATCCGTGTTGGGTCAGTAAGTACTCTACACAAGTGTTTCTCAAACTGAAGCGTCCTTTATTCCCCGTCTAAGAAAGCAGGTTACAAAGTATATGCAGGTTACGTAGTATAGAGAGCCAAAGAACGAGTAGTCTGCGTCTCCAGTGTGAACCCAAAGTCACCTGGTTTTTGAAACCCTGCTCCCTTAGCAGGTCTCAGATTGGCTCTATGCCGCCGAGACTGTGTCTCAGTTGTTCCCAGATAACTTCTCTGGGAAACTGAACCTGTCCCTCACAGGTTCTTAGAGAGCTGCCTGCCTGCCATTAACAGGGCTGCCAAGAGGGGGGGACAGCCGGGGCTTGTGTCCCGGGCCCGCAGGCTGGGGGGAACCTGGCCGGCGATGCAAATTTCCCCTGACCTCTGGCCAGGCCCTGCTGCCGGTCGCGGCCGGGCCCCGGCTCTCAGCTGCCGGCAGGACCTTTCCTCTCTCTGTCCCACGCCGCTGAGCTTCCACTGCCGGCGTGCGACGGGACTATGACATCAGCACGACGGAAGTAAGCTTGGCCCAGCTTCTAGCGTGCCCCACGCTGACGTCAGAGCCCCAGCGCACGCCAGCAGTGGAAGCTCGGCGGCGTGGGACAGAAAGAGGAAAGTTCCTGCAGGCATCTGAGAGTCAGGGCCCGTCCGCAACCGGCAGCATGGCTTTGCCAGAGGTCGGGGGGAATTTGCAGCGCCAGCCAGCAGACCCCCCAGACACCGGGCCCGACTTGACCCAAGGTAAGTCTGTATTTTTATATGTATTGGGGGGCTTGGGGGAATTTTTATATGGGCTGGGGTATTTTTTTTATTTGTATTGTTTTATTTATTTTTAATGGATTGGGCTCTTTTGTAGATGTACTGGGGTATTTTTTTTAGATGCATTGGGATCTTTTTATATGTATTTGGGTGGGTTTTATATGTATTGTTTTTATATATGTAGTCCTGGACACCTGGGAAATATTACTGTGGCACAGGCACAAAACCCTGGTTTTTAATCAGAAGTAGACTGACAACACCTTAGTAGAGGGTGTGGTCATATGATCCTGACAGCGTTCAGGAGTTAACCCCTGCACTCCCTTACAGAGACATAAAGGGAATAAGAGCTTCAGATATTAAAATAAACATTAGTAAAAAGAAGTCCCTGCCCCGAAGAGTTTACAATGTAAGTGGTAAGTGGGGAGACAGTAGGAGGGTACATGATGATCAGTGTTGCCACCTTCTGCTGAATAATAACCCGGGGACTTTAAAAAAAAAAAAATAGTTTTTAATTTATATATTTAACTGTCTTATTTTCTTTGGCGGCGGAATCTCCCCCTGCATAGTCCTGTCAAAATCGCACCTCGACGTCAAATAGTGTCGCGTTGCCATGACAATGGGATGTCACGGCGCTATGAGGCGTCACATTGTCATGTCAACACTGCACCGCAGGGTGCCCCGTTGTCATGGCAACCGTGACACCATTTGCCATTGCGGAGCCATTTTGACGGGAGCATGTAGGGGGAGATGCCGCCCGAGAAGTCAACGAAGGATTCCGGGTCGGACCGCTTGGGCGCGCTCCTCTCCGGCCGTCTTCCTATGCCGCCCTGCTTTGCTCCTGCCGTCCAACTCTTCTGAATACTGCCCTGCGCCGCTCCGGCGATCCTCCGTCCTCTTGCCCCACCGCTACCACCCAGTTTGCGCACCTAGCCCAGAGATTTCAAATGTAAGCCCGTAGCCCAGAGATTGGTTAGCGAAACCCGTAGTCTGTGGGTCAAACCCGGAGTGGTGGCAACTCTGATGGTGCAAAACTTCCCCTAAAGACAAAAGGAGTAATTTATCAGTCTGCTGTCTTCAAAACTGGGGCAATACATTGCAGCACATTTATCAAGTAAATCATTTTCCATTGAAACTAATGGGATTTTTGCTTTGATAAATCCGGTGCAGTATTTTTGCATCATTTTTTTATTTTCTTCCTTGGATTGTATAAATGACCCCTAAGCCGGAGTAAATGTACTATTCTTATACTCACACCAGAGGAAAACTAACATCCGTTTGTGAACACTAATGAACATTGAGGAACATTAACTAGGTGACATTTTCCAAGGGCAGTGCTGTTATCGCTTTGATTATGGCAAACAAGCAAAAGTGTACAAAGACATGCTACTTTTCCCCTTTCTCGATGGCAAGGTGTAACATACTGCAGTGATGTGCTTATGCAATTACTGAGCTCTGCTTAGAGGTGCAAAGCTTCTCAAAGGGTCAGTCTCTCCTAAGACCTACGTGAACTAATTCCAGTGACATGTTTAAGGGGTCATATTTGGCACAAGCATTTTTAATTTATTTTTTAAAAGTTAGACATGGGACAGGTTTGATTTCAATTTCCTCTGACTGCTCCCTTGTGTGATATCAGTGTGTGTCCAGTAAGTGCTTGACCAGCCAGAGTCCTCCCTCCCCACCTCCCCTTAACGTGATTTGGTTCTTTGATAAGGACAGGGAGGGATAGAGGTAAGGAAAACACTTGATTGACAAATACTTCACCATTCAGAGGGCACCAAAAAGAAACTCAACTGGCCGACTGCGTTGAATTGCATGTGAACTAATGACATGTTTAATGGGTACTTCAAAGGCCTTTTATTCTCACTGGACCTGGAGAAATGTAGATTTGTTGTAAGTTGTGATACCTTTTAGGGTTCCAACATTAGGGTTTTTCATAGATAAAATAATACCATATAGAGCTTTGAAAACCACATAGGACTCTTCCTCAAATGTACACGTTCTCTAATAAATCTGACGCAGTAATAATTGCATCAGATGCAAAAACAGCATGAGACAAATCCCATTGATTTCAAAAGAAGTATTTTTGCCCCAGTTTTGCAACCGGGAGATTTAGAAGGTGTTATCTATCAATCATATGAAGGGGGAAAAAAGCTTGCCGCACATTTTGCCACAGATTACTCTTTGTTATGTAACCCCTTGTGTGGAAAGATCCACACACTCACACTGGCCCCTGGCACGTTCCTCTCCCATGTGCTCTGGACATGTGACTGTAATGGACATGAGAGCAGCCAATAATAACGGCTGTGGAAGAGGAGGGGCTATGAGGGAGAGGAGCCTTTAAAAGAGGTGGGGGGGGGGCATCTTGAGTCAGATCTGCGCAGACCTCAGTGCTATCAGGTTCGGTCGAGGATTGCGGACAGTAGTATACAATGAGCTCCCACTGTGTGCCGGCACCATCACAAGCCAACATACACAGGATTGGGTGGCTATTACACCAATGACACTGACTCACACCAAGGCAGCATCATTTATTTTATTTATTTATTTCTAAGATGTTTTACCAGGATATAATACATTGAGAATTACCTCTCATTTTCAAATATGTTCTGGACACAGAGTTATGGTGACAATACATGGTGCGATTAAATGAACAAAGTTTACACATTATATTTAAAGACATTGCATGAACAGTTAAAGATAATATGTTATAGGCGTATGTAACAGTTACAGATCAAATTAATATGTGAGTCAGCTTTAATTTTGGGGATTGTGTTGTATTTGTATACTGTGTAGTGATCCTCGGCAGAGGGTTACAAGGTTCACGTGTTAGTAGTGTATGAGTAAGCTAGTTGTATCACCAATATATCGTGTCCATATTCTTCTTTCCGTCTGATAGTAGGCCACGTGTGGCCCAGTAAGTAGCAACAGAACCTCAGGCCCTGCCTCAGTCATAGTCATAAATCCGAGAGCTTAAAAATAGAGGGTTTACATTGGAGGCGCTGCTGAGATTACAACTTTTGCTCTTACAGGCACCTCCCTGGGCACCCTCCAGCAGGCTCCCTTTGATAGGCACCTCTATCAGGCCCCTCCACTGGTCTCTAGCCGGCCCCCTCCATCCATTAAGGCTGCAGGTAGGCACACTCAGCCCCCCACCCCTCTGTTTAGCCCTCCCTGCTCCATGTCTTTATCCCTTGGCCCATACCTCTTTCTTTCCTCCTCCTCCCCCCGCCTCCCCCCCAGGCCCGCAATGTATTATTTGAATTAGATTGTGTTCCTAGAAGCAAGGGTAAGCAAGGACCCGATTACTTCTAAAGTTGAGGAATAACCACCAGAGCTCAGCAAAGATGTCAGCAATTCATATACAAAGAGTCTATAATGTCTGGAAAAGATTTCTATTATACGTACTTCTCTAAATGCAATATTGTACTTTGATATTGTTACTTTTGTGAAATGAAAGACATACATTTTCTAAATAAATACAGTTCAGTAAATATAGGGATTTGAAGTTCATTTAATAGTCATTTGGGACCAATAAGCATTCAACATTACATCTAATCTAATATGGCAATTAGCAAAGCAGAGCATTAACCATTAAGTTAACACATTACCTCACAACTGACAGCTGTTTTTAACACAAGGGAAAATGAATAAGATGATGTACAAAGAGGCATAATTTGATACATTTGATAATGAAGTGTCTCCTATTGGCACTTCCCAAATCACAAGTTGATGGGCAAAGTAGCTTCATATTACCTTCATACATTGATGGTAATGAGACACAGGGGCGCTATTTACTTAAAGGATTTTTTTTTCTTCACACATACAGTATAGCACATGCTTTTTAGTATTGTATCTTGACCTTATGTAGTGTGACTGTGTGACCGCAAGCAATTCTAATTATTATGCTGTGACGTGAATCAGCTTCAATGAAACAGAAGAAACACGTGAATCGCTCTGTGCAGTGGGGGTTGGGCTCCTCGAAACGTTGTGTGATTAATGGCCATTCCAATGCAAGATAATGAATGGCTATTGAACTTTATTAAAGACACTGTATAAAATTATGAAAATAAAATGCATTCAAATATTTGTTTGTAAAAGAAAAACATCTGGCTGCAGTTGATAAAATACATGACTGAATATTGTGAGCATTTACAGTATCAAATGGAGGAAAGGAACACGTAACAAAAAAAAACCTATTTTTAATGTTGTGTAATTCTGCTGTGTTTGGTTGTTTAGGTTGCTGTACCTTGACGTAACAGTCGCTATAAAGGTCACTGGTCAGTGTCCTATTTTAAGGTCCAGTCATGCTACTTGATCATTTTATTGATCATTGTCATTGTGATTAATTCCCAAGGGTCAAGAGCAGGAGTCGACAACCTACAGCTCCTGAGCCACATGCGTCTCTTTCAGCCACTACTTGTGGCTCAATTCGGGGTCCTGACTGGCTGGCAATTAGTGCAGGGCCGCTGCCGGGGGGAGAGCTGGGACAATTGCCCCGGGTCCCTGTTGGCTGCCAGGCCCCAGCTCTCTGACTGGCAGCCTTCAATGGAAGCTACACCCAGACATGCTGGGTCGTCCTTTCCCTGAGGAAGTCACGTGATAGTGACGAAACTAGTTGGGACAAGGTGGTGACGTCAGCACGCACGGCGGTAGAAAGGAGGTCTCTGTACCAGACGGATAGCCTGGTTGCAAACGCTGCACATGCGGTCTGTGTCCAGAGCATTCAGCTGACCGGAGGACTGGCATTAATGTGCTGAGAGACTGGCTGATCGAGTGTAGCATTGCGGAAGTGCGACAGGAGTTTCCAGCAGCTGTACCATACCAAGGCAGAGTATTACATTGGACCCCTCCAACCCAGCTGACGTACCCCTTAGAGATTTCTTTCAAATGTTAAGTGTTTTTTTAAATCTTGTAAGTGTAATTCCTAGGGACTGCGTGTCATATTAAATGGACTTTATTTTTATACAGTTAAACACTATGGAGCATGCGCTTCTCTTTGTGTATATATATATATATATATATATATATATATATATATATATATATATATATATATATATATATATATATATAGCAAATGGAAATATTACGTATGCTCATTTGCATGTCTTAGACATGTCTGCAAACCCGCCTTTCACCATTATCACCCACTGCAGCAAGGGATTTGGGGAAATGACATGCAAATGAGCACACAGTGCCACCTTTTGAGCCAAAACCATATGACATGGTCCCCTATAAGCTTATGCTTGCTGCATTTCAAAGCTTTGAGCACAGCCAGGGTTAAGATGCATAGCCCAATAACCCACCAACAGAGTGGTCATGAAATGTAAACAGTGAATACTTAGAGGAAGCAACCCAAATTGAGGTCTTCATTCAGACCCTTGGGAGCAATAGTATTTAACTTATAAATCATTTTAGCCTCCAATTGAAGCAATAGTTTGTACCTATCGCCACCCCTAGACTGGAAATGTACAACGGAAAGAAGACAGGCCATGTTGTTTTTTTTAAATGTCTTGCCACCGGGACAAATTTTAAATCATCCTTGTTGGTAGGATCCATGAGGGCCTTGCGAATAGTGGATCTATGCACAGCTATTTGCTCTTTTAACATAGTATAACCCACATGGGTATTTGATGATTTAAACGACAAAGCGTGACTCGAAGTTCAAAAAATCCAGTATTTTGATTGGATTGCCGTCATGCAGATGCAGGGAGAAAGATTTACCCAGCAACAGATACTGGCAGTTGACACAGCCTTTACACTTATGTACCCCAGGGGCCCTGGTAAGCCAAGTGGGTGGATTGGCATATTTCTCCACAGGATCCGATCTGGTCAAAATGTCCCCCAGGGAGCAATCCCTCCTATAACAGAAGAGTGGCGGAGCTGTGAAATGATTACCAATCTTCTGGTCGTTAACCAAGATATGCCAGTTCCTTATCTTTGCCGGTAATGTATACTTGTATTGGTTTATGGCCATAGCATCAGATCCATAGAGTGCATATACAGGAGTGCCAGTAACTAATATATATATATATATATATATATATATTGTGACAAACGCCCCTCTTTTGTAGTGCTGACGTCTGTCTGGGTTCTTCCCGACACAATCTTCTAGGGTTAATTATACAACAAACAGGATCATGCAAAGTATTATGCTGCTTAACTCAGGCTTCTGCCTGCTTTATTTTCATCCAAGTAAGGTACTGCAGCTTTAACATGTGAAGGTTAGAGGTACTCAGATACTTTCATTCAGCAGTTCACATATTTCAGTGTTACAATATTTCCCACACTGTTATTTCAAGAAATAAAACCAAAATCATATAAGCAAAATCCTATCCCTTTCAGGGATCTAACTACACATCAGAATCAGTCTCTCTAACAGCTGCTGGCCAACTAAACTGGTTCCCCAGCTTAAAACAATGCTCTCTCATTTAGGGTCACAAGATACAGCACAGTCTTTTAGCAACAGAAGTAACCATTTGTTTTGTCTTATCTGCTTGTGGTGTCCAGGCAAATCCTCTGGTACTGTGATACGTGGAGGAGCCGTCAACCCCGACACTGGAAACAGGGGAGCAGCGATACCCCCAGCCTCCAGGCTCTAAGGAGAGAGAATGAAATGCAAAACCTCTCTGCTCTAAGTACCTGTGCATGTGATTAGAAGAGCAGGTGAGGGAGAACTAGAGCCATTGTAATCTGTGGTCTGGATTTTCCATCCAGCTGCCTGAGTTAATGGGAAGATGTGGAACGGATCATTTTTAGCTATTCCTGCACTTTCTGCTCTAAAATGGGGCAGAAAGCTGCCTAACATCTTTGGACTATGTCACATATCCCCCTCCCCAGCTCACACCTACTGGGGTGAGCGGCCATGGACCTCACTGGGGTGAGCGTCCTACCTGAAATACTTGAGCTAACTCCTCAGTACACCATTAAGTATTCACATGACACGAATATGAACTTTTTCCACGGCAATTATGGACAATAGGTTTCGTCATAAGAGACTATACTTGGCAAACATATTTTGTTGCTCTCTATTAGGGAACTATTTTGAAAACTAAGTGTCTAGCACACATTCTTACAACCCAGGATATGCTAAATATATTCACAAAACCAGATAATTTCTATTACCTCCCTGGGTTTTTCTACTCTATGAATCTCATATATTTACCAACCGAAAAGGGCATTTTTTTTTTCTATATTGTAAGCTACCACTATTTTTTTTTTTTTTCTTATACTACAGCCTTGTAATCTTAAGGGCCATCAACCCTGTATATTAATTTGTAGTTTTACCTACATTTTCAATGAAAAGAAAAAAAAATACAACATTGCAATATTTACAAAAATGCTTTTCTAAAGGCATAGTATAGCATATACTGTAGTAGTGACATAGTCCACTCGTATAACATAAAAATCGATCAGTTCCCAAACATTTTTCCTTTTTTTTTTTTTTCTTGACTTCCAGTCCATTACACCCTCTGACTTTATTTCAACACCCGCTGCAGCCTGCAAATGACTGGACTGTTTCTTCAGCCACTGACGAGACCCTCGGTCCGGATTCTCCTTGGCTCCACAGTGTGGTCCAGAGTGGCGAGATCTGGAACTATTCAGGCGCCGTGTTGACCTTTGTTGCTTTTTCTTTTCAATCTTTGATTTCCCTTTTGGGGCCATTACCAGGCCTTTGCGTTTTGAAGACCTAGTTGCCTCTGTACAAACGTAGTCCATATTAACAACGTCATCAGGATCTGTCAACAAGTTTGTGTTTTCAGGAACTGCCACCCACTTGGCTAAAACATCTTCTGTGGTGGCCTGGCTGCGTTCACTAGTTTGATAATCTTCTGAACAACGTAAATGAAATTGAGGATCTGGATTTTTGAATCCCAGATCAGGGAGAATATTCTCAGGAGGGTGCTTATCTGTTTCTGGAATAACAGCAGCACAATCAAAGTCAATTCTTTCTCCTTCCTCTTTGTCATCAGTGAGGACATTGACTTTAAGTGTATAGGAACGTACAGCTTGCTTGGTTAGGAGGTAGGATTGATAGCCCGACTGAACCACTTTAGCAGCTTCTCCCATGTCCTGGTAGCGTCTTTGTTGCTGTCCTTTATTTCTTTTTCCACTCAGTGCAGCTGCTAATTCAACTTCTTTGGAGTTGAGTTGCGACTCCATGTCTGTCATTTGTTTCAGAGCAAAGTTTAACTCTGTTTCATTTTTTCTATTCTTGACCTGCAGCTGCAGGTGCTCCTCTCGGGTCTTGTTCAGCTCCAGCAGCAGCCGGGCCCCCTCATTTGCCGTGTGGTCCAGCTGCTTGTGGATATCGGCCATCTCGCTTTCATAGCGCAATGTCAGGCAGACCACCTGACGGACGGACACCTCCTCCATTTCGGCGCACTGTATCTCGCGCTCAGCCATCTGCTTCTGCAGCTCTTCCTGTATTTCTAGCTTTTCCTGGATCAATTGCTTCTCCACTTTTGCTGCTTGGTGAAGCTTCTTATCACCTTCACTGATCTGGTCAGTCAAGTCTGAATTTTTCTGTTTCAGAATTACATTCTCTCTCTTTACAGTCTCTAAATTACTCAGGGCATTCTCATAGGTTTCTTTCAATATTCCCAGCTCTGTGTTCAGACCGTGGCCCTCCAGGAGTGAGTTTTGAACCTCTGTGCTGAGCGTGTGAACCTCTTGCAGAGCCTTCCCGTATTTCTGTTTTAGGATAGCAATCGATTTGTCAGACTTAATCTGTTTTTCCTCTATGGTGGCAATTACGGTGTTGGCCTTTTTCAGACTAGTCGTCACCTCTTCCAGCTCACTCCGTAAGAGAGACTCTGTTTTCTTCAAAGTCTCGTGCTCTTGTAAAGCTGGAAGTATACACCTCTGTAACTCGGCGTTCGCTTCTCGCTCCTTGTTCCAACATTCTCGCACCTTATTGTTAGATTCTTGTTCCTTCTTCCAACATTCTCGCTCCTTCATCAATCCCTGCCGCAGGACTTCATAATCATGGCGGGCAGCTTGGAGTGCAGAAACCAAAGCCTCTTTATCCTGGTTCAAGGATTCAGCTTCCCTTTTCTCCTCCTTTTCCTTTGCCACTGTTCCCGTGACAATTCTGCTAGTCACTCCGGTCTGCAGCACATCTCGGTGCCTTTCTGACGCATGTCCTGACAGCGCAGGTTCAAGTGGCTCGGTCACTTCCCCTGTGACTTGAGGAACAGTTTTCTTTTTCTTCTTCTTTCTTTTTGCTTTATTAGCTCCAGAGATATCAGTGGTACTGGGCACACACTCACTGGTATCAGCTTCCACATCTTGCTTGCACTCACAGGGCGTTGCTTGCTTTTGCAGCCGTTTGTCTTTGAAAATTTTGGGGCACACATCTTCCATGTGACCCACTTCAGGACAGGTCCAGCATACTAAATTCATCTGTGGGTACGGCTCTCCTCCCGGGGCCACATACGAGTCGTCGTCATCATTATCGTATGGCCTGAAGGGACACTGTTTTTCATGATTACGTGCATTACAAAACAAACATTTCACGTCGGCCATTTTAGAAACCCGGCAGGGACAATTTGCTAGCTGCAATTTCACTCACTTCAGCAACTTACATACAGCACTTGCTAGCTGCAAATTCACTCACTTCAGCAAAAGGCATTAGCTTTACAAACAGCACTTGCTAGATGCAATTTTTTTTCTTCAGCAAAACATTTTGGTTTTCTGTTTGGGTTCAGGGTGCTATTGCATCCACACCTCGCACATTCTCTGTGTATGCTAGAAGCACAACTGATATACACAGTGGGACAGACTTCACTCATAGCATCTGTACTTTAGTTCAGCTGGGCGGCCATTTTAAACCCCCGCATTTATTTGCAAACCCACAGACTTTTTAGTGTCGACCCGCATTCTCCACCATATGTGACAAACGCCCCTCTTTTGTAGTGCTGACGTCTGTCTGGGTTCTTCCCGACACAGTCTTCTAGGGTTAATTATACAACAAACAGGATCATGCAAAGTATTATGCTGCTTAACTCAGGCTTCTGCCTGCTTTATTTTCATCCAAGTAAGGTACTGCAGCTTTAACACGTGAAGGTTAGAGGTACTCAGATACTTTCATTCAGCAGTTCACATATTTCAGTGTTACAATATTTCCCACACTGTTATTTCAAGAAATAAAACCAAAATCATATAAGCAAAATCCTATCCCTTTCAGGGATCTAACTACACATCAGAATCAGTCTCTCTAACAGCTGCTGGCCAACTAAACTGGTTCCCCAGCTTAAAACAATGCTCTCTCATTTAGGGTCACAAGATACAGCACAGTCTTTTAGCAACAGCAGTAACCATTTGTTTTGTCTTATCTGCTTGTGGTGTCCAGGCAAATCCTCTGGTACTGTGATACGTGGAGGAGCCGTCAACCCCGACACTGGAAACAGGGGAGCAGCGATACCCCCAGCCTCCAGGCTCTAAGGAGAGAGAATGAAATGCAAAACCTCTCTGCTCTAAGTACCTGTGCATGTGATTAGAAGAGCAGGTGAGGGAGAACTAGAGCCATTGTAATCTGTGGTCTGGATTTTCCATCCAGCTGCCTGAGTTAATGGGAAGATGTGGAACGGATCATTTTTAGCTATTCCTGCACTTTCTGCTCTAAAATGGGGCAGAAAGCTGCCTAACATCTTTGGACTATGTCACAATATATATATATATATATATATATATATATATATATATATATATATATATATATATATATATATATATATATATATATATATATATATATTGTTCGACAAACCTATACATTTGCACGCCCGGGCGAGTGGATTTAACATTGTGGCGAGCTCCTTTTGGCCCCAGGCAAATGTGCAAATACAACTGTATGCTCATCTGCATGTCTTAGGCAGGTCTGCAACCCCGCCTTTCCCCATCATCACCCAGCATACAGCACTTCCACTGCAGCAAGGGATTCTGGGAAATGACATGCAAATGAGCACACAGTGTCACTTTTTGCCTCAATAACCATTTTTAACATGGTTCCCTATAGGCTTAAGCTTGCTGCATGGTCACAGCTTTGAGCACAGCCAGGGTTAAGGTGCATACCCAGAAAACCACCCACAGACAGCTGTTTCGACCTTGATGGGTCTCATCAGTGTGGGGTTGATTTTACTGGGAATGCAAGAGAGGCTATGGGATAGGCTAAACCATAATACTGAGTTAAGTTATGGTGAGTAAAAAAAGTGACAAAAACCCTCCACACACATATATATATACACACACACACACACGTATTAGTGTGTGTATATATATATATACACACACACGTATTAGTGTGTGTGGAGAGTATGTGTTTGTGGAGTGTAATCATACTCATGCATATGTTGCGGCTCCCGAAATATTTTCGTCAAAAAAATGGCTTTTCTTCCTTGAAGGGTTGCAGACCCCTAGTCTAGAGTCTCCAGGAGGACAAACGGGGGAAAAATAACACCACCAGATTTATCAAATGTATAAACCCTATTGAATGCAATGGGATTTGTTCCTCTGATACATCCGGTGCCATTGTTTTTCTCCAGTTGTGCACGTGGGAGATTTTGATTAATGAACTCCTGAGTCTGCAAGTCGGGAGAATGGCAGAATGTGCATGTATGAGTAAAGTTACATTCATAGCGGTGTGTGAAGAATGTAAATGCATTTCTCACTTTAGTGCTCATTAGAACAGCCTCATGTTTTATTTTTATAAAAAAAATCAATACATTAAGAAACACTTTGTCTTTTTTTCCTTTCTGAAATTCATATATTGATGAAGCTGCATAGTTACATAGATACGCGCCAGCATGAACAGACACCATTTAAAGGGTGTAGCTGCACACAAACAATGAACAGGGTTATCATGCTGTATTGTACCTGCTGGCACAAGTCAGCAGGTGCAATAACGTCTGCTACATCTGTACATAGTGTAACACCCCTATCCCCCCCCCACCCAGCGTGAGGGATAGGGTGTACAGGGAAAAGGAGGGGAATATCACAGTCTCTGTCACTTTAAACAGGATGAGGTGGCTCATCTCTGTAATAGAGCCCTTTGCCTTGCCTGGCACAGACCCAGATCCTATAATCCAGGAATCACCAGAAGCCCACACAGGTCCTGCAGATGGAAACTACTCCCTACAGTAGTGTAGTTACTCCCAGCGCATTTTCTTGGGAGCCCCTAATACTGGGATACTATCCCTATGCTAAAACATAATAAAAGTGTCCTTGCAGGCTAGAAGAGCCTGGGTACCTCCTGGTGGTACTTGGTCCTCCCCGATGTTGTTGGGATCCTCCCTGGAGTCTTCCCTGATGATATTGGGATCCTCCATTAGGTCGGTTGGGGTCTGGAGAAAAAGCACATGTATGCCCCTTTTATGACCTTGGTAGGGGTACAACCCCACCCTCAGTTACTGGGAAGAATAACTGTTGCAATAAGGCCCGGGCCATGGTGACTTCGCCCGCAAGGAGGCGTGCAGGGGCTGTGGGATAGCGGGTGCTTTACCTGGCCATGGTCGGCGGGCCGTGGAGGGCGTTCCTAGGGGCGTCACGGAGCTGGTTCGCCCTCATTGGGCGAACCGCTCACGTGACCTGCGTGTCGCACCAAGAAATCAGTTTCAACTGATTTCTTGCGAAACGCGCGCCCCCTCCTGCCTCCGCCCGCGTACACCCGCACGGTCTACGAGCTCAATCACTGCCTTAAGGCAATCTGATCGCGCCCTGTGCGGACGCCTCCGCGCGGTCTCCAACGCCATGGACTCAGCATAAGAATCACACCATAACCATGTGACCCTCTTGGCAGTTTCCAGAACCAGCCAGTAATTAAACTGATCTTTAAAAGGCAACATAATTGCAACAACTTTAAATCCACTGAGGCTTTGTGAGGATTTAACCCCTACCCTGCCTGCAGCTACCAGGACTGACATGCAGGATTACTCAATTCTTGCAGGGTGCTACATTATGCTGATCTTGTATTGTGTGCGATGACGCTAGCGTGCGCGCCAAGCACAGAGTGCAGGATCCCTTGAGGCCACTCCTAGTGCCTGAGCACATCAGAGAGGTGGGGGAGGTGAGTGGAGCACATCGGGGAGGGGGGGAGGTGAGTGGAGCACACCGGGGAGGGGGGGAGGTGAGTGGAGCACACCGGGGAGGGGGGGAGGTGAGTGGAGCACACCGGGGAGGGGGGGAGGTGAGTGAAGCACACCGGGGAGGGGGGGAGGTGAGTGGAGCACACCGGGGAGGGGGGGAGGTGAGTGGAGCGCACGGGGGAGGTGAGTGGAACACGGGGGAGGTGAGTGGAGCACACCGGGGAGGGGGGGAGGTGAGTGGAGCACACCGGGAAGGGGGGGAGGTGAGTGGAGTGCACGGGGGAGGTGAGTGGAGCACAGGGGAGGTGAGTGGAGCAGACAGGGGAGGGGGGGAGGTGAGTGGAGCACACCGGGGAGGGGGGGAGGTGAGTGGAGCGCACGGGGGAGGTGAGTGGAGCATGGGGGAGGTGAGTGGAGCAGACAGGGGAGGGGGGGAGGTGAGTGGAGCACACCGGGGAGGGGGGGAGGTGAGTGGAGCACACCGGGGAGGGGGGGAGGTGAGTGGAGCACACCAGGGAGGGGGGGAGGTGAGTGGAGCACACCGGGGAGGGGGGGAGGTGAGTGGAGGGAGGTGAGTGGAGTACCGGTGAGGTGAGGGAGGTGAGTGTGATGGGGGGGGAGGTGAGTGTGATGGGGGGAGGGAGGTGAGTGTGATGGGGGGGAGAGGACAGAGAGGTGAAGGCTGCAGGTGAGGTGTGATGGGGCCGGAGGGTAAGGGAGCAGGAGATGAGCCTCCGGGACCGGCGGGTAAGCGAGCGGGAGGTGTGTGTGTGTGTGTGTGTGTGTGTGGTCACTCCGCCTCAGGCCAATGAGAGGTGTGCAGGGGCGGGCAGGCCAAGGGACCAATGAGATTTCCCCCAGGGACACAGGAAGATGCAGACAGGCATACAGTGCTTTCACTAATATATAATAAGATATGTGTAGGGGTGTGTTAAATACCTCAGGTGGTTGCAGTGAGGGCTCGGAGGGAGTGGTGCAGGTTCCGCGGTGGCCCGACAGTATAGGGCGCCGCCATGTTATTGCGCAACTTTTCAAAGGGCACTGACAGAGCGGAGAGGTCGCGCATGCGCGGTGTAAGCGAGCGAACGATGGACCAATAGGGGAAAGGCTCCGTTGGCAAACTACAACTCCCATGAGCTCTGGGACAGTCATCTGATGTCAGGAGCCAATCAGAAGGCTGGGATTACGGGAGGAGGAAAGGGAAGCGTGGGGGAGAGACCACACTGGGCAGAGGGGATCCGGAAGGTAAAGGAGGAGGGTGTGTGAGTGCAGGGTGTCCGTGACCCGCCTGCATAGGCTAGCTTTACCCCGCAGGCCCTTAGGAGAATCCCTGAGTCACAGTAGGCTGCTGTGCTGCAGGGACGCCCATAGTGGTAGCGATCAGTCACCTTACTGTGTAGGCAGTTAGGGACCAGAGTGCGGAGCAAGGTGGTTGCGAGCTGTTTGGGACCAGACAGCTGAACAGTGCGACACCAGAGGCACGCGGTGGATTCGTCTGACCCTTTTTGAAGTTGTTACCGGTCACCGCCGTGACCGGAAGGTATTTACAGCAAGTGCACCAACACCGGTCAACAGGCGCTGATCCCGCCTAGGGCGTAACTCTTTGGGGACACTAGTGAGTGGCCAAAGGCCTAAATACACGGAGCAATCCTTTCTATTAGTACAAGGACACGGTGTGTGGGGCACGCGGTGACGGGACAGAGACATACTCATTAGGAGTGTGGCTGAGCCACTACTATACAAGGACAATACTCCGTAGGAGTATAAAGACATTACCGTTTAACGTTATAAAGACATTACCAGTTAGCTGTGTTAGTGTATAAGTGAATAAGCATATAGTATAAGTAACAAACAATTATAAACCCTCTAAAAAGCGCTAATCTACACAATGTGAATGAAAAGTGATTACAAATTAAAGTGTATAACCTTAAAGTAATCAAAAGATATAATGAAAAAAAGCAGCCTATGGAACAAAAAAATCAACAGGCTATTCCAAACCTGTATGAGCCAAAAAAACATACAAATAAATTGTCCCAGGCGCTGTGAATAAAGTCCAATGAACCCCAATACCGTGAGCCAATTGGGCAGTCTTTGGTAAGGCTTCCTATGCCAGATAGATGATCCTGATAGTTTGGTGGACAGGCAGGGGTGTTGTCTGATCTGATGTTATGATGTTTCTGTAATCATAGAGAAAAAAGACAACAGGGCACGCACATGGCGTGGTATGGCTTTTTTTTCAATCACCCCCCTGCCTAGAACCCTGAAATCCTACTTACAGGATGAGGGCTCTCGAGTACAGTTGAGAGAATCTGTGCCTCACGTCTCTATCCCTCACAGCGTCTCACGGATCCACGTGGTCTGGTCTGCAGGGACCCCCTTACTCGGCGTTGATGGTACCAGGAATGGGGTACTCCAGCACTCCCACAGATGATAGCATGCGGGGGGAGGGGGGGTTGGAGACGGGGAGAGATTGTGGAAATAGACTAGTGTGATAACGTACAGGGTATTTATTAACACACACAAACACGATAAAATCACACTTACAATGTAAAAGATTGATGAGCTCCGCTCAAAATGCCGTCCGCAGCTTGTGCAGATCCAAATGTTACTCAGGGAACGGTCGCCACGCGCTGTACTCGATTCCGGATCTCGAGTGACGTCAGCAGTGGGGCGGACCGGGACTCTCCTCACACTAGGAACTACGGGTGCCCGGGCAGCTCAATTCACTAGGCTCCTCCTCCCTACGCGTTTCGTGACGTGTTGTCACTTCCTCAGGGGATATTGGAGCCTAGTGGATAGGCTATTTATGCTAATTTCAGGTAGAGAGCCCTCCTATAAGTGGGACGGACTGGGCGTGATTACCATGAGTTACATTCAACTGCGATCGTGGTAATGGCAGATTGGGATCAATGTTAAAACATACATCATCAATTTTGGACCCTTGTCATAGCATATGGTTTAAAAAAACAGCCTACATTTCTAGTGAATTGATTGGTAAATAAAACATCTTATTGATCAAATCTTAGGAAATCACCTTGATGGTTTAAAAACATCCACAGTGTATAAGATATTATTCAAAACATTGTGTACCAATTAAATAATATTCTTATACAGTACATGTACATATACAGTTGTTATGATATATTAAAAATTATAAACAACAATTGTAAAAATAGATCAGCAGAGTTCAGTGCACTAGTAAAATGAATTGGTACACAGATTATAAAATGAGCAGTAAAAGTCTGGTGATCACTCAGGTATACTATAATGATCAAAACCCTAATGAATTCACTGGTCTTTTATGGGAGGAATTTCCAAACCTAAAACCCCAGATCAGTTTCCATTTTTTATCACTCAGTATAGTGGGCTGGCCCCAGTTATATCCAAGACTTTTAACAGACATTGGGGCATTCTCCGCAAAGACCCTATCCTGAAATCTATCCTCCCCAATAAACCAAAAATTGTTTATAAAAGGGCCAGGAATTTGAAATCTTCCCTCTCTCCCAGCTGTCCTATTGATGGCCTCAGAGATCGCCATGTGTCATGGTTAAATGATCTAAAGGGGTATTACACTTGCACCAATTGTATTGGTTGCAAGTACAGTAAAAAGACAAAAAACTTTCAATCCAGAGTAACAGGGACTAGCTTTGATATTAAAACTTTTATTAATTGTAGGACCAACTTCTGTGTGTACTTATTAGAGTGTCCTTGCAGCCTGCAATATGTAGGCCGCACTGGGAGACCCCTCAAAAGACGGTTCGCAGAACACGTCTATAACATTAAGAGGGGCCTCGAGACTCATAGTGTCTCAAATCATTTTAAAACACATCATGGCCAGAACCCAGAGGGTCTGATTTGTGTAGGGATCGATAACCCAAAAAGCAGTTGGCGGGGGGGAGACAGACTTAATTTAGTATCTAAAAAAGAAAGTTATTGGATCTATGTACTGAAGACACTGTCCCCCCTCGGCCTTAATATCGATTTCGACCTGGCAGCCTTTTTAAAAGACCAGTGAATTCATTAGGGTTTTGATCATTATAGTATACCTGAGTGATCACCAGACTTTTACTGCTCATTTTATAATCTGTGTACCAATTCATTTTACTAGTGCACTGAACTCTGCTGATCTATTTTTACAATTGTTGTTTATAATTTTTAATATATCATAACAACTGTATATGTACATGTACTGTATAAGAATATTATTTAATTGGTACACAATGTTTTGAATAATATCTTATACACTGTGGATGTTTTTAAACCATCAAGGTGATTTCCTAAGATTTGATCAATAAGATGTTTTATTTACCAATCAATTCACTAGAAATGTAGGCTGTTTTTTTAAACCATATGCTATGACAAGGGTCCAAAATTGATGATGTATGTTTTAACATTGATCCCAATCTGCCATTACCACGATCGCAGTTGAATGTAACTCATGGTAATCACGCCCAGTCCGTCCCACTTATAGGAGGGCTCTCTACCTGAAATTAGCATAAATAGCCTATCCACTAGGCTCCAATATCCCCTGAGGAAGTGACAACACGTCACGAAACGCGTAGGGAGGAGGAGCCTAGTGAATTGAGCTGCCCGGGCACCCGTAGTTCCTAGTGTGAGGAGAGTCCCGGTCCGCCCCACTGCTGATGTCACTCGAGATCCGGAATCGAGTACAGCGCGTGGCGACCGTTCCCTGAGTAACATTTGGATCTGCACAAGCTGCGGACGGCATTTTGAGCGGAGCTCATCAATCTTTTACATTGTAAGTGTGATTTTATCGTGTTTGTGTGTGTTAATAAATACCCTGTACGTTATCACACTAGTCTATTTCCACAATCTCTCCCCGTCTCCAACCCCCCCTCCCCCCGCATGCTATCATCTGTGGGAGTGCTGGAGTACCCCATTCCTGGTACCATCAACGCCGAGTAAGGGGGTCCCTGCAGACCAGACCACGTGGATCCGTGAGACGCTGTGAGGGATAGAGACGTGAGGCACAGATTCTCTCAACTGTACTCGAGAGCCCTCATCCTGTAAGTAGGATTTCAGGGTTCTAGGCAGGGGGGTGATTGAAAAAAAAGCCATACCACGCCATGTGCGTGCCCTGTTGTCTTTTTTCTCTATGATTACAGAAACATCATAATATCAGATCAGACAACACCCCTGCCTGTCCACCAAACTATCAGGATCATCTATCTGGCATAGGAAGCCTTACCAAAGACTGCCCAATTGGCTCACGGTATTGGGGTTCATTGGACTTTATTCACAGCGCCTGGGACAATTTATTTGTATATAGTATAAGTGTTATATGTTATGTGTCGATGCAAATTATAGAGTGCTAAGGTTATAGTGCATTACAGTAAAACTGGTTGCAAGCATGTGTTGTTATGTTTCTTGCCCAGGGGAATCTTACATGATGGGGATCCTGGGTAAGTGGAGGCGCTGCGCTAATTAAGTGTGCCCCAGGCTCCCAGCTAGCAGAGGCTCAGATCTCCTGGAGCCGCAGGTGCGTGCAGTTACCCGTAGTCTCTTTAGAGCGTCAGAAAAAGGGCTACATATATATATATATATATATATATATATATATAAGCTATACGATACCGTTTGAGCGAATATCAGAGGCAGCACTCCAGAAAGTAGTCAAAAAAATTGTATTTAGTGTGACATATAAACCAACGTTTCGGTCCTCCACACGGGACCTTTCTCAAGGTGATGAACAAACAGAGTGAAACATAACACATATATATACCCTAAGTAACCAATACAAACAGGTGCAACACATGATTTAATATAACAATCACTTACATGCTGTATACAGGAGCTGCCCATAGAAACCAGGCTGTCAGATGACAGCAAGAACACTGAAGCACTCCTGCCACGTAGGCAGTGCTTACTGCGCATGTGTGTGTACAGAGTTGAAGAGTCAGAGTACTTAGACCCCTGTCACGTGGTGCCGAGCTAGTGGAGGGCGCAACAAGGCAACAAAAAATGTCTCTGCGCATGTGTGAGCATTGCGCTATAGTAGGGAGAGATTTTGTCATGCAAAACGAATGACTGACCAGCGCGCATGCGCGAGCCGACTGAAATAAATAAATAATGCGGAGTTGTTCGCGATCAAGAGCTGATGCGCTGTGGCTGACTCTGGCACGCAATAACAGTTATGGAAGCCCATTGCTTGTGTGTGAGCTGTGGGGAGCCAATCTGTGTCTAAAACAAGTGCTTATACCTATGTCCCTGATAATATGGAGAGAAATATGTGTAAAGATAAGGAAGCCAATGCGCATGTTCATACCTGGGAAAAATAATTCAATAATAAGCGGAGCATCTCACTGTTAGAGCCTCTGCTCTCTGCTTATAAGAAGGCTGAAGTGGGAACCCGGCAAAGCACAACTGTAATGAGAGCCCATGGTTAAATAGTAAGCTGTATAGCAGCAAGACAATGTCTGCAATAGAAAAGTCTGATGCACTGCATAATGTATTAAAAGCTGCCAGCATAAATTGCATAATAGTATGAGCTAATCTAGGAATGGACTATCAAAGAAAAGACGTGGGCTAGTCCCTGCAAGGTAAACAGTATGAAAAGATGTTGCACCATCACAAAAACACCAATTGAACAGTGCAGTACAGTGATACCCAATACATGTGAACATATAAACCGAGATGGGCTGACTTAATAAAAATACAAATATATCAGTGAATACTGTGTTGGAACAACAGAACAAATGCATAAATAGACCGGTGTGATAATTCATTGCACTACCATGCCCAACATAACCTGAATATCATCCATGGTGGGTACTGTGCTGAATAAGCATGTATAGGCAGTGTAGATAGTAATGGCAATCATAGTATGCATTAACTGTGCAAAGTAATAAGGACCATAGCACAAAGACATCTGCGGTGTCCGTAAGATAGATGAGCAATAATTGGTGATGATGACCAATGCATAGAGTCAATAACTGACAAAAAGAGTCCTGTAAAGTCCAGTAGTAATATGTGAGGCCGTGATCAATAATATAAGGCCCGTCCAGTGGACTCCCAATCTGAGGGCAAGGAGATGTATAAAGCAGTTGAGTCATTGATTGGAAGCACCCAAGTCCCGATAAGGCTCCGTAACTGCCATGATGAATTGTTCACAGAAAACAGCTCAGCGCCAAATCTTCATTTAGTCCGCGTGGACTTAATGTATCCAGTTTGTAGATAGTCCGGGCCTCCAATTGAAGGAGAACTTTATTGCGGTCCCCACCCCTGGGGGACAATGGAACCAGCGCAATTGGCATGCACCGTAAAGTAGCGAGACTGTGCTGTTTTTCTTTGAAATGACGAGCCACCGGTTGTTGTGTGAAGTCTTCCTTGTTGTCAGTGTCTGCCAGGGCCTTCCTGATCGCAGACCGATGTAAACTGAGGCGTTCCTTCAGCATCCTTATGGTCTTGCCAATGTAGTAAAGCCCACATGGGCACCGGATGAAATAGAGCACGTATTTTGAGTCACAATTCACGAAGTCCTTGATGTAGATACGATGTCCATGATGTGGATGTGGATAACTTTTGCCAAGCACCATATACTGGCAGTTAACACATCCTCTGCATTTATGCACTCCCACTGGTCTAGTCAGCCAGGACTGTTTCTTGCAATATTTGGAGCGTGGGTCGGCCTGTGTGAGCATGTCTCCCAAATTACGACCTCTGCGATAGCAGAACCGGGGAGGATCCTTAAAATACTGTCCAATTTGCTTGTCTTTGGCTAAAATGTCGATGTGTTGCAAGATGCTGCGTCTGATGAACCCTGACGCTGTTGTATAAGTGCTTTTAATATTGAACCGGTTATCGCCTGTCTTCTTATCTTGCGGTTTTAGCAAGGTGCTTCTTTGGATGCCTCTTGCCTTTTCTAGTGCCACAGTCACCTCTGCCCGGTCGTAGCCACGTTCCAGGAAAGATTCCTTCATATCTTCAAGTGCTGCCTCTAGCCTTGATGGTTCACTGGTAACTCTGATTACCCTTAAAAACTGAGAAAAGGGTAATCCTTGCTTCATTGGTGCTGGATGGTGGCTGGATGCCAGCAGTAGTGTATTTTTATCCGTCAATTTGCGAAAAAGCCTCGTTGCCAAACGTCCATTTTCCTTGTACACAATAGTGTCTTGAAAGGCTACCTCAGTGGTGCTAAAGCACAATGTGAAGCGTATGGTGGTGGGTAAATGGTTCAGTGTATCAACAAATGCAAGTAACTCTGCCTCAGTACCAGACCAAACCAAAAACAAATCATCAATGTAGCGGAAAAACTTGACCAGATATTTACTGTATGATGGATTATTGTAAAAATGTTCACATTCATAGGAATCCATGAATAAATTGGCATACGATGGGGCCATGCTTGACCCCATTGCAGTGCCTATAAGCTGCAGATAAAAATCATTTTCAAACTTTAAATAATTTTTATGCAGGATTACATCCATTAATAACAGCAAAAAATCAGGTGGAGGGCCAGCATGTGCAGTAAAGCTCACTAAATGTTCTCTGCTTGCTTCAATACCATCAATGTGATTGATGTTGGAATACAGGCTTGCAACATCCATTGTTGCCAAAATGTATTCATCTGTAATGTTTGTCAAAGTGGCCAATTGATTGATGAAATCAGTGGTGTCTTTAATATATGATTTCATTTTAAAGACCATAGGCTGTAGAAAGAAGTCTACATATTGTGAAAGTGGATGTGTCAATGAGCCACGTGCTGAAATAATCGGCCTTCCAGGAGGTGCTGTGATGGATTTGTGTATTTTTGGAAGAATGTATATGACTGGAATGATTGGATTGGATTGTTTTAGAAATTTGCTTGTCTCTTCCGAGATCCATCTATTTGAGAGCCCAAGATCGATGATAGTATCAATCTCCCTTTTGTAGCTTAATGTAGGATCTGAAGACAGCAATTTATAATGTGTGGTAACGCCTAATTGATTGCCAATCTCATGTTTGTAATAACTGTAAGGCATAACCACAACACCACCCCCTTTGTCGGCTGATCTAATAATGATGTCAGTATTTGAGCTGAGTGACTTGATGGCCAGATGTTCTTCCCTTGAGAGATTTGAATAGCTGATTTTGTAATGTTTTAATTTGGCTCTAGTGTCAAGCCCCACTAGGTGCATGAAAGTGTGAATGCTGTGGTTATGTGTCTGGGGATCAAAGGTACTGCATGGTTTGAATTTGTGCAACTGATTGCTTGTGTCACTCTCTGTAGGACCTGCTGGTATTTTACTGAAAAAATCTTTTAATTTTAATTGTCTATTAAGTCGGTATAGATCAACTTCCCAAGAAAAGGGATCTTGTTTATATGTGGGTACAAATGTAAGGCCTTTGTTGAGAAGGCTAAGTTCAGCAGATTTGAGAAGATACTCAGACATGTTGCACACTACACACTCTACGCTGCGTGCTTGTTCGGACCTCTGGACGTTGTTTGCCGTAACGGATACCTTGTGCCTGTATCCGCCCCTCCTGGTTTTGTGCCTGTTTTGGGAATAGGGGGGGGGGTGGCAGTTTGCCTTGTCCTAAAAAAGACAGAGGGCCTGCTGCTGCACCGTCTGATTGATCTGTGTCACTAGTTTTACATGTGCCACTAGTGGCCGTGGTTTTCCTATGTCTAGAAAAAAACCTCCTAGGTTTGTTTTTGGTCTGGTTTGGCTCATTAATCCCAAGCAGCCATCTATACACATGTCTGTCAGAATAATCAGCCTTGACAATTTTAAGCTTTTCTCTTTTATACTTTATCAGATTTTCTCTATATGCATCAATAGTATTCTGAATTTTGTCCTGCCAATCAGTAGATGTGTCAGTATCTAATGTGCCACCATATTCTTTAGTAATTGTTTCTATATTACTTTTGATCTTTGTCAGCTCCTTACTTGACTGCTCAATGACCAAAATCATTAAGTCAAAAGAGCATTTGTTTAAAATCCCTATCCACTTTTTGCAGAAATTGGGGTCCCCCCTGCCAATAGTTGGTTGATTATTGACGCGGAAGCCCCTAGGGATGAGACCTTCTTTGTGGTAGTGAGAGATGGTGACACCATGCAAATAGAAGTCAACCTCTTTCTTCTTTAATTTTATCAAATCATTGAATACATCCGATGGTTTATCTGGTCCAAACACAGCTTGTATGTCATCAGTATACCTGATCTGAGCGATTTCAGTATCAGAAAAACTCACTGTATCCGAGATATTCGTGAATATGCCAGCCACATCATCAGTGTACTCCATAAGTCAACAAAGGACATGTTTCAATAGTAACGCAAAGTAATACAGTCAATTATTGAACCCTGTATGTCCTCAGGGTCAACAAACACAAAGTAGAGGGTGCACTTAGTCCGTAATGCAATACAGTGAATAAATGAGAACAAGGCACTCCGTCAGGTAGATATTGGTGGGTGCAAATCCTATATAAATCAAATAAGCTATACGATACCGTTTGAGCGAATATCAGAGGCAGCACTCCAGAAAGTAGTCAAAAAAATTGTATTTAGTGTGACATATAAACCAACGTTTCGGTCCTCCACACGGGACCTTTCTCAAGGTGATGAACAAACAGAGTGAAACATAACACATATATATACCCTAAGTAACCAATACAAACAGGTGCAACACATGATTTAATATAACAATCACTTACATGCTGTATACAGGAGCTGCCCATAGAAACCAGGCTGTCAGATGACAGCAAGAACACTGAAGCACTCCTGCCACGTAGGCAGTGCTTACTGCGCATGTGTGTGTACAGAGTTGAAGTTTCAGAGTACTTAGACCCCTGTCACGTGGTGCCGAGCTAGTGGAGGGCGCAACTAGGCAACAAAAAATGTCTCTGCGCATGTGTGAGCATTGCGCTATAGTAGGGAGAGATTTTGTCATGCAAAACGAATGACTGACCAGCGCGCATGCGCGAGCCGACTGAAATAAATAAATAATGCGGAGTTGTTCGCGATCAACAGCTGATGCGCTGTGGCTGACTCTGGCACGCAATAACAGTTATGGAAGCCCACAGTGTGAGCTGTGTGGAGCCAATCTGTGTCTAAAACAAGTGCTTATACCTATGTCCCTGATAATATGGAGAGAAATATGTGTAAAGATAAGGAAGCCAATGCGCATGTTCATACCTGGGAAAAATAATTTAATAATAAGCGGGCATCTCACTGTTAGAGCCTCTGCTCTCTGCTTAAAAAAAGGCTGAAGTGGGAACCCGGCAAAGCACAACTGTAATGAGAGCCCATGGTTAAATAGTAAGCTGTATAGCAGAAATAAAAATTATTTCAAGTTTGAAAATGATTTTTATCTGCAGCTTATAGGCACTGCAATGGGGTCAAGCATGGCCCCATCGTATGCCAATCTATTCATGGATTCCTATGAATGTGAACATTTTTACAATAATCCATCATACAGTAAATATCTGGTCAAGTTTTTCCGCTACATTGATGATTTGTTTTTGGTTTGGTCTGGTACTGAGGCAGAGTTACTTGCATTTGTTGATACACTGAACCATTTACCCACCACCATACGCTTCACATTGTGCTTTAGCACCACTAAGGTAGCCTTTCTAGACACTATTGTGTACAAGGAAAATGGACGTTTGGCAACGAGGCTTTTTCGCAAATTGACGGATAAAAATACACTACTGCTGGCATCCAGCCACCATCCAGCACCAATGAAGTAAGGATTACCCTTTTCTCAGTTTTTAAGGGTAATCAGAGTTACCAGTGAACCATCAAGGCTAGAGGCAGCACTTGAAGATATGAAGGAATCTTTCCTGGAACGTGGCTACGACCGGGCAGAGGTGACCGTGGCACTAGAAAAGGCAAGAGGCATCCAAAGAAGCACCTTGCTAAAACCGCAAGATAAGAAGACAGGCGATAACCGCTTCAATATTAAAAGCACTTATACAACAGCGTCAGGGTTCATCAGATGCAGCATCTTGCAACACATCGACATTTTAGCCAAAGACAAGCAAATTGGACAGTATTTTAAGGATCCTCCCCGGTTCTGCTATCGCAGTGGTCGTAATTTGGGAGACATGCTCACACAGGCCGACCCACGCTCCAAATATTGCAAGAAACAGTCCTGGCTGACTAGACCAGTGGGAGTGCATAAATGCAGAGGATGTGTTAACTGCCAGTATATGGTGCTTGGCAAAAGTTATCCACATCCACATCATGGACATCGTATCTACATCAAGGACTTCATGAATTGTGACTCAAAATACGTGGTCTATTTCATCCGGTGCCCATGTGGGCTTTACTACATTGGCAAGACCATAAGGATGCTGAAGGAACGCCTCAGTTTACATCGGTCTGCGATCAGGAAGGCCCTGGCAGACACTGACAACAAGGAAGACTTCACACAACAACCGGTGGCTCGTCATTTCAAAGAAAAACAGCACAGTCTCGCTACTTTACGGTGCATGCCAATTGCGCAGGTTCCATTGTCCCCCAGGGGTGGGGATCGCAATAAAGTTCTCCTTCAATTGGAGGCCCGCACTATCTACAAACTGGATACATTAAGTCCACGCGGACTAAATGAAGATTTGGCGCTGAGCTGTTTTCTGTGAACAATTCATCATGGCAGTTACGGAGCCTTATCGGGACTTGGGTGCTTCCAATCAATGACTCAACTGCTTTATACATCTCCTTGCCCTCAGATTGGGAGTCCACTGGACGGGCCTTATATTATTGATCACGGCCTCACATATTACTACTGGACTTTACAGGACTCTTTTTGTCAGTTATTGACTCTATGCATTGGTCATCATCACCAATTATTGCTCATCTATCTTACGGACACCGCAGATGTCTTTGTGCTATGGTCCTTATTACTTTGCACAGTTAATGCATACTATGATTGCCATTACTATCTACACTGCCTATACAGTACATGCTTATTCAGCACAGTACCCACCATGGATGATATTCAGGTTATGTTGGGCATGGTAGTGCAATGAATTATCACACCGGTCTATTTATGCATTTGTTCTGTTGTTCCAACACAGTATTCACTGATATATTTGTATTTTTATTAAGTCAGCCCATCTCGGTTTATATGTTCACATGTATTGGGTATCACTGTACTGCACTGTTCAATTGGTGTTTTTGTGATGGTGCAACATCTTTTCATACTGTTTACCTTGCAGGGACTAGCCCACGTTTTTCTTTGATAGCCCATTCCTAGATTAGCTCATACTATTATGCAACTTATGCTGGCAGCTTTTAATACATTATGCAGTGCATCAGACTTTTCTATTGCAGACATTGTCTTGCTGCTATACAGCTTACTATTTAACCATGGGCTCTCATTACAGTTGTGCTTTGCCGGGTTCCCACTTCAGCCTTCTTATAAGCAGAGAGCAGAGGCTCTAACAGTGAGATGCTCCGCTTATTATTGAATTATTTTTCCCAGGTATGAACATGCGCATTGGCTTCCTTATCTTTACACATATTTCTCTCCATATTATCAGGGACATAGGTATAAGCACTTGTTTTAGACACAGATTGGCTCCACACAGCTCACACTGTGGGCTTCCATAACTGTTATTGCGTGCCAGAGTCAGCCACAGCGCATCAGCTGTTGATCGCGAACAACTCCGCATTATTTATTTATTTCAGTCGGCTCGCGCATGCGCGCTGGTCAGTCATTCGTTTTGCATGACAAAATCTCTCCCTACTATAGCGCAATGCTCACACATGCGCAGAGACATTTTTTATTGCCTAGTTGCGCCCTCCACAAGCTCGGCACCACGTGACAGGGGTCTAAGTACTCTGAAACTTCAACTCTGTACACACACATGCGCAGTAAGCACTGCCTACGTGGCAGGAGTGCTTCAGTGTTCTTGCTGTCATCTGACAGCCTGGTTTCTATGGGCAGCTCCTGTATACAGCATGTAAGTGATTGTTATATTAAATCATGTGTTGCACCTGTTTGTATTGGTTACTTAGGGTATATATATGTGTTATGTTTCACTCTGTTTGTTCATCACCTTGAGAAAGGTCCCGTGTGGAGGACCGAAACGTTGGTTTATATGTCACACTAAATACAATTTTTTTGACTACTTTCTGGAGTGCTGCCTCTGATATTCGCTCAAACGGTATCGTATAGCTTATTTGATTTATATAGGATTTGCACCCACCAATATCTACCTGACGGAGTGCCTTGTTCTCATTTATTCACTATATAAATCCAACCCCACACTGATGAGACCCATCAAGGTCGAAACAGCTGTCTGTGGGTGGTTTTCTGGGTATGCACCTTAACCCTGGCTGTGCTCAAAGCTGTGACCATGCAACAAGCTTAAGCCTATAGGGAACCATGTTAAAAATGGTTATTGAGGCAAAAAGTGACACTGTGTGCTCATTTGCATGTCATTTCCCAGAATCCCTTGCTGCAGTGGAAGTGCTGTATGCTGGGTGATAATGGGGAAAGGCGGGGTTGCAGACCTGCCTAAGACATGCAGATGAGCATACAGCTATATTTGTATATATATATATATATTTATATTAACAACTTATCAGTTTAGTCAGTTTAATTGGCTACATTAAAAAGAATATTGCCCTTAAAGCAATTTATTTGCATCTTATTGAAATATGATCATGTATCACATTTAGGGGCTCATGCACTAAACTCCGATAAAAAAAAAAATCGCCACGGTTTTTAAATCTCCATTTTTGACAGCGTTGCTATCACGGTATGCAGAAAGCCCCGAATATCAGTGATAGCAACATTTGCAAAAATGGAAAGTAGCCGCCGACGAGATAATCGATCCTCTGAAAAGGGCTCACCATGGCGAGTTCTATCTGCTGCAGAGAGAGGGCCGCCTCTCCCTGCGCAAATCTCGCCCGAAAATAATGTTTTTTAAATGTAAATTTTATTAATAGTGTGGATGAGCAGGGGGTCTCCAGAGCAGAACCGCATTGATTTTATGTCTGAGGACCCCTGCTTCCCCAGATAATGCCCCGTTATGGGGTGTCTGTATCTCCTATGCATTTGATTCCCACGGTCACGTGATGCTGGACATTTACATGCATAGGAGATACAGGCCCCGTTATGGGGTGCCGGTATCTCGGGAAGCAGGGGGTCCCCAGACTTCAAATCAACAAGGTTCTGCTCTGGAGACCCCCTGCACACTAGTATTACAATTTATATTCAAATATGTAATAACTACCAATACACAAACCAACCCCTGTGCCCCCACATAAAACCAATATTTATTTATTTTAACACAGGATTGATAACAGAGGCCAGCGGGTGTTCCAGGGTGGTCCCTCAGGTCATCCCCACGGGTGTCTGTGGGACCTCGGTTGGTCCCTGCGAGTGTCGGTGGGCCTCCAGATGGTCCCTGTGGGTGTCTGGGTGCCCCATAAGGGGTCCCCGGGTGGTCCCCGCGTGTGTCTGGGGGTCCCTGGGTCACCCCACGGGTGTCTGGGGGTCCTCAGGTTGCTCCCGTGGGCATCTGGGGGTTCTCGGGTGGTCCCCAATGGGCCCCGCTAGCCTTCAGTACCAACCCTGTTGTAAAATAAATAAAGATGGCATACATTTCAATAAATACACCTCCCTCCCCCCCATACACATACAGTACAGTAATGTGCAAAATAACTATTATCCAAATATGGATAATAGCTCATTTGCCCATTATTAAATCAAGCATTAGCCAGGCAGCATAAATAAAGTAAATAAAAAATGTTCTACTTAGCCCTGCCATCATGAAGGGCATCCTCGTCAGCATACTGCAGGGCCCTGTCCTCCGATGCCAGCAAGAATACATACAAAAATACAATCTAATGGCCCGTAACACCTTAATCACCTTAGCGGTTAATAATTAAGGGGGTATCCCACCCTCCCCCACTACCCACCGAGGAGGCCTAACCACCCTCCCTAGGCAACTACCCCCATCCTCCACCCATTCATTGGTACAGTGGGTACATCATGCCCATATAATATGGGCAGATTTAACACTATGGCAATAAATGGTGAAGCTAAAAAAACAGGCCCAAAATACAACACATTACATGTAAAAATCAACACATTACAAATGCCAATAAACCAATTGATTGGCACAGTGGGTACATAATGCCCATATAATATGGGCATGATTTAACACTATGCCAGTCAATGGTCAACCTAAAAAAAAAATCTCCAACAATATCCAATGCAATCCAATCACCAAATAAACAAAAATAAACAAGTAAATACAACAAAATTACCACCAATCAATTAATCAAATTCCAAATTAACACCAGAATTAACAATTCAAACACCAAAGCAAAACCATCAATAAAATAAATCTCCAGTCAATTTTTGGAAAGGATGTGACGTCATCCAAAGGGAGTCACATGGTCTACTACAACCAATCAGATTAGGTAATAACCGTGACAAGGTGTCAGCCTTCCCATTCTTGGAGCCGGGGCATTATGAGATGTCGAAATTAAATCTTGCGAAGAATAGCGCCCACCTTGGTTGTCGCGCAGACAGTCTCTTTGTGGATCGAATGAATTCTTAGTTCCTGTGATCCATAAAGACGGTAACTGGGTGATTGTCCCCCGCAAGTAAATGCCTCCACTCTGAGAATGCAAGATTTTATCGCCAAAAGTTAATTGTTCCCAATGTCATAATTTCTTTCTGCTGTTGACATTTGGTATGAATAGAAAGCGCAAGGATGAAGGAGCATCTTGGGTCCAATTCTTTTTGAAAGGATGGCACCAACGGCAGAGTTGGATGCGTCCACTTCCATGCCAAATGGTAGTTCTGGATTTGGATGAATGAGGATCGGGGCAGATGTGAAAAGTAACTTCAACTGTCCAAATGCCCACATCCGCTTCAGGAGACCATTTGAAGGGGAGTTCTTACCGTCTGAGTCGGGTGATTGGGGCAATAATGCCAGATACATTTTTAATAAAACGTCTATAGAAATTAGCAAAACCCAATAATCTCTGAATTTCCTTCTCATTTCGAGGATTTGGCCATTCCACCACGGCTTGAATCTTGCCTGGGTCCATACTCAAACCCTCAGGGGAGATGATGTAACCGAGAAATTGCATGCTGGTCTTTTCAAATTCGCATTTTTCTAATTTAATGTACAATTTATGCTTTTGGAGACGCTCTAGGACGATCCGGACATGTTTCTGGTGATCCATGATGTTATCTGAGAACACTAGGATATCATCTAGGTATGCCACTACGAATTGGTCCAGTAACTCTCAGAAAACATTATTGATTAAATGCTGGAAAGGTAGCAGGAGAATTACAGAGTCCAAAGGGCATCACCAGGTATTCATAGTGCCCATAACTGGTTCAGAAGTTTGTCTTCCACTCATCACCTGGTCGGATCCGGACCAAATTATGTGCCCCTCAGAGATTTAATTTGGTAAAGATCTTGGCTGACCGAATCCGTTCCAATAGTTCGGGAATCGAGGTAATGGATACCTGTTCCTCATAGTGATCTTATTTAGTTCCCAATAGTCAATGCTGGGACGTAGAGAACCATCTTTCCTTCCCACGAAGAAGAGAGCAGTGCCTGCTGGGGAAGTGGAGGGCCGGATGAACCCCTTCGAAAGGTTCTCCTTCAGGTAGTCATTGAGGACCTTCAATTCTGGTTCTGAGAGGGAATAGATTCTTCCAAAAGGAATGGCAGCACCTGGTAATAATTCAATGGGGCAGTCGTAAGAACGATCTGGGGGAAGCGTATCCGCGTTCTTTTTGTCACACACATCCAAAACTCAGAGTTTGGAGTTGGCAATAGATTTTCTTGGGATGAGGAAATCTTATGTATTCCCACACACTCTGGTATATGAGTTTTAAGTAGTCAGGCTAGCTGGCAGTGCTCCGAGGGAAACGTGAGTGTCTTGGTCTTCCTGTCGATTAGTGGGTTTTGGATCATGAGCCATGGAATTCCCAGAATCACTGGAAACCAAGGTGAAGGAATGAGACTAAATGAAATCTTCTCCTGGTGATTGGGCTCCATGATTAGTGTTAAGTTACTTGTCTCATGGGTAACAGGTCCAGAGCTCAAAGGAGAATCGTCAATGACTTCCATCCTTTCTGGTGATTCCTTGGCTATAAAGGGTACCGAATGGTTTTTGGCGATTTCTATGTCCATAAAATTCCCTGCCGCCCATTCGACCAGTACTGTGGTTGAAAAACGGTGTTCCTTCCTCGATTATAATAGGAACCAGGTGGTGTGGGTGTAGAGAAGGAGGGTTATGTTTACTTTGAGAAGCAGAGAAAACAGTCTTTGAAATGGTGTGCAGCTGATTTCTCCTAGGGCTCTGGAAAGAAGACCGCCTGGACTTGTTTGGGCAATCGGTGAGATAGTGTCTATCATTTCCGCAATACAAACAGAGATCTTCTTGTAACCTTCTGATTTAACACTGACTAACCTTAAAACTCACACCACAAGTTAAGTATCCCAACAGCCTGCACCCATGGTTAATGTCCCACACTCAGCCACTCCTACCACAAACTGTGGCCAAGCACTGCCATACACAGCACTTATTCCCTCACCTGCTGTCTCTGTAAGTCTCCCACCATACCTCTTAGATTGTAAGCTCTTCGGGGCAGGGATTTCCTTTCCTATTGTCTGATTTTGCTGCACTTATTGTATCATTTTAATTCCCTGTACTGTATTCTTTGTGAAGCGCGGAGTACACTTTTGGCGCTATATAAATAAAGACATACAATACAATACAGATCCTCTATTCGGCGTCTATTCCTTTCCCCAGTTGAGAATGGTCCCCGTAATGTGTTTACTTGCTTCGGCTCCTCAGTCTCCCTGGAAAGTCTTGGGGTGCTGACATCTCTAACCCCGGGGTTGCTTGGCATGAACCTCTGTCTCTCCCATCGTCTTTCTGTAAGCCTGTGATCGATTTGGTTGCATAAATGGATAAATTCCTCAAATCTCTCTGGAGGCACCACCCGTGCTAGTTCGTCTTTAATTTGCTCAGAGGGACCTGCCGAAAATGATATCTCTGCGCGGCCTCATTCCACTCAGTATCGGCCTCATTCAACTCAGAAAACGTTGGCGGTTGAAATTGTACAGAAATGTACTCCGATACATTGTACAAATGCAGCTTGCTCATTGTCAGGATACTGAGGATTCCACCCTAACCCTAACCCTAACCCATCTTCGGAATTCAGCGGTGTACTCAGATGCCGAGCGTCTTCCTTGACGAAGATTGTTCAGAGTTGCCTCAGCGGTTGAACCACGGTTTGGGTCATCAAAAATTAGACTCATGGCTTTGATGAATCCCTCCAGATCCCTTAGTAGTGGGCTATCCTGTTCTAACATAGGGGAGACCCAAGCAATGGCCTCATCCTTGAGCAGGGTTATGATCAGTCCAACCATGGCTTCGTTGATATTATACATGGTGTGCTGAAGCTTAAACAGAAGTCTGCATTGATTAAGGAAATCCCGGAATGATTGTTTTTCCCCCTCCAAATTTTTCTGGAAGGGGTACAGGGGGCGCGCTTTGCACAGGCACAGAGTTTTGAACAGAAGCGGCGATTACAGCTGCACGTAATTCACTGTTTTCGGCTTCTGTGGCAGCGGCTCGTTCGTCCAAGCTTTGGCATGTTCCTCAGAGTGGGCGGCCCATTCGTCTGAGCGGAGGACACATTCTTCTTCTTCGGAGGGCACAAGCGGACAACACATTCTTCCCAGCAAGCACCATGTTCTTCCACATGACCAAGATGATTGAAAACATGTCCTTGTTGTTCTTGGAAACCAACCATGGCACGTTGCAAGTCAATGAGCATCCGAGCCTGGGTCAGGTCTGTTCCAGCGGAATCCATGGTAGGTCCTGTTTATTCTGTCAAGGGTTGTCTTTGGCTGGAGTGGATCCCAGTGGCAGGAACAGCAGGGAGCGTGCTAGTGGTCACAAGCAGAGGTCACAAGCAGGCGGCAGATAGCGTAGTCTGGGTCACAAGCAGAGGTCAGCAACGGGAGACAGGAACAGGACAATAGCAATAGCACGAGATGAAGAGAAATATAAGGGGAGCGCAGAAAAAGATTCAAATAGATAAAGCCAATGATGAATTGGCTCAAACACCACTTAAACACTGGGGAATACACAAGTGCTAAACTAGCAACCGTCAATGCACTACCTCATTGATACAGATATGGGGTGATGACGTGCCATAAGGGTAAATAAAAGCTACTTACACGGCCCTGTGTAAGTAAAAGGTCCTCAAATGGTATCTTTGTCTTTTCTTGACGATTGGAACTTCTGTGTAGTTCCCAGCTGGCTATTTCACCAAGTGCTGGATCAACACTCCCCTCGTCAAAGGTGAGTTTCCCCAGTCAGTATGCAAGTATGGAGAGTGTATTAGAATGAAATCACATAAGTTTACTAACAAAATGCACATACACACTCACATCTAAAAAATCCTTAGTAGTCACTGCAGAGTCCACCTCCTCCACGATCCACACAGGTCCACGCTACCGCGTCCGGTCATCCACTCTGGAGCACTGGTAGCTCACAGACGGGACAAATGGCTACGGCGGGTGCTAAGGTTAAAAATAGTCCCATAGAATAGAGCAACGTGTTTCGCCCAGAAATCGGCTTCCTCAGGCTCAATGAATTCAATTATATATATATACCACTGTATATATTTTGCAAAAAAGTGCCAATCAGCTCTATTTAACCTATGCACCATGCCGCTGTCCTTAGTTAAGTTTAGTCCTAGGCAGGATTGTTGCTTTAAATATCTTAAAATTGGCTGAATAAGAACTGTATTTTTTTACATGTATGTGCTTAGGCTAAGATGACTGCTATTTGGCTGCCTTTACCTCCATAGGAAATAATAGCTTTTATTTGATCACATGCGTTTCGAGCCAAATGTAGAAAAAATAATAAAGGGTGCTGAATATTTTGAGCATACATTTGTTCCTATGTCTTTTTCAAAACCTCCTTGGTTGTTATTGCATCTTTAGATCGCCAGCTTGTGTTTGAGTCCTGGCATCCTGGATATGCAGTAATTATCAGCATTAAAGGGTAATTCAACATAGCAGGAAAATATATTTTAAAAACAAAATGTATCGGTGTCATCTGCTTCCTGATCAGAGACAGCTGTGTGAGTTTGAAAATGCCAGCTAGGGAATGAAATGAGTGCATCGCTGAGATTCTCTGGGTCCTGCACAAACTTTAACATCTAACACAACATACACAGCTATGTTGCTTATTATTTTGCTGATGTTTTCTTCACACAATGTGTGGGTTTTTACAGACATTTAGGGGGTTAAGTACCAATGTAAAAAACTAATATTAAGAAGCAAATGTTCCTACAACCAGGAAAAACTTGAAAAACAAATGTTAAGAAAGAATAGGGTGGCTTCTTTAACTAAAGCTTTAGTACATGACTCCCTTTTTTTCTCTCTATCGTTTACCTGTTTTAATCATTTTTCCTCTGTATATGTACCTCATTGCATTTACAATTGGATCTGGAGAATCAGGTTATAGCTATGTAATGCTCTCATTCGCTAGATTTTAATGTATCTGCTGAAGCAGCCATCCCACCTATTTTGTAAACTGATATTTCTACAGCTTTCGAACCGGGGGAACCTACCAAGCTTAACTGCATTATTTATACCTCTGAAAATACCAGATACTTACAAGTTTGGACATTCATTGACATTTCAAGCTAGCCACCACGGCCATCCAATAGGAAGCCACAACGTCATCCACCCAATGATGTTGCGTCTTCAATTGGCCCCTAGAGCCAGGCAAGATACATTTACATATATATAACTTGTGATCTACCGCTCACCCTGATATACAATGTATATGTCAGTTAGGGTATATATATATATATTATGCCTGCCGGTGCAAGGAGGATAGGGTTAACAGACAAAGACGTACAAAGTGTAAGGAATCCACTACTGGCTTTGACTATAGGCGTGCAGACCTGTGCAGTTGCAAGCTTCCTCTGGCAATCTATGGCACAGGTGCTGCCTCTCATTGCAGCTTCTGCCCTGTGCTACTTCATTGGAGGAATTCTCACACACCCTCCTCCTGTGATTGGATCTCCGCCCTTTATATTCTAGGCGTTGGCTCTGAACCAGCGCCGAGCATAACTATTCCTACCTCTATGTTACTGTCTCTGCCACAAACCACCCCAGGCCTCTCTCCTAGCGTTCTTACCTTCCAAGTTCCTGAGTATCCAGAGGCCTGGTCCTGGACGTCTGTGCTGAAGCGTTGTTGCCAGCACTGGCCTGCTGCTATCTCCTTGCAGTGGCCTACCCCGGACGTCTGTGCTGAAGCGTTGATGCCAGCACTGGTAACTGCTGCATTCCCTCCTAGCAGTGGCTACCCTTCCTGTCCTGTGGCCTGCCGCTATTCTTCTGTAGTGGCCTATCCTGGACGCCTGTGCTGAAGCGTTGATGCCAGCACTGGTAACTGCTGCATTCCCTCCTAGCAGTGGCTACCCTTCCTGTCCTGCGGCCTGCTGCTATTCTCCTGCAGTGGCCTATCCTGGACGCCTGTGCTGAAGTGTTAATGCCAGCACTGGTAACTGCTGCATTTCCTCCTAGCAGTGGCTACCCTTCCTGTCCTGCGGCCTGCTGCTATTCTCCTGCAGTGGCCTATCCTGGACGCCTGTGCTGAAGCGTTGATGCCAGCACTGGTAACTGCTGCATTCCCTCCTAGCAGTGGCTACCCTTCTTTTCCTGCGGCCTACAGCGATCCTCTTGCAGTGGCCTGCCTTGGACTTCTGCGCTGAAGCGTTGGTTCTTCCCGACGCTGCCCTGCGGTGAACTTCGGCCAGCCTGCTGTCTCCTCCTGCTGAGATCGGCGTCATGGGCCGAGGCCGCTCCTCGCGCAGAAGCCACCCCCGCGCTCACGCTCCTAAGCTGAAGCGGGGCACTCCTGATTTCCTGTTGCCGAACTCCTGCTTCATTAACGACGATGCTGCCTTCTCCAATCCTGACCCTGCGATGTACGACTACGAACTGCGCACTCCGGATCAGTCTGCGTGGACTAAGGTCGGTGATTATATTACCCCACCTCAGCCCCGCGGTCCGGTCCCGGTTTGTGGCGAGCATCGGCGTAACACAAAGGAGGCATAGAATCCTCCTCAAAGATCCTCATTGGCTGCACACAAGGCTAGGGGTGAATTACACGGTGTAAATACCAAATACATAGATGAGGTATACTACATATACTACATAGATGTAGTTCAGTCAACCATTCGGTACAGGTAAGCAATTGCTCCCAACATTGTGAGAGAACAATTGCCACTAAAACGCCAATTGGCAAAAATAACAAATATTTTATTAGTATATAGCTAGACAAACAACATAAAGCGCTCGCTCTAAACTAACTTAAAACCAATTAAAATGTGAATGTAACGGGGGACAGTCACAGGTGTGGCGATCAGGAATAGTTACCATCTAAGTAATTGGTGAGTATATACAGCACACAGATAGTTAATATAGGTCAGGTAAATGACTGCTGTAGAGTTAATCTCTACTCATGATGGTAGCTATGGTGTGCAGATAAGGGTGTGAGGTTAATACCACAGTCTCAATCGCGTGGGCTTCTAATTGTTAGATACATTTACAGACAATAAAACTGATAAGTATTTCGGGAACCTTGTCGTTGCACACCCCTCTGGCACTGAAAGGGGTAACACTTTCCATGCATGAGGAGTTGGGTGCTTGTCCCTAGGACAGAAAACGTGTTAAATGAACCATACAAAGTCACAACCTTCGCTTAAAGATGTTACCAAAGCAAATTCTACCCTGCAAATACGCAGTACAACATGATAGATCATAGCTAACTTAATTAGCTTGCTGTGCTTGAAACTGGTGTAGCCATGTTCTAAAAATGGTCTACAGTTCTCTCTCATGCTGGCAGTAAACCTTGTAAGTATACAGGATTGCCAGCATCAATCATGGAGGTTTGCCCTCACACCCTGGTGAGGTGTCATATGTATGCAAGGTGTCATATGTATGCACTGTTAGTACCATCAGAGATGTGCTGTTTCCTAAGGTGTATATAAGACACAGCACTGCCCAAAGTTAGTGTGTTCTCTATGTTGAAGGTCAAGTGTGTTAACTAAGAGTGGTTCTACAGCAAGTACTGAGATCTGCAGCAGTAAGGCTGGCAGGGCCTACACTGTGTTCAGGGACCTGGCACAGGTGGTGATCTCCCCAAGGGGAGAGGTGATCCAACTCCATTGGGAGGGCAGATCTTCTGAAAGGAGAGTGCTGATGAAGATGAGCGACTAAGCTGTTTGCTGCGAGGGGCAGTCTGCCTATACCATCAATAAAGATGCCCTTGTTCACAAGAACCCCAATGTGTGAGTGTGAAGTTACTCCACAGAGGAAGGCACCACAGAGGAGTTCCTCATCAGAACCATCTCCTTGCGGACGCAGAGATCCTGATGAGGTGGAGGCGCTGCACTGTATGTAGGTAGGACTCACGCACACTACCTCAGCTGCCTGTCTGGGTTGACATTCCCCATACACCATCATGCGGGAGATTCAGGAGTCCTGTTGCCAACAGGTGCACCACCAGACACGACCATGTAATGGGGACCGGTTAGACCACAGGGGCCAATGTGAGATTGGGTGGGTCAGGGGGGTCCAGAAAAACTGTTACTCTGGGATATATGAGGCATAGCATGAACAATGATAGCTCTAAAGAAAGCAAAGAGACTCACCCACATGAAAAGCTGTAATTCACATTTTCATTTGTAAGGTGTATACATATACACAAGTCTAAAAATATGTGGTGCAGTTCACAAGCACAGATCCAAACATAGCCAAATCTTGGCTATGTTTACGTAAACCTCTCATATAAAGGGAAGAGTACATTGAAAAGCAGCGGCCATTTTTAACCTTCTTACTATCACACTTCAATCTCTGAACATAACAAGCAATGATTTCACCAAGTCAAGTGAAGACAGGGTTTTTCCTATTTCTTTATTCCCCCCTGTAGCTTTTAACAAGCCAAATAGGTTTATTGTTGCAAGAGGGGATTTGCAATGCATTGCTATAATCATTAAAAATTATTGATAGGGTTGTTGCCGCCTTCCATTAAGCTTGACAAGCAGCGTCTTAGATGTGACTTTGAGGTCACGGTTACAGGCTGGCTCATCAGCATCTTCCTGTCAATGTCCATTTAAGATCTTGAAAATGCAGTTGCAGTGTGTTAGGTGAAAACTTGGCGTCCCTCCAGGGGGCGTCCTTGCATGATGCATCGTCCCTCTGTTCTGTACGCTGCTCCAAACATTCTCTTTCTCATTGATAGAATTGTCAGTGGTGCTCAATCAATGGAATCCTGTGTTCTTTGGAGTAAATAAGCTGCACACATCAGATTGATGAAGACATTTGAATATATTTACAGAAGGTTTACATTCCTTCCTATAAAAACTAGGTTAGAGGTTTGGAATTTTCAGTTTCCTCTTTTTTTGTTGCTCTTGTTTTGTGATCTCTGTCACTTCCTTTCAGGAAGCAAACAAGCTTCCGCGAGTCCCTTCCTGAACGGAAGCGACTGGGATGGCAAAAGCACCCACATTGTGCTGTATTATCTCAGACTAATTAGGGTGAGCATATTTTCAATAGTAGAAACTCAGACGCATTAAAAAATGATTTATAAAATAAATGACATCACTTAAAAATAAATGTTATAATGGTATTTGTCTAATGGTGTCGCAATTTATGCTCTATTATTGTAAGGATTCTGCTCGATCCGTTCCAGGTTTTCTTGTGATTCGGGTTTTCCAAGTCACCTGCCCTTTCTGCTCACTGTGGCCATTTTGGGTGCTGGCAGCCTGCTATATAAAGCTAAGTCCACGCTGGCGCTGAGCACGCTCATGCTTGGAGAGCGCTCCAAGCATGAGCGCCGGGTGTCCTGCTTGTACGCACTTGCGGGGGGGGGGGCATTGCGGGTAGTTGAGCACGCGGGTATGTATAGATTTTTTGTTTACCTAAGTGCCAATCGCGGCTGAGCGTGTGTGCACACGCATGAGCGCCGTGCGCACCGCGTGAGCGGGGACTTACATATATCTATATATGTAAGTCTCCTCCGCAAGCACCGCCCTCTCAGCCCGATCAGCGCTAGCGGGGACTTAGCCTAAGGCTGCGCTTATACAGCCGGCGACACGACCGAAGACGTCACCAGTCGCCATTGAGACGAGTTGTATTTTGAAGTTTAGGCAATGTTGCTGGATGACATCATAAAACGGGAGGGCAGAGGCACAGAGAAGCTCCCGATTGACCGCAAGGGGAGACCGTTGTCGAAAAAAATCAAATATCAGTGACTACCAGATTTCTGGTAGCACTGTCGCTCCGTCGCTTTGTGTTGCCGTCACGTTGTCACGGAAGTGCTGCCCGCAGACCAGACCCGTCCCAAGACTGAGGTGGAAAGTATAATACCACGCACCCGCAGCAGATGGGCGGGTCCGGAGTGTGGTAATAGTTGCCAGGCCAGAAGTCTTTAGGTACTTGCCGCGTCCAGAGGTAGAAGGATTGTGGTGATTCCTGTAGCCGGGGGTCGAGGGTGCCAGAGGTCCGGGAGGTAGAGGAGCGAGCCAAGATCGGAGGGCGGAGAGAGACTGCGTCGTAAGGAGTAAGCCGGGGTCCAGAGCCAGAGGGAGAGTCGAAAGCCAAGCCGGGTCACACCTGAAGAACACAAAGAACAAGAGCATACACAAATACTAGCCCAACTAGCAGAAGCTATGCCGAGCAATGATTCCCAGGGAGAACAGGGGTAATATTCGTGGAGGGACCAATCAGGGAAGGAGGCAGAGCGGAGGTGTGCCGTGGAGCGCCTTGTGACTGGTGCAGGCTGTGATCCTTGCCTGTGATCAGCTGTGGAGTGTGAGAGCAGGAGCGGGGCTGCAGCTGTACAATGGGGGCATGGCTAGAAGAGCGGAGGAATGAATAAATTACTGCCGGAGGCGCGCGCTGTGTAAGATCCTCCTGCGCGCGCCCCGGCAAGATGGCGACCGCAAGAGCCAGCGTCGAGTCCCACGCCGAGGACGCACCAGCGGGGAGCGAGGGGCGGCAGCAACGACCTCTGAGGCAGGTAAGGAGGTGTTGCGAGAGCCCTGCTTCCTGACACGCGTGCACTATAAGCGCAGGCTTTGGTTGCAGTTCCAAGTGGGAGTCGCCGAGCAAGGTTCTACATTTGCAGTTCCTGTTTGTCTATACAGTACTGTCACGCCTTATTACCCTTTCTTCTGTTTGTCTATACAGTACTGTCACGCCTTATTACCCTTTCTTCTGTTTGTCTATACAGTACTGTCACGCCTTATTACCCTTTCTTCTGTTTGTCTATACAGTACTGTCACGCCTTATTACCCTTTCTTCTGTTTGTCTATACAGTACTGTCACGCCTTATTACCCTTTCTTCTGTTTGTCTATACAGTACTGTCACGCCTTATTACCCTTTCTTCTGTTTGTCTATACAGTACTGTCACGCCTTATTACCCTTTCTTCTGTTTGTCTATACAGTACTGTCACGCCTTATTACCCTTTCTTCTGTTTGGATTCCCCAGTTGCTGACCCCGAACCCCGACCTTGCTACTTTCTGCTTGCCCCGACCATTTGCCTGTTTACTGAACTTTGCTCCACCGCCGCCAGCCCTGACCTCTGCCTGTTTACTGGGCTTTACACTACTGCCGCCAGCCCTGACCTCTGCCTGTTTACTGGGCTTTACACTACTGCCGCCACATCAGGACCTCTCTCCCCTCTCCTCTCCCAGACTGGGGGAGGAGTGTGAGACTGTGGAGGAGAGGGGAGAGAGGTCCTGATGTGGCGGGAAGAGAGAGATTAATAATACAGCATAAATGGGGACGCTATTAGACAAATATCATAATATTTATTTTTAAGTGATGTAATTTGTTGTAAATACTTTTTTTGTAGACGCGTGGTGGAGGCGTTACAAAGGGACGTGTCACGTGCGCTGACGTCATGTGATTTTGATTACATCAGGCAGGGGGGGACCCGAGAAATTTCATGGATGAAAATGGGGGCTCGGCCTAAAAAGTTTGCTCACCCCTGCGAGTCTAACAGGACTCTGTCACTGGGGTGTGGTGGGTTTATTTGCATCCCTTCCTCAGCCCTGCGGGTCTCATTGAGATGAGCACCGTCACAGTTATTGATTTATTTCAGTTTCCTAACATAACACAAACTGTACACTCACTCTCCCCATGTCTCTCCCTCTTTTCTCCACCCTTACTCTCACTCTCCTCCCTCTTTCCTCCACTTTCTCTCACACACACTTCCCCTCCCCCCCCATATTCTCCCTCCTCATTCTCTCCCCTCATATTCTCTCTCACCACTTACCCCTCAATCTCCCCCCCCCCTCCCCGGTACAGGGGAGCAGGGCCCCTGAGAGCGGGTTCGGGCCCCGGTAAAAAAAAATAAAAAAATTTTCAGGCCCCCCAGCAGCTCTTCACTCTCCCGCACTTAGCTGTGGCGCCTCCTTGTTGCCACCCTCCTCCTTCTAAACCGCAGCGTCAAATGACGCAGTGGACGTCACATCGCACGGCGTCGTGTTGCCATGGTGACGCAACGTCATGACGTCATTTGACGCTGCAGTTCAGAAGGAGAAGGAGGGCGGCAGCAAGGAGTGACAAATAATGATACTATGCAACATAGTCGGGCCCCCTTCCAGACCGCCGGGCCCTGGTAATTTGTACCGGCTTTCCCCCCCCACTCTTGTAGGCCCCGCGGGGGAGGTCCCCACCCCCACCCTCTGCTGCTGTACCACCCTCCTCTGTCGCTGCACCACCCTCCTCTCCGCTGCCATTTTCCTCCGCTGCCCTCCTCTGCTGTCGTCACCGCCATACAAACAGAGTAAACCTAAAAACTGGGCCATTTCAACGATTTTGAGACATTGGGACATTTAATGCAAATTCGGGACTGTCCAGGCTAAACTGGCATGTATGGTCACCAGTGCTGGAAATTGGATATTTAAACTGGGGGTATGGCTAAATCAATCGATGTTATTAACCTCCCTTCCCCCCCAAAACAACTCATGTGTCATTCTCCACCTGTCATATAATTTCAAATGTGAAAAATTCCAAATAAATCAATCTTATAAAAAACAGTTACAATAAATAAATAATAAACATCTGTTATCACTTATCAGCATAAAATCAAACGGCTTTAAGTTTACACAGAGGTGTTAACATTTTTCAATAGAACAATTAAAAAAAGAATATTAAACTGACGGGGATACAAAACGACACAGTACAGAAATACATAGACGTCTGGGAACCGTGGAGAACCTATATAGGAAATAGATATCTTTCGAGAGCTACTCTCCAGTCCTGAAAACCAAAAAATAGGTGGGGTAAAAACACACTAGCTAGGGAAATTAATAATAATAAAAAAAAATATATATATATAACAATAAATAACAAGAGCTTCACTATTGAGACAACCCTGGTGTGATAGGAATCGTAATTGTATAAAATGCAGAGGTGAGCCTGGAGGGTATCCAGTATCCAGTTTCGGATACTCTACAAATGCATGGAAGTTAAGCCGGTATGACAACAAAAGAAATGAATATTCTAAAAGCAATGACATTTCCTTCTTTTTCTTTTTCCCCTTTTAAGTCTTTTGAGTTAATTTTCTGTATTCACTACTTTAAACGCTGTAATAACAGTGATGTCATTATTGTCTCCACATTGAATGTGTTATTCACTTGATACAACTGTATGTGATTCGCAAGTAACATGTTCCCCTTTTTGTGTTTTGTATCCCACTCCCCATTTTTCTTAACAAAAAAAAAAACAAATAAAGAATAAGTTGAAAAAAAAAAAAAAAAAAAAGAATATTACTGAAACTGAAATACATTATAAAATGTCATTGTAAATGTGCCAAATCAAAATAAAAACAAACTATCATCAGATTCGCCAACAGCGGTCCTTAAGCAAATTACAAGAACGTTTTTGACATTGATTGTAGTTGATTCATCGACCATACCAGAAAATGTAGATTTTTTTTGTTCTTAATATTTGAACTACTGCCGTACGCATTTCCTGTCCTATATGGTTAGCAATATCTGTGCAAGATTGTCAGGAATGTAAAACAAGACCCAAAGCCGTGCCATTGATTTCTTGCAGTTTAATGTCATGTCCCATATGTGTGAAAGGTCTACCCTTTGTGGACAATATTATAAACGGTTCTAACATTTCTGCATGTTTTTTCTTTGTGTATCTTCAATGAGTTATAGACTGTTCTATTATTTGTTTATTTGCTGTATTTAAAAATGTTTGATATGCGATGTGTTTGACTATTTTTGTGTTTTCATTTCAAAATTACCCCGTTCTTCAGATAGATGTTCAGTATTCCACGGGTTTGTTCTGCCCACAAATAATAGATGTTGCTACACACACTGCATCCTATTTTTTTTTATTTATTTTGACATTTTTTGTCATAGATCCAACTGTCTGTCCCCCTTTTTTGAGCATGTCCACAGTACGTACAGCATTGCCCAGGGCATTAACTTGTGTCAGGATCTGCCTCAGTGTGTGTTTTTTCCCCACTGTGCTAGTTTTGGAGCATAGTGCCACATATAATTTGGAGTGGGGATCCACCACCCCATTAATCCGGATATTCAATTCCTCCTCAGTTAATTTGTATGCTCCTGATCCTTCAAGCAGCAAGATCAGCAGAGGTGGAAGCCACCTCAGCCATGTTCTCACCGCTAGGATCAGACGAATATGACTGAAAAACGTCCCTATGTATTGTGTATTTATTTGAATTTGAATGTGCGCGTGGGCATTCTGTTTAGGTAACGCACGTGTGTGACACGGCTGCAACGCACGTGTGTTAATTGGAACGCGGTTAATATTTTTCCCCATGCGCATGTGCAGTGTATTCGTTTGTACTTCTCTGCACTGCGCACATACCCCGCTACTACAGATATCGTAACAATGATACTTTCACTAAAGGACGTTGGTTTGGCATATCATGAACTTTGCGGATACCCATTAAACTCAGGAAAAATTACGTTTGTTACCTTTTTAGGTAACCACTTTATTTGCTCTGTTTTTTGGAGCTTTGTGGAACTGCTCCTCAATTTCTTAAATTAAAAATGTTGATAACAATTTTTTTCAACTGCTACAGCCACTAGAGGGAGCTGGAAAGACATTTTGAAATGAACACATTTTAGAATGAATACAGTAAATAAATTCCAAACATTTTTTTGCTTTGAGTTTCTTGATGATAAAAAAAAGCAGATGTATAAGATTACGACAAACAAGTGGATCAGAAAGAATGCTCTATAGTTAAAAAAAAAAATACACAAATTGATAATGTGCATAAAAATGAAGAAAATAAATTGGACAATTTCATTGATACCAAATTGTATCCTCCTCTGTATCTATATAAAATACAACTTTCTATATAGAAATATACTTTGCACATATAAAAAAAAAAATCTACATTTAGCGATCAAGTCGTTGAGTGACACTCAGGTGATGCCTGTCTTCCAAGCACTCAAAGGGTTACTTCATGTTGGATATGCAGTAAAATTAAAACAGTCAGGAAGGAAACACTTTATAGAACAAAAGTTTTCACCATAGCTTAAACGTGCAGTCCCACTTATCTAAAGTAAAAACACTTTGATTCAGAAACAGAGAAATATATCTGTATCTCAAAAAAATATATATATATATATATATAGTTATATTTGTGTATATATATATATATATATATATATATATATATATATATATATGTATGTATGTAGAGGTATCAGTACCGTGTTAGCCGAGCTTCAATAATCAAAAAATAAATAGATGATACCGTTCTGTGGCTAGCGAAATGCTTTTATTTGTGCGAGCTTTCGGGATACACTGATCTCTTCTTCCTGCGATGTTACAATGAATGAAGCAAAAGGTATACTTAAAAACAGTGTCTCTTGGAATGTTATCTGTGCTGTTCCTTCCCCTGGTATGGATGTGTAACCTTTTGACACCTCTAGCCATAAAACACATCCACACCAGGGGAAGGAACAGCACAGATAACATTCCAAGAGACACTGTTTTTAAGTATATCTTTTTTTTCAATCATTGTAACATCGCCGGAAGAAGAGATCAGTGTATCTCGAAAGCTCGCACAAATAAAAGCATTTCGTTAGCCACAGAACGGTATCATCTATTTATTTTTTGATTATATATATATATATATATATATATAAAAACCTTGATATAAATGTAACATCATAACCCAATATCTATCTGTATATACGGTATAGAACCCCTTGATATAAATGTAATCAGACGTAATATGATTATTAATATATATATATAGCTCAACAAACTAGAGCAAAACCCACTCGTCCCCACCCCCCCAAAGTAACTCTCTAACACCCCACCTCAAAACTCTTACCTGGGGCGGAGTTCGGCAGGTCCTGAAAAAATGGCCACGCTGCATCAAATGATGCTGCATTGCCATGGCAACAGAACACCACGGCATCATGCAACGTGGCCATTTTTTGACGCCACGCAGTCGTTTTTTCAGGACCTGCAGGGGAAACATTACAATTTGCAGGGGAGAAGATTGAGATCGCTGCACCACGCCGCCAGACCCCACCGTAGCTAAGTACTTTGTCGAGCCCTGTATATGTGTGTGTGTATGTGTATATATATATATAACGGTTATTCCCCCACCCCCAATCGCAGATATAGTGAATGTGAGGGGGAACCTATATGTTACCAGGTGTGGTGCAATGTACCTGCAGGTTCACAGGAGGCCTGAGCCTCCGCTGATGGGAACCTGGGGTGCTTCTCTGGAACGTTTCTTCAATCAGCGCCTCCACCTACGTGAGATTCTAGGAGTGTAGAATGGCCCTCACATAGGAGCATCCATAAAGTAACCAGCCCACACCAAAGGTTATGGCTAAAAGGGTTTACTATAGGGATCAGTAACATAACACACAGTATCATCATATAGAGTATCAACAGCTCTATGCATAACAAACATACATTGGGTGCAAGGGCACCAATATCCCCTTGGTTAAGGCCCTTGGCCTCTCTGCCCAATAGTAACACAACCATACAGTGCCCACAATAATCGGGTGCTCAGCACCAGTGTCCCAGTGTCCTGGACCCCCACCCAGATGTGTGGCAGCGCTGCTCACGTGTGTATAGTTGGTGCACGTATAGATACCTGCCCGGGCACACATCCGTGCCCGGGTGTAAAGCTCTTCAAAAAGGGTCTGTCTGAGCCCAGACGCAGGCCGCGATCACCACGTGCAACTGGCACCGGTGACATCACATAACACTGTACTGTAGAAAGCAACCCCCCCCTTGCACAGAAAGGGGCCTTCCCTGAAACTGCCAAACTAACTGCTGTGGCTGCACTCAAAGCCACACTGCCTCTTCTTGTCAGAGCACACAGCAGCTGTGTCACTGACTAGACTTACACTCACCTAAGGGCAGGGTCCCTACCTAAGGGGCCTTCCCTATGAACTTACCCCCTAACCTAGTGGGGAGTGGGGCCTGCCTGGGGCCTGGGGGTAACCTGGCCTAGTGGAAGAAGCCACTAGCTCCTTACACACTTCCTCCCCCTTCCTTCTCCCAGCTCCAACTGACTAGCGTGGTCTCTGTGCAACATTGTATCCTTCTCCAACAAGAGAAGCTGCAAACTCTATTTGCTGGCTGGCTGCACGTGATGTGGGTGAAAGGGCAGTCCCCAGAGGCTGCTGGGTATTGTAGTCCGTTATGGCCCTCATTAACATTAGGGCCGTGTGCGCTATGTCTGCCGTGCCTGTGCAACCCTGTAATGGCCGCCACTGCTCTCTTCTGCGCCTGCGCGACCTTGGGGAGTCCCTGCGCTACGGAGCGCCATCTCTGCCCCTTCACGCTCACTATATTGGCTGCCGCGTCTGCGCATGCGCGAGCCTCCGCGCCCGTGCGGACATAACAAAGATGGGGGCGCCGTGCCTCTGATGAAACCGAGAGACGCGCTCGCCCCCGCAACTGCCTTCTCACTGGTGAAGGTAAGGGGAAGAGGAACGGGGAACTGGGGAGCCAAAGGGGACCTGGCTATATATATATATACATACATATATATACACCGGGGAGCCAAAGGGTGGCTATATATATATATATATATATATATATATATATATATATATATATATATATATATATATATATATATATATATATATATATATATATATATATATATATATATATATATATAGCCAGGTCCCCTTTGGCTCCCCGGTATATATGTATACACATATATATATATAAAAAAACAAAAAATTGTGGCGCCAAAATAATATTCTATTACTCTTTGTAATAAACTGTAGTGCTAATATCGTGTAAATAAAAAGTGTGTAAGATTCCTAAATGTGTTTAAAAATAAAGATGTATATATGGGTGCACCTGTTTGAATACTAAACTAAATATACAAATATACTCAAAACAACATCATAGAATAATACATCAATGTGAATAAAACATGGAATAGAAAAATACAAATATGAAAAAAATGTGCAAAAAGTGCTTAAAAAGGTGAAAAGTGAAAATATGAAGCAAAATAAGTGTAAAATTGTAATAAAAATCCAACCAGTCCTTCAATAGTCAGTCCATAATGGGAGATATAAGATATATGCACAGGGTCTTCTGCTGCTCTCACAAGGGATAAACCACCTCCACGGATATCTATGAACAGAAAAAGAGAGAGAGCGCACGCCCCATAGCATAATACTGCGTAATTTATTATAAAAATGGGGAAGGGATGGAAGGGGGGGGGGGGGAATCGCACTCACAGGATAAAAAATATTAAAATGCAGTTTGTGAATAAATTCACCACCATCCGGTACTGCTGGGCAAGGTCCCTTCACGGTAGCTGTTCCTGATCACCTCCAGATCACCTCCAACCGGATAAGGATGCCTTTGTACCGACTGTGTGCTGATCGAATTCAGCTCTCCACTCCGAATGGCCGCTATTATCTTCCCGCGCTTCGTGTGGCCTCATGCGCGTGCGCAGCGTCTTCGTGACGATTCCCCCCCCCCCTTCCATCCCTTCCCCATTTTTATAATAAATTACGCAGTATTATGCTATGGGGCGTGCGCTCTCTCTCTTTTTCTGTTCACATATATATATATATATATATATATATATACACACATATATACACACATATATATATATACACATAGGTGATACGATACCGTTTGAGCGAATATCAGAGGCAGCACTCCACAAAGTTGTCAAAAAAGTTTTGTATTTAGTGAGACATAATAACCAACGTTTCGGTCCTCCACATGGGACCTTGACAACTTTGTGGAGTGCTGCCTCTGATATTCGCTCAAACGGTATCGTATCACCTATTTGATTTATATAGGATTTGCACCCACCTTTATCTACCTGACGGAGTGCCTTGTTCTCATCTATTCACTATATATATATATATATATATATAGTGAGAAGGCGACTGAAAACCCTCCACCATATAGCATATTGCAAATAAAAATATTACTTGTTAGCACATTCACATGTCTTAGACAGGTCTGCAACCTTGCTTTTCACCATTATCACCTACTTTAGCATACAGTGCTTCCACTGCAGCAAGGGATTCTGGGAAATGACATGCAACTGAGCACACAGTGCCACCTTTTGCCATGAATCCATTATTACATAGAACCCGTAAGACAGTGCCCACTGTTGTCTTAAGGGTTCCATGTAATAATGTCTTTGACAAACGGCTGGGAGCCCGAAATATGTTAGAGTACCTCTACAGCGTCATGTGAACCCTGTTTGTCTTGTTCCTCAATAAAGAAGCTTATTTTTATTGCACCTGCTCCAGCCACCGTCGCATCTTTTTTCTATATGCAACTTTAAGCAGTGCACTGCCTGCACGTCCCCTCCAGGGACACACCCTTCACGTTTTTAGAACCGGGTATATAAGAAATAATTAAACTAAAGCGAGAGAAGAAAAGGGACCACAGAGCTTGTCGTGATCCCAAGCGGCGAGCGCCTTCAATGTAGAGGAGATTCTTGTGATCTATAATAGTAACCGGATTTTTGGTGCCCTCGAGTAAATGTCTCCATTCTTCCAAAGCCATTTTGAGGGCCAACAGTTCACGATTGCCTATGTCGTAGTTCTGTTCGGCAGGCAAACTTTTTTGGAAAAGAAGGCACAAGGGTGCAATTTGGCTTGCGGAGACTTCCTTTGGGACAACACTTCTCCTGCCCCGACATTTGAAGCGTCCACTTCAAGGGTAAAGGGTAATCCTGGATCGGAGCTGAGACGAAGGCATTTTTTAACTTCTCGAAAGCGTGGATGGCCGCCGGAGGCCCAAGCGCTGAGTCGGCTCCTTGCTGTGTCAATGGCATGATGGGCTCTACTACAGAAGAGTTCTGTATGAACCTACGATAATAGTTGGCGAAACCCAGGAACCGTTGTACGGCTTTCAGGGTTGTGGGCCGAGGCCAATTCAATACCGCTTTTACCTTGGCTGGATTCATTGCCTGGCCGGTGTCGGAGATGATGTACTGTAGCCTAGGAAGGACGTTGTGGTTTGGTGAAACTGACATTTATCCAATTTTGCGAACAGGTGATTCTGTCGGAGACGTTGGAGTACCTGATTGACATGGCCAAGTTGATCACGTATGGTCTTGGAGAAGAAAATTATGTCATCTAAATATACAATGTAGAATTGGTCGAGAAGATCCCTAAAAACTTCGTTCGTTGACAAAATCCTGGAATACTGTGGACCGTTACACAGTCCAAACGGCATGACCAGATATTCATAATGACCGTCCCCGAGTATTAAAGGCCGTCTTCCACTCATCCCCTTGTCGGATTCTTACCAGGTTGTAAGCTCCCCATAAGTCTAACTTGGTAAAAATGGTGGAACCATGTAGCCTGTCAAAAAGTTCGGTAATTAGGGGTAAAGGATACCGGTTTTTGATTTTGATTTTATTAAGCCCCCGATAGTCAATACACGGTCTGAGAGATCCATCCTTCTTTTTAAAAACATCTCAAATTGTCTGTGTGTCCTGCAATCCTCATACCCTGCTGTCTATTTAGCTAATTTTAGTTCAATTTAGGTAAAAACATCTCAAATTGTCTGTGTGTCCTGCAATCCTCATACCCTGCTGTCTATTTAGCTAATTTTAGTTCAATTTAGGTAAAAACATCTCAAATTGTCTGTGTGTCCTGCAATCCTCATACCCTGCTGTCTATTTAGCTAATTTTAGTTCAATTTAGGTAAAAACATCTCAAATTGTCTGTGTGTCCTGCAATCCTCATACCCTGCTGTCTATTTAGCTAATTTTAGTTCAATTTAGGTAAAAACATCTCAAATTGTCTGTGTGTCCTGCAATCCTCATACCCTGCTGTCTATTTAGCTAATTTTAGTTCAATTTAGGTAAAAACATCTCAAATTGTCTGTGTGGAAATCATCCCCCTATTGTCTTAATTTAATTCATCTTTCACACTTGTGCAAGACAACACCCACCTTTGAAAAACAATTTGGTTTAACTACCCTCACATGTGCTAATTAAGTTTGTTGTACCAACCAGGTGACTTTCTAAATGTATATAAGTAAACTTACAACAGCCATTGCTGCTAGCAGCCTTTGCTCTTAAGCAGAAATGCTTTTAAGTAGAAATCTTTCAAGTAGTATGGAAGTTTAAAAAGGAAGTAGAAATCTTTCAAGTAGTATGGAAGTTTAAAAAGGAAGTAGAAATCTTTCAAGTAGTATGGAAGTTTAAAAAGGAAGTTCAAAAAGAAGTGGAAAAAGTGGACACAATCTACTGCTTCTGATTCCTGCATTTGAACTACGCTGGAAAGGAGGTTATCATCCCACACTGCACATCTCAACACATTACTATTGCTGTGATGCCACCTTTACTTTTTATATTTACTGTAACCTCACTTATTTTCAAATTATGCACTTCCTTCCACCAGCATCATCATGTCTCTAACTCTATTCATATTTCGCCATCTCTCCTTACTTCACCACTTCTCAGTTCACATGAACTCCTCTCTTACCTGCGCCCTTTGTCACCACACAGTTATGCCGCCTGCACTAAAACACACCCCTACAAATCATCCTCACACATCCTCTTTCTATCCATGCTTCTCCTCCTTGCTTCTGGGGATATCTCTCCCAATCCTGGTCCCTGTCTTATTCCTACATGCGCTCGTCCTCGCCTGCCAACTGCAACCTCTACTCCTTCTGGTGTCAACCCCTCCAACCTCATACCCATCCCCTGCCACCCTCCCTCCTCTCTCCCTTTCTCCTGTGCCCTTTGGAATGCTCGCTCCCTCTCTAACAAGTTCCTCTCTGTGCATGACTGCTTTCTCTCTCACTCCCTGCTTCTCTTTGCTATAACTGAGACCTGGCTCACTCAGTCTGACTCTGCTCTGGAAGCTGCCCTCTCCTATGGTGGCCTTTCCTTCTCCCACACTCCGCGCCCTGATGGCAGGGGTGGAGGCGTGGGGCTCCTGCTCTCCTCTCTCTGCCGTTACAGAACAGTTTCTATTCCCCCCTCTCTTGCTTTTCCCTCCTTCGAGGCTCACACAGTCCAGATCTTCTCTCCTCTCCCGGTCCATGTGGCGGTCATCTATCGCCCACCTACCTCTACTCATCCCCCTTCTGCCTTTCTCTCTCACTTTGAATCCTGGCTCTCTTTCTTTCTCTCCTCAGACTCCCCTGTTCTTCTCCTTGGGGACTTCAACTGACACATTGATGACCCCTCTCTCCCTTGGGCTTCCCGCTTTCTTTCTCTAACCTCTTCTTTTGGCCTTCAACAGTGGACTGCAGCCAGCACCCACAAGGATGGCCACTACTTAGACCTGGTTTTCACTAAAAACTTCTCTCTCTCAGATTTCTCCATTTCCCCTTTTCCTCTCTCTGACCATCACCTCATCTCATTTTCTCTCTCTCGCTTCTCTCCATCTCCATCTCCATCTCGCCCTCGTTTTTGCAGAAACCTGCGCTCTATTAACCTCCCAGCTCTTGATTCCACTTTACGCTCCTCCCTCTCCTCTCTCAGTTCTGCTTCAGACCCTGACAACCTGGTCAGGAACTACAACTCTGCCTTATCTTCCTCTCTTGATCTTCATGCCCCACTTTCTCTCTGCCGTCCTCGCCCTTCTAACCCCAGACCCTGGCTAAACTCCCACACACGCATGCTGCGTTCCTCCACTCGTTCCTCTGAACGCCTCTGGAGGAAATCTCATACGCTCGCAGACTTCATTCACTACAAATTTATGCTATCCTGTTTCAACTCTGCCCTCTTTCAGGCTAAACAAACCTACTTTTCATCACTAATCAACACACACAAGTCTAACCCACGCCGTCTCTTTTCTGTCTTTGACTCTCTACTCAGACCACACTCAGCTGCCTCCTCTTCTTCCTCCATCTCACCTCAGGACTTTGCTGACTTTTTTAAGAAAAAGGTGGAGTCCATACGGCAGAACATCCCATCTGTTGCCTCCTCCCATCCCACAATGCTTCCCAACTCTCCTCCTGTCTTTCTTGACTCTTTTTCTGCTATCTCGGAGGAGGATGTATCACTGCTGATCTCCTCTTCTCCCTCTACCACTTGCCCTCTTGATCCCATTCCCTCCCATCTCCTAAAACCTCTTGCTCCTTCTATAATCCCTATGCTCACACAAATCTTTAACTCTTCCCTCTACTCTGGTACCTTTCCTTCATCCTTCAAGCATGCAACCGTTATACCATTACTCAAAAACAGCAAGCTTGACCCTACCTGTCCTTCTAACTATCGACCTGTCTCCCTCCTGCCTTTTGCCTCCAAACTCCTTGAACGTCTTGTATTCTCTCGATTGCTACACTTTCTCAACACCTATTCTGTACTAGACCCTCTACAATCTGGCTTCCGCACTGCTCACTCTACTGAAACAGCCCTCACTAAAATAACTGACGACCTCCACGCTGCCAAAGACAGAGGTCATTACACTCTGCTCATATTACTTGACCTCTCTGCAGCATTCGACACCGTGGACCACCCTCTTCTCCTTCACATTCTCCCTACTCTTGGTATTCGGAACAAAGCTTTATCCTGGATCTCCTCTTACCTCTCCCATCGTACCTTCAGTGTCTCTTTTGCTAACACCTCCTCCTCCTCTATTGATCTCTCTGTGGGGGTACCCCAGGGCTCTGTCCTGGGACCCCTTCTCTTTTCTCTCTACACACTCTCTCTAGGTGACCTAATCACATCTTTTGGGTTTAAATATCACCTCTATGCTGACGACACACAAATTTACCTTTCAACCCCTGACCTTACACCTGCTATACAGACCAAAGTTTCTGAATGCCTCTCTGGAATATCATCCTGGATGGCCATCCGCCGACTGAAACTTAACATGGTAAAAACAGAGCTCCTTATACTACCTCCCAAACCTGGCCCTACTACATCCTTCCACATTGCTATTGGAAATACGATCATTCACCCAGTAGCCCAAGCACGCTGCCTAGGGGTCACACTTGATTCCTCTCTCTCATTCTCCTCTCATATTCAAAACGTTTCTAAAACTTGTCGCTTTTTCCTCCGCAATATCACAAAGATACGCCCTTTCCTCTGTTACTCAACTGCCAAAACTCTGACTCAGGCCCTCATTCTCTCACGTCTCGATTACTGCAACCTCCTGCTGTCCGGCCTTCCTACCTCTCACCTGTCTCCCCTACAATCTATCCTAAACACTGCTGCCAGAATCACTCTACTCTTTCCTAAATCTGTCTCAGCGTCTCCCCTGCTGAAATCCCTCTCCTGGCTTCCGATTAAATCGCGTATCTCACACTCAATTCTACTGCTCACTTTTAAAGCTTTACATTCTTCTGCCCCTCATTACATCTCAGCCCTAATTTCTCGCTATGCACCATCACGACTCTTGCGTTCTTCTCAAGGATGTCTTCTTACTACCCCCTTTGTATCTAAAGCTCTCTCCCGCCTTAAACCTTTCTCACTTTCTGCCCCACACCTCTGGAATGCCCTTCCCCTCAATACCCGACTAGCCCCCTCGCTATCCACCTTTAAGACCCACCTTAAGACACATCTGCTTAAAGAAGCATATGAGTAGCACTGGATAATCATGGACACATGACACAAAGCTTGGCCCCCTGCAGACGCACTTACTAGTATTCCCTCCTACTGTCTCTGTACGTTCTCCCTACCTACCAATTAGATTGTAAGCTCCTCGGAGCAGGGACTCCTTCCTTAATGTTACTTTTACAGTATGTCTGAAGCACTTATTCCCATGATCTGTTATTTATATTTGTTATTTATATGACATGTATTACTACTGTGAAGCGCTATGTACATTTTATGGCGCTATACAAATAAAGACATACATACATACATACATACAACATAGAAAAACCCTGCACCTGCCGGGGATGAGGACTTCCGGATAAAATCTCTCCGTAGATTCTCCTGGATGTACTCCTTCATGGCTTTGGCCTCTGGAGGCGATAATGGATAGGAACATCCTCACGGAGGCACTGAACCGGGTAATACGTCAATGGGGCAATCGAATGGACGGTGAGGTGGCAACTCCTCGGATTGAGCTTTGTTAAAAACATCATGAAATTCGGAATAAATCTTTGGAAGAAGAGGGGTTACCTGTTCAGGTATGCAGACCCCGTATAGGGCTTTGGATGGTAAGGAGCAATTCTGGGAGCAGTAATGACCCCATTGGAATGATTGCGCCTCTGTCCAGTCGATCCTAGGGTTGTAAGAAAAAATAGGATCTAAAGCGCACAGGAGAGATAGAAAAAGGAAAACCAAAACATAGTGTAATCTGTATATAGTGTAGGCAAAAATCCTGCTATAAATGATTGCAGTTACAGGATAGTAAATCAGTATCAGCAAAATTGATTAATCTTAGCTGCTTCAGAAGCGTTGAAAAGATCCTCTCCGTCAGGGTCAGCTGAACTTCACGTCAAAGATGCAACTGCTGGGCTTCACCGAACTGTGTAAATTGGCTCAGCTCACAGAGAAATTATTAAGATAAGGAAAGAAAGGATTGTACAAATGTACAAACAATTTATTGAGCTAAAAAAACACACACATAAAAAGATATATCCGCCGGAGTCACTGCATACACCAGCCGAATCCTCCGACTTGCTAAGTCCAGAGAACATTCTGCGTTCCTCACCCACAGTCTCAACCGGCTCACGGGGGTCTTTGGTACTTAAAAGGAACGACCTGCGTCCTTCGCCGACCGTGCCTCTGTGCACCTGGATTACTTCCACATCACGTGAGAGTCCAACTCACGTCTCGTGAGACTACTGTTAGATCGTCACAGTCATTCAGCAATACTGCATACAAGTCCTACAGGGAATTATTTAGCACATCCTCCGTGTTCACGTCCTCTACCCAAATATTTTCGCCTATTTGGCTTCGTAAGGGGCATGTCATGGAGCTGCTCACCCTCTCCCTATTTATACTCTTTCTAATCAATAGGAAAATAGGCAAGCAATTGAATCAAATACTGACAACGGTGCAACTTTACATACAAAAGTTAAAATATATAAAGTACACTTAGTACCTTAGATCTATATAATAATAATAAGCAAGGGAACCTGGTTCAATTCCAGGTGTCAGATCCTTGTGACCTTGGGCAGAGCCGCCAACAGGGGGGGACAACGGGTACTAGCGTCCCGGGACCAGTGAGTCAGGGCCAGGCGCCAGTTAATTCACTGTCACCCACCCAGTCACTGTTACCCACCCACCCAGTCACTGTCAACCACCCAGTCACTCAACCCATCCACCCAGACACTCAACCCACCCAGTCACTGTCACTCACCCAGTCACTGTCACTCGCCCAGTCACTCACCCACCCAGCCACTAACCCACCCATGCAGTCACTAACCCACACACTAAAGTGTCACTAACCCACCCAGTCACTAACCCACCCAGTCACTCAGTCACCCACCCAGTCACTCAGTCACCCACCCAGTCACTCACCCACCCTGTCAGCCAGTCACCCACCCACCCAGTCACTGTCATCCACCCACCCAGTCACCTTCACCCACCCAGTCACTGTCACCTACCCAGTGTCACCCATCCAGTCACTGTCACCCACCGTCACCCACCCATTCACTGTCATCCACCCACCCAGTCACTGTCACCCACCCAGTCACTGTCACCAGCCCAGTGTCACCCACCCAGTCACTGTCACCCACCCAGTCACCGTCACCCACCCAGTCACTGTCACCCACCCAGTCACTGTCACCAGCCCAGTGTCACCCACCCAGTCACTGTTACCAACCCAGTCACTGTCACCCACCCACCCACCCAGTCACCCACCCAGGCAGAAGGCAGGCAGTCACCTGTCTTTTGTTGAAAATATAAAAATAAATAGGTTGCATTGTAATGTTTTTTTCTGTATCACAATAAGAAAACAGTTAAGTAAAAGTTGCGCGCAAAAATATATTTTTTCGTGGTAGGTGCGCTATGGGTTCGGAGGGAGGTGCGCTATGAGTTTGGGGGGGGGGCTGCTCCTTTCATTTGCGCTGGGCCCTATGATTTCTGTTGGCGGCCCTGACCTTGGGCAAGTCACTTTATCTCCCTGTGCCTCAGGCACCAAAGAAAAAACCCATAGATTGTAAGCTCCATAGAGCAGGGACTGTGTCTGCAAAATGTTTCTGTAAAGCGCTACGTGAAACTAGCAGCGCTATACAAGAACAAACTATTATTATTATTATTATAATGGGGGAAATTGTTTCCATTTATGCTGTAAACGGAGACTTCAAATTAAACTCTATTTTCTGAAAAATAATGATGTGATGATGTAGGAAGAAAATAAGGATGCTGTACTACTACCTCTTGTTGCCATCACACTGCTTATTGCTGAGAGATTCATTAAAAGGAATAGATTTTACAAACCTAGAGGTTCTAGTTGTAAAGATGCAATGCAAAAAAAAAAAAAATAGAAATACCGGTCCAAATAAACTTTACCTTTACAAATGGCCTTTACGCTCTATTTCCTCTAGTTGTAACTTTTATTGTGGACGAATAAACATTTTTTTTTCAGAACGGAAAGTGATAACACATCTGCTTTTTATTTAAGTTTCGTTGTACCTAACGCAGAGGGATTAACGGAGCACAAGTGCCCCACTCTTACCTCCTAAATAGAGACATGCAAATGTCTTGCAGTTTGGTGAAAATGTTTGCTATGTTTCCTAGAAACTCAGGTATTTGCAAAAATTAGTGAAGAGTTTTAACCGTGAACTTTTTGCCATTTCCTTCATCCTTTAAGCATGCTTCTGTTACACCTATCCTCAAGAAATCTACTCTCGACTCCGTCTACCCTTCCAGCTACTTCCCTATCTCCCGTGTACCATTTGCATCCAAACTGCTTGAATGACTTATTTATATACAACCACATGCTGGACTTTCTCTCTTCCACCTCTCTCCTTGATACACTCCTGGCTGGACTGTCCTAAGCACTCCATGGAAACTGCTTTAACAAAAGTCACGAACTACCTGCGCAAGACCAAATCTCAAGGTCAGTTCTCCCTACTTCTTCTTTTTGACCTTTCTGCTGCTTTTCATACCGGCATTGATCATCCCCTCCTTCTGCACACCCTACATTCTGTTGGCCTCCATGACATTGTATGTATGATCTAAGAGCAAATGAAATGATTGAGAGGTTTGTGGACAGAGGGTATAATCTATATGAACCACTTAAACAAAAAAAACACAAGTAAAGAAAATTCAACGTCACAGTTTATTGAAGTCTAAAACAGAGAATAACAAAAGGAATAACAAAGGATTCCTTTTATTACATCATTTGATCATAACTCATTTAATATAAGGAAAACAGTTTTAAAATACTGGTCCCTTATGCAAAGAGACCCACATTATGGAAAGTGTTTTCAAGAACGCCCCCTGTTTTCATGCAGTAAGGGAACAATGTAGGTAATGCACTGATTAAAGGAGATATTAAAACTAGAAAAGTAATTATATACACCACCAAAATTTAAAGGGCCATTCCCCTGTTTACATTGTGGCAACTGCAATGGAATTATGAAAGATGCAACTGTACATCCCTTTAAATGTCATAGGATTCCATTTAAGTTATTTTCCACATGACACAAGATGTTTAATATGGTTGCTAAATGCCCATGTGGTCTATACCTATAGGATTTGTAGGACAAATTAAAAGACCAGTGAAACAACATATACTTGAACATAAAAGTAATATTAGGACCTATAATCTATTGCATTTTAAAAATAAATAAAAAAGTCACCTATTGGAAAACATTTTTATTTGGCGAGACATAACGTGGCACAGCTACAATGGATGATCCTAGAACATATATCCCTACAATATGGAGGAGGTAATAAAGAACACATCCTCCTACAAGAACAATTATATTGGATAATCTTATTAGATACAGTATCTCCAAAAGGGTTGAATGAAGCATAAAACTATAGGTGTTTTCTAAGGTTAAAAAATTGTAAACAAACACAGAGACTACTGTATGAATACACATTTTGCTGCTGCCACATGTAAACAAGCATTAAATAAGCTATTTGTGCTCTTTGTCCAGATGCTCTCTCTAAAATATTTATAGAACATTTATATAAGTGAGACCATGCTGTAAAATGGATTACAGTCATCTCTCCTGCTGACAGTAAGGCCTGGTAAGTTATGGGCATGCCAGCAGTAATTATGGAGGTTTGCCCTCACACCCTGGTGAGGTGCCCTATGTATGGATGGGAGTGGTCACATGCTCTGAATCCATGATTAGTGATGTCAGAGTTGTGCCAGCCCCCAGAGGATACATAAGGCACAGCACTGCTAAAAGTTAGTGGTTCAGAGGTTGTTGGTAGTAGATGATGAAACAAGGAGCAAGTCTGAGTACAGACTTGGGAGGAGACAGCTCATAAGACTGTGACCAGGGACCTGGCACAGGGAATATCTCCCTAAGGGGAGATAGGGAATCCACCAATTTGGGAAAGGACACCTTTCAAAGGGGAGTGCGGTGAACATGAGCGGCTGAGTACAACCGCTGTGAGGGGCAGCTGGCCCGCTGCAAGTCAATAAAGATGATCTTGTTAAATCATAGTAGAATCGATGGATCGGTCAGCGCATGGATTTTTTTGCTCACAGGATGAAAAGAGAAAAATGGGGGACACGTGATTAGTGTTTAAATAGACAAAACATTTAACCAATAATACAATGTGGTTGTCTAAAATAGATCTTGTTTAAAATAAAATAAAATAAAATAAAAAATAAAATAGATAAAAAATATATATATAAAAAATATATGTATATATATATATATATAATGGAGAGGGAAAAAGTATATACCTTGGTTAAAAGCCTGAATTTGGGCTTGGATGGAAAGGTCTGAATAAAAACCACTTCATAAATTTAAAAAGTTTTTAAATGGAATTCTGTTGTTAATGGTGGGATGAGGGATGTTAAATAAAAGCTGTAAGAACGGTGGGGGCAGGTGATTGGCGCGCTCTTGCGCAGCCTGCTGCCAAACAGGGACGGTTGATGCTGTTAGTGCAGTACTATGCAGCCTACTGTCTGGCTAAAAATAGTGATGCTGGTTTGGCAGTGTTCGTTGTATTTAAATGTTGCCTGAAGCAGTAGCTTCCTCCTCCTTCTACTTGGGGTGGTATGCGGTGCTAGTTTAGTAAAAGATTATAGCAAGATAAAATAGAGTTTCTGGTGTGGGGGTGACTGCCTACTCCTCCTAATGGAGGCGGTTCGCAAGTGACTTCTCTCCCGGGTGCCCGATTCAAAGGAAGGAAGGGCCAAAACCGGTGAGTGGATGAAAAATAAGTTTATTAGGTGCATAAACAGCAAACAGGAAAAACACTTACAATACAGCTTAGGCAACAGCCCAGCCTCAGCTCGATCGTCCGATGGCGCTCCTCCGACCGGTGTATCCCCCGTGATCGCGTCCGATGGCGGGAACCGGAAGGGGAGGGCTTACCGGATGTCAACAGGCTGGCTGGGTCCTTCAGGTAATGGGCTCCGGCAGGGAACTACGCGTTTCGCAGTGATGCTTCGTCAGGTTCCTGCCGGATGCCCTGGATCTTCCCTTTTTATAGGTTTAAAGAAGCTGCTTGATTGATTGATTACAATCAGTAAATGATCTATGTAATTACACTATTAAAACAGCTTATACATCAAATGGTGGTCTTATTTATTATGTACATTGACTGTAATGGGCGAATGGAGGAGAGACAAGGTAAATGCAATGTGAATATATAATTTATACAGTCATAAAATTGGGTCAAGCATTTAATTGTGCACATGTGATATCACTCCTTCGTATGGAGCTTGATTGTCTCATATATGAGTGTGCCAATTAGTAGATAATACAAAATGCATAAGGAATACATAGAAAAAATACATGAGAGAAATTCTAAGAAAAAAACATGAGAGAACTTAAAAGAAAAAATATATAGGGAAAAATGCATACATATTTATACAGGTTCCTTTAAAATGAGTGCTGTAAATGAATTGTATTGTACTAAAACCTTGCACTTGAATCCCCATGTAGGTTCACATAGCTCTATGCTTTGGTAGAAGATAGTTTGGTAGTCAGGGGGATAGAAAAAATATATATGTCTGAAAAACAGTATATAATCTCATACAAAAAAAATTTTTTTTTGATGGTGAATTAAGTTACTTCATACATCTCTTCACTAGAGCTTTGAATTTAAAATGTTTCACAGCGTTCTAAAAATGAAATAGTAGGATATAAAATATATACTTTAAAAATAATATATATCAAATGAATATATATCAAAAAATGTAAGGAGTTACGGGTTTAAAACAATAATAATAATAATCAAACATAATTATGTGTTTTAATTGTGGATAGTATGAAGATTCAGTATTTAAGTCATCTGTCATCATGATTCAGACTTGAGTGTTCTTGTATGTGATTTATCGGGGATTCGATTCCAGGGTCATAGTCACTCTATGTCTTGTGTGCTTAGTGGGTTAGGCTACATAGATGCTGATATTCAAAACCATGTTTGCTGGTACATTTGGAGGTTAGTCGTCATAAGTGTTGGTGGATCCTCGTAGTTGCGCCGGTACTAGTGCAAAGGGAGGTAGAGAATGGGGGGGGGGGTGCAGGGTGAAGATAGAAAGAAGAGAGATAAGATATGGAAAAGGGAGGGGAAAAAAGGGGGAAGGGGGAGGCAGAAAAAAGGAAGGGAGAAAGAAAGGGAAAAAAAGGGTGGGAAAAGGGAAAGGGAAAACATGATTAGTACAGTGTCTTGAATGGAACGCAATCTTTATTCTAGGAATGCCCCAATATCTATGTCGATGTTGAGTCCTAGGGGTGCTAGCGTTTTCAATTTGTAGATCCATAGGGTTTCCTTCTTGGCTAGTTTAGTTAGTCTATCGCCTCCTCGCCAGAGGGGTGGGATCTGTTCTATGGCTCTATAGGTGAGGCCGGAGGGGTCTCCTTGATGTTTTATTGAGAAATGCTTGGACACGCTGTGGGTCAGAAGCTGTCGTCGAATGTTCCCAATGTGCTCTAATATGCGAACCTTTAATGGTCGGCTTGTACGGCCGACATACTGTAGTCCACATGGGCAGTTTAATAGATAAACTACGTAATCGCTCTTGCAGTTGATGAACTGTGCAGTTTTAAATTCTTCGCCTGTTACTTTGGATGAGAATTTTATTTTGTCGCTGGAGCCCTGTTTGCAGGCTTTGCAGGTGCTGCACTTGAAAAAACCTTTTGCTGTTGCTAGCCAATTGCTCTCCTTCTTTGTGTTGTCTGTTCTAAACAGACTTGGCGCTAGCTTTGTTTTTAGATTGTCAGCTCGTTTAAAAATGACCCTTGGTTTTTCTGGGAGGTAATTCTTTAGAGTGTCATCCCCTAGTAAAAGGTGCCAGTGTTTGTTTAGTATTTGTTGAATTTTGCCTATGGATACATGCTCATACACCCTAATGAAACTCATCATTGAACACCACAACAAAACTCTGTCAGAGATAGACAGGGAGGTGGTTCTAATTCAGAAAAGACTAGAACCTATAATGGATAACCCCACCTTCCAAAATAGGGATAAAAAACTAGCAGATGAGATAGATACAATAGAAAGAAACTTAATAGAATCAAAAAACAAGAAATATAGGAGAGATGAGGAAGATTATCTAGTAGGCTCAAACCCAAGATGGCAGAAAATTACACCAATCACACCCAGCACACCAAGAGAGCGCAAAAGAACATTTGAGTATAAGAGCAGAGACATTAGCACAGATAATGTCCCTAGCACTTCAAACTATAAATCCAACACAGATTACTCCAAATCTAGCGCTAAAAACGGAAGTACCAAGTATGTAAAATTTAGACACGATGAGAAACAAGCCCCCTCTAGGGAATGGATACCAAGGGAACATGAACACCATAGAGAGACATACACACACCATGACAGAGACAACAAACGCTCCGACATGCATGGCAAAGATGACGATAGAAAACAATACAAACAGGGACACCAATACGACGACCAATGGAAACATAAACCACACACCACAAAACACAGCAACTATCATGACTATCATCACAGGGCCAGATCACCCCCCGACAACCACAGAGCACGATCCCCAATAGAACATAGAGAAAACAGATACGAAAGGGAACGTAGCCCAAGGAGAGAACCAAGGTCACCACCCGCACACTCTAGACATTCGGGGCCTTTTTTAGAGAACGCTCCAGGGAGGAAAGCCCCCCCCCTAACAACACAGAACAGATACCTACTCCCAGAAGGACAGAGAGAACAAGACTCCCCAAACACAAGGGCCAGAAAAAGACCACACGAGGAAAACGGGGAGGAAGAGGTCAGCAGAAAAAGACCGGCGACACAATAGACAATAGCAATATTTTCAACTTGAGCAAAAAGATTCTAAATACCGAGCAGTGTAGCCTCATTAAAAAGGGCCTTAATTTCGCACCTGCAGCTGCTGCAAGTGGTTTCAACCTTTACATAGACGCACACAAATTTATACGACAACTCACACTAAAAAAAATTCTTCTTATCTAAAGATGCACAAAGTAGGGAAATCGCAAACAACAGTACACCTTCGGTAATAGAAGAGGACACTTTCAAACACACATCCCTAAAAGAAAAATCCAAATTTTACCCAAGCTGGGCTAAAAGCCATAATATAGAGACGTTTCATCAAAAAAAAAAATACAAGAAGACTTCGACAAACTGACTAAAGATAACAGAAGTAAAATTAAACACAATTTAACACTCAAGGAGAAGACTGCGCTAAAACAACTAGAAGATGATAAATCTATCACGATCAAGCAGGCAGACAAAGGGGGGGGAGTAGTCATTATGGACACCACTAACTACAGACAAGAAGCAGACAGGATTCTCTCGGACACTACGACATATGAGAATCTCAAAATAAATCCCCACAAAAACTTCTGCACAGAATACTTAAATCACATTGATAAGGGTAAAACAATAGGGGTTATTAACGATAAAGAATATCAATATCTAAATGTAAAATTCCCCGTGATGCCAATCTTCTACTTCCTACCCAAAATACACAAAAGCCTGACAGCGCCTCCAGGGAGACCAATCATCTCGGGGATAGGCTCTCTCACTTCACGACTTTCAGAATACATAGACATCTCCCTACAACCTTATGTTGTGGAGATGAAGTCATATCTTAGAGATACAACACAAACTATCAAATTGATAGAACAAGTAACATGGAGCTCAGATTTCATACTTTGCACATGTGATGTAACATCCTTATATACATCAATCAATCACGAAGACGGCATCTCAGCTATAGATAGGACACTCAGCAACGACCCAAACATGCACATAGAACAAAAAACATTTATCTTAGAAAGCATTAACTTTATTTTAAAACATAACCTTTTTAACTTCGATGGGAAACATTTCCTTCAAAAATGCGGCACGGCAATGGGTACAAAATTTGCACCCAGCTACGCTAATCTTTTTATGGATATCTGGGAACAAGACACTATCTGGTCACCACATGAATTCAGCGCAGATCTAGCGCTATGGCGAAGATATATAGATGACGTCTTCTTCATCTGGCAAGGGAGCGAAGTAGATTTGAAACGTTTTCTGGAATATATCAACACCAATGAACTTAATCTAAAATTCACAGCCTGCACAAACCAAATCTCAATAGAATTCTTAGATCTCACCATCTATGTTGAGAATAACATACTCAAAACTAAAACATTCTTCAAAAAAGTAGATTGCAACAACTACCTACTAAAAACAAGCTGCCACCACAGAAAGTGGCTATCCAACATACCCCCAGGCCAATTCCGCCGAATTAGGCGAAATTGCAGTGACAATAACGTCTTTAGAGAACAAGCAGGTATCCTAAAGGATAGGTTCATCAATAAAGGGTACAATGAAAATACGTTAGAAGAATCCATTAATAAAACAAGCCTCCTGCAAAGAACTGACATTCTTAAACCATCACACAAACAACAAAGAGAAGACTTCAATGCTCCATTCTTAACCCAATACAGCCAGGATTCGGGCAAAATTCAACAAATACTAAACAAACACTGGCACCTTTTACTAGGGGATGACACTCTAAAGAATTACCTCCCAGAAAAACCAAGGGTCATTTTTAAACGAGCTGACAATCTAAAAACAAAGCTAGCGCCAAGTCTGTTTAGAACAGACAACACAAAGAAGGAGAGCAATTGGCTAGCAACAGCAAAAGGTTTTTTCAAGTGCAGCACCTGCAAAGCCTGCAAACAGGGCTCCAGCGACAAAATAAAATTCTCATCCAAAGTAACAGGCGAAGAATTTAAAACTGCACAGTTCATCAACTGCAAGAGCGATTACGTAGTTTATCTATTAAACTGCCCATGTGGACTACAGTATGTCGGCCGTACAAGCCGACCATTAAAGGTTCGCATATTAGAGCACATTGGGAACATTCGACGACAGCTTCTGACCCACAGCGTGTCCAAGCATTTCTCAATAAAACATCAAGGAGACCCCTCCGGCCTCACCTATAGAGCCATAGAACAGATCCCACCCCTCTGGCGAGGAGGCGATAGACTAACTAAACTAGCCAAGAAGGAAACCCTATGGATCTACAAATTGAAAACGCTAGCACCCCTAGGACTCAACATCGACATAGATATTGGGGCATTCCTAGAATAAAGATTGCGTTCCATTCAAGACACTGTACTAATCATGTTTTCCCTTTCCCTTTTCCCACCCTTTTTTTCCCTTTCTTTCTCCCTTCCTTTTTTCTGCCTCCCCCTTCCCCCTTTTTTCCCCTCCCTTTTCCATATCTTATCTCTCTTCTTTCTATCTTCACCCTGCACCCCCCCCCCATTCTCTACCTCCCTTTGCACTAGTACCGGCGCAACTACGAGGATCCACCAACACTTATGACGACTAACCTCCAAATGTACCAGCAAACATGGTTTTGAATATCAGCATCTATGTAGCCTAACCCACTAAGCACACAAGACATAGAGTGACTATGACCCTGGAATCGAATCCCCGATAAATCACATACAAGAACACTCAAGTCTGAATCATGATGACAGATGACTTAAATACTGAATCTTCATACTATCCACAATTAAAACACATAATTATGTTTGATTATTATTATTATTGTTTTAAACCCGTAACTCCTTACATTTTTTGATATATATTCATTTGATATATATTATTTTTAAAGTATATATTTTATATCCTACTATTTCATTTTTAGAACGCTGTGAAACATTTTAAATTCAAAGCTCTAGTGAAGAGATGTATGAAGTAACTTAATTCACCATCAAAAAATTTTTTTTTTGTATGAGATTATATACTGTTTTTCAGACATATATATTTTTTCTATCCCCCTGACTACCAAACTATCTTCTACCAAAGCATAGAGCTATGTGAACCTACATGGGGATTCAAGTGCAAGGTTTTAGTACAATACAATTCATTTACAGCACTCATTTTAAAGGAACCTGTATAAATATGTATGCATTTTTCCCTATATATTTTTTCTTTTAAGTTCTCTCATGTTTTTTTCTTAGAATTTCTCTCATGTATTTTTTCTATGTATTCCTTATGCATTTTGTATTATCTACTAATTGGCACACTCATATATGAGACAATCAAGCTCCATACGAAGGAGTGATATCACATGTGCACAATTAAATGCTTGACCCAATTTTATGACTGTATAAATTATATATTCACATTGCATTTACCTTGTCTCTCCTCCATTCGCCCATTACAGTCAATGTACATAATAAATAAGACCACCATTTGATGTATAAGCTGTTTTAATAGTGTAATTACATAGATCATTTACTGATTGTAATCAATCAATCAAGCAGCTTCTTTAAACCTATAAAAAGGGAAGATCCAGGGCATCCGGCAGGAACCTGACGAAGCATCACTGCGAAACGCGTAGTTCCCTGCCGGAGCCCATTACCTGAAGGACCCAGCCAGCCTGTTGACATCCGGTAAGCCCTCCCCTTCCGGTTCCCGCCATCGGACGCGATCACGGGGGATACACCGGTCGGAGGAGCGCCATCGGACGATCGAGCTGAGGCTGGGCTGTTGCCTAAGCTGTATTGTAAGTGTTTTTCCTGTTTGCTGTTTATGCACCTAATAAACTTATTTTTCATCCACTCACCGGTTTTGGCCCTTCCTTCCTTTGAATCGGGCACCCGGGAGAGAAGTCACTTGCGAACCGCCTCCATTAGGAGGAGTAGGCAGTCACCCCCACACCAGAAACTCTATTTTATCTTGCTATAATCTTTTACTAAACTAGCACCGCATACCACCCCAAGTAGAAGGAGGAGGAAGCTACTGCTTCAGGCAACATTTAAATACAACGAACACTGCCAAACCAGCATCACTATTTTTAGCCAGACAGTAGGCTGCATAGTACTGCACTAACAGCATCAACCGTCCCTGTTTGGCAGCAGGCTGCGCAAGAGCGCGCCAATCACCTGCCCCCACCGTTCTTACAGCTTTTATTTAACATCCCTCATCCCACCATTAACAACAGAATTCCATTTAAAAACTTTTTAAATTTATGAAGTGGTTTTTATTCAGACCTTTCCATCCAAGCCCAAATTCAGGCTTTTAACCAAGGTATATACTTTTTCCCTCTCCATTATATATATATATATATATATACATATATTTTTTATATATATATTTTTTATCTATTTTATTTTTTATTTTATTTTATTTTAAACAAGATCTATTTTAGACAACCACATTGTATTATTGGTTAAATGTTTTGTCTATTTAAACACTAATCACGTGTCCCCCATTTTTCTCTTTTCATCCTGTGAGCAAAAAAATCCATGCGCTGACCGATCCATCGATTCTACTGCCATTTCAAGAAGATTCCGGGCTTTATCTTCTCTACAGGTCCAGCTGCAGAAAACAACAAGGGCAAGTATACACTACCCCTCATTTTGGTTATACATTAAAAATAGGCCATACAACAAGCCTAATAAATAAGGGAGCGCCCCAGCCTCTATTCTTTTCTTGTTAAATCATACCCTCGTGTGTAAGTGTGGAGTGATTACACAGAGGAGTGCACCACAGAGGAGTTCCTCACCAGGACCATCCACAAGCGGACGCTGGGATCCTGATGAGGTGGAAGCGCTGCACTGGATCTAGGTAGGACTCAAGTACACTACCTCAGCTGCCTGTCTGGGTTGGCAATCCCCACACAACATCATGCGGGAGACTCAGGAGTCCTGTTGCCAACAGGTGCACCACCAGACACTACACTGTAATGGGGGCTGGTTAGACCACAGGGGCCAATGTGAGATTGGGTGGGTCAGGCTATGCCAGAAAATCCGTTACATAAGTATATATGAACATGATGTTAATTAAAGATATATACATCTACGGTACATAAATAAAGGACATATTACGAATATGATGTTTTTGACCTTACAAATATGTAAGTTCCCTAGTCAGGTATTTATATTAGGAATTATATAATGAGAAAAGGTATTGGTAACACTTGCTCTCACCCCCAACAAGGCGGGATCCCGGTACTGAGGTGGGAAAGTATAGAACTGCGCACCCACAGCAGCGGAGGCACGCCTGGAGAGTGGATAGTCAAGATTGCCGGGTCTGGGTTGGAGAGAGTGGGTTAATCTAGATACTTGCCAAGGTCGTGGGTAGGTGCCAGGAGGATAAACAAAGTTCGAAGTGCTGTGGTCAAGGGTTGGAGACAGGAGGATCGTAGATAGTCAGTTTGCCGTGGTCAGGAATGGAGAAGGTCGGATGGTCTGAGGCAAGCCGGGGTCGGTAATCCAGAGCAGGGTCCAAAGTCTAGCCGGGTCGGTACACAGGGAGGCAAGCAGCAAGAAAGGTTAAACACAAGGCACAAGGCAGAGACGTGGGAACACAAGGCTACCAATAACTATGCTCAGCCAAGCTCCGTAGGAGCTGTGAAAGCCCTGCGTGGGCGCGCGCTCTGTAATGTGTGCGGAAGCCTGTATAGCAGGAGGCAAGGAGGAAGCACGCCGCGGGGGACGCGCTCTTGGAAAACTTGCAACGGGAGGCTGTGCAGCAGGAGGTAAGGAGGGAACACGCCGCAGGGGACGTGTTCCCCGATTCCTTGCAGTATTTACGTTTGCTTGAATATATTATATTGTGATTTAAAGTCACTTACCTTTTTGTATTTTTACAATTGGACATTTAAAATGGCCGTTCTTGTCCTTGATTCTAATTCTCTGTCGACTGCATATACTTATAAGAATTATATATACCCTATTATTTGGTTTTAAATGTCTTTTGTATATATTTTACTCTGTTGTATAACATAAAGTGTACATATTTTATTTCTGTGGTTTATATTATTGTATGTGATTTTGAATTGTCACAATGAAAGGAATAATGTTGTAGGTGTATAATAAAATGCTACTGATGAGGTCATTCTTACACCTGACAAAGGGCGAGTGTGTCCTCCCTGAAACATTGTGTTTGATATTTGAAGTCCCTGCATGGACACTTAACAAAATACGGATCAATCCGAATTGTGGTAACATTGATCTGTCGCAGCCGTTTTCTTTGCTCATGATTCTCTATGGTGTGCAACTGGCAGGTTGACACCCACGATTTTACATGGGAAACCAGATGGATTACAACGCGAGCAACTGACATCCTGTGAGTGTGCTAGGTGAATATTCTATATCTCTCTCCATGACACTGCCCTCTCCTGGTTTACATCTTACCTAACTGACCGCACTTTCAGTGTGTCTATTGCGGGCACATCCTAATCATTCCCACGCATGTTTGGGACTCTGCTCTAGAACCTCTACTTTTCTCCTTTTACACCTGGTAAACAAATAGTCATTTGGTTTTCACTATCACCTCTATGCCGATACACAAATCTACCTCTCCTAACCTCTCTCCTCTCAAATCCCATGCCACTAACTGTCTTTCCGATTTCTCCTCATGTATGTCCAATCCCTATCTTAAACTTAACATGTCAAAAAACTGAACTTATAATTTTTTTCCTTCCATCTCTACACCTGTACCCGGATTTTTTACTTGCAAGAGATGATTCCACCGTAACCGCAATACACCAAGCTAGATGCCTAGGTGTCATTTGTGACGGTAGGGCCCAGATACCAGCATATTAAAGGTTAAGCCCGGTCTCTGGCCCATGTCCATCTGATAGATATACAGAATTACCCTGCACACCCATCTCATGTGGCCAGAAATCCTTTTGTTACCCCTAAGGCTTTGTCCCCGCGGGCGCTGAGCGCGCTCATGCTTGGAGAGCTCTCCAAGCATGAGCGCCGGGTGTCCTTTACATTTTCGCAAGCGCTCGCGGGGGGGGGGGGGGGGAGAGGGGGCAATGCAGGGGAAGCTGAACGTGCTAGAAAGTTTAAATAATTTGTTTACTTAAGCGCCAGTGAGCGTGTGTGCCCGCGCGTGTGTGCCCGCGCGCACGCCTCGCGTGAGCAGGGACTTGCATGTGTATATATATATATAGAAAGAGAAGAACAGAGAGCGCACGTCCCATAGTGTAAAAAAGTACATTTAATATTAAAAAGAGGACAAGGGGATTAAGGACACTCACAAAAGTAAAAGAATTATAAGCAGTTTGTGATATAAGCAGTTTGTGTACGTCACCCCGACACTACGTCATCACGCAAGTGCGCACATTACGGCCGGAGAGCGCATGGAGCTGATCTGAGGCTGGCAACTTGAAATTGCATTTCAAGCAGAGACACGGTGTTCTCATTCATCAGAAACTGCTGAAGGTGAACTGGATTGGCAATCGATCCACTGATGTGTTCCAGGACGGTGGTGCTTGTTGCCCCTGTTGGTGGTGATTATATCACAAACTGCTTATAATTCTTTTACTTTTGTGAGTGTTCTTAATCCCCTTGTCCTCTTTTTAATATTAAATGTACTTTTTTACACTATGGGACGTGCGCTCTCTGTTCTTCTCTTTCTATAGATTTCTGTTGGAATTGGTTATTCCTTCTGAGAGCAGCCGTGGATCCCTGGCTATCATCTTGTTCCTCATTTTGAATTTTTCTGGACTTGCACTAAGGGTTGGACTTTCTACATTTTTGCTTTCTTTTTTCTTGTTTGTTATATGTTATCACTATTGTTGGCACGTAATATAGTTTTTTAGATTAATATATTGTCATTTATATATATATATATATTGTTCTTTATATTTTTTAGTTAAATATTGTTTATATCTCCTTGTTTCACAAGTGGCGCTACTGTATTTTCTTTGTGTATATATATATATATATATATATATATATATATATATATATATATATATATATATATATATATATATATATATATATATATATATAGATAAAACAAACAAATTGGAGTAGCGCCTTAGGAAGCTTGATAAGGATAAATCAGCTGTGTAAATCAGATAGAGTTAACAAGGCTATTGACCAAAGAATCCCCAAAAGGGCAAATTTGTGATAAAAACAACTGGAATCTATAGCAAAAATAAAAAAACATGAAACATATAAATGCCCTGACGAAGTCCTTAGTGATGAAACGCGTAGGGCGTTTCCCAAAGAGGCGAGTTTGTGGCTGACATTACTGCACGAACGAAGAGAGTACCTTGGACCTGTTGCTATTTTGCTTGGGACTGCTGTCGCTTCCGGTTTTGCAGTTGCCTGCTGGTGAGCAGTGAGAGCTGTGGGAGGTGTATCTGGAGGGAGTCTCTGACCGTGTTGCTGATTATTACATTATCTGGCTGCGGTGGCTCCAGTGCACCTTGCTGAACCAACGGATACACCAGAGGTGGCACCAACGGGACAGGCTGATACATTCCCTTCACAGCTTCAAGGCGATTGAGTATATCTCATAAATGCTATTATTTTTACTCTGTTTGTGAGTGCGCTTTTTATATTTTACAATCCCATAAATACTGTTTTATACTTTATCACACTAGGAGTGCGCCTGTTTTTTCTTCTAGTTTTCTGTGTATATATATATATATATATATATATATATATATATATATATATATATATATATATATATGCAAGTCACACCGCCAAGCGCCGCCCACTCAGTGAGCTCAGCGCTAGCGGGGACGCAGCCTAAGAGTCTATAGCCATGTCTTTATTCAGTGTATGTTGTGCCATGTTAACTGTATTTGTTTGTTCCCTGGGGATGCTAGGCTGGTAATACAATTACACAACCTGCACACCCAGGAATCTGGGTTTAGTTTGTTTCAAGAGGGGGTTGAGGACAAAAGAGAGTGGTGATGGGCAGGTCTCTTATCTGGGAGGTCTTGGTCCAAAGAGCTGAGCCATTGTCTGCCCAGACAAAGAGGACCTATCTCATCAAGAGATAGCGAGCCGGCAGTGAACAGGGGGAGATAGGTACTGTTATCATTGGTTGGTTCGTAATTCCCGCCCTCCTTTCCTCAGCCTCCCGGATTGGTCAACACAGGCAAGCCCTCACGCTGTGATTGGCCCAACACACAGCATCCATGCCGTCATTGGTCGCTGCCCCGTTCTCCATGTTTCTCTATGGAGAGGGGAACTCTAGAAATGCAGTACACAGACTAAGCTGTGGACCCTGAGGACTTAGTGAGGGAAGATTAACAATAGCGCTCTAACACACCCTAAATGTGACAATATACAATTCAACCACACATATGTGAATAATAAAATAATAATTGTAATAATCGTGTTTGAATAATGATAAGTGTTAATAATTGTTAAAAAATAAAATAAGTGTTAAAAAAGAACTGTGAAACAAACTACAACCCTTGATAAAGACTTTTCCACTCGTCTTGCATCAGGTGATCTTCCAAAAAATCAGGGGAGCTTGTCTAGTAGTTATGAAATAAAGAAACATTACATAGTGCAATACTGTTATAAAATAATTAGTGCAATACTGTTATAAAATAATTAGTGCAATCAAAGCTCAAAAGTGACTACTCACAATAAAACAGTCAAATTCAGGCAGTCATCCAACTTAAGGGGTGGATGTACCCTGTGTATACAGCAGCCACAAGCCCCCAACCTCCAAGGAAAAAAGGAGAAGAGAGACCATATAGTGCAGATGGTTTTTGTATTAAAAGGGGGATTCAAAAAATGCAGGCTTACACTTCATATGATCGAGGTAGGCAGTATGATATTATGGGTAGTGGGTGCTCATCTGGTCGCGATCCTTTTGAGTTCCTCACTATCCTTTGCTCCAACGGAATAAACTCGCGTCCACGCTGGGGCTCCCGTTGGAGCAGAGGATAGTGAGGAACTCAAAAGGATCGCGACCAGATGAGCACCCACTACCCATAATATCATACTGCATACCTCGATCATATGAAGTGTAAGCCTGCATTTTTTGAACCCCCCTTTTAATACAAAAACCATCTGTCTCTTTTCTCCTTTTTTCTCTTTGGAGGTTGGGGGCTTGTGGCTGCTGTATACACAGGGTACATCCACCCCTTAAGGTTGGATGACTGCCTGAATCTGACTGCTTTATTGTGAGTAGTCACTTTTGAGCTTTGATTGCACTAATTATTTTATAACAGTATTACACTATGTAATGTTTCTTTATTTCATAACTACGAAACAAGCTTCCCTGATTTTTTGGAAGACCCTGAGGACTTGCCAGAGACACCCAAAGTTGAGGCTGCCCACAACCGGAGTCAGCAGACACAGCACAATGTCACTTAAGGCCTCGGTCCCGCTGCGCTCGTTGGCGCGGGCGGCTATGTCGCGAGTTCCCCACCAGCAGGGGAATCCTCGCGAGCCGGTCCCGGTCCCCCCTGGCGGCACAGCTGACTACACGCTGTGGCGCGTCAGCCGCTAGGAGACACAAGAGAATGGTGTTTCCTAGCGTTGACGCGTCACGTGGTGTGGCTGTGAGCCAATGGGGAGGGGAGGCTTCGGGAGGAGGAGAGGCTTCGGGGAGCGGGGAGGAGTGTGGAGTGAAAGCAGGTGAGTGCCTGTCTGTGTGTGTGTCTGAGTGCGTGCGTGCCTGTCTGTGTCTGTGTGTGCGTGAGTGCGTGAGTGCCTGCCTCTGTGTGTGTGTGTGAGTGCGTGAGTGCCTGCATGTGTGTGCGCGCGTGTGTGTGTATGAGTGCGTGAGTGCCTGCCTGCCTGTGTGTGTGTGTGTATGTGTGTATGTATGTATGAGTGCCTGTGTGTGTGTGTGTGTAGCAGCTCCAGCCCGAGTCCGTGGAGGGAGGGGGGGGAGAGTAGCAGCTCCCTCCTGCAGCCCGTGGAGGGAGGGGGGGGGTGAGTAGCAGCTCCCTCCTGCAGCCCGTGGAGGGAGGGGGGGGGGGGAAGAGTAGCGGGTCCCTCCTGCAGCCCGTGGAGGGAGGGGGGGGGGTGAGTAGCAGCTCCCTCCTGCAGCCCATGGAGGGAGGGGGGGGGAGAGTAGCGGGTCCCTCCTACAGCCCGTGGAGGGAGGGGGGGAGAGTAGCGGGTCCCTCCGCTCAAGCCACGCCCCCCCTCCCTGTCAAACCTCCCACTCCCGCCCACCTCCCGCTCCCTACAGACCGCATATCGCGGTCTGTGTATCTCAGCGCACCGCCTGTCAGCAGGGAGCGGGGCCTTAGCCTAACAGAGCTATACTCATAGCCTTAGAGCAATACAGAGGGAATCCTAGGTGCCGGCACCACCACAATTACTTCCCCGGAGCAGCTTCCAGTTCTGCAGGAGGTCCAGAGTCTCCGGGCAGGGCCTGAAGCAAGTTGTGGCAGAGCAACTTTGAATTTCCCACTCAGCGTTGTGGGCAGCCTCAACTTTGTGCATTACATAGATGAGTGCTCCAAATCCAATATATGTCTGCAAAAAGTGGGGCTATTCCTGCACCTCTCATGCTGCCCATAGATGTATCCCTAGAGAAATCTGCAACAATCTCTACAGATCTGTAGATCCAGAGATGTTTGCGCTTCACCCTGAGCACGTGGTGTCAGCTGCACCATTTACTAGACCTCCTGGGTTGGTGCATGGCAACCAGCTGAAACAGGACCAGTGCTGACCGTCTCTTTTTAACAATATCCCTAAAATAGAAAAGAATATCAACATTTTTTTATAAAAATCCTTGCACTCAGCTAAAGTCAGGTCCCACCATTATCAGGTTATGACAATCGTTCTCAGGTGTACTGTACCAATGCCAACTTTCCACTCTTCGCAGTCCATACTGTACTTTGCCAAACGATTAGCTATTATTCATAAAGGAGATCTCACGTAGAGTGGAAAGGAAGTCTCCCAGTGTTGACAGCTACTGCTGAAAAGTACGCGGCATTACGATATTTCATGTGTACTTTGGCATTAACATCATAAGTATAATTATGTATGACTGTATTTATACAACACAAGCCATGTAGGGAGTGCTTCACAGAACAGATAACAAAATGCAGCGAATAAGATTACAGGGTTTATGCTATATCAGGCCGATTCGGTTGATATAGACTAAGCCCGTATAAGTGCATCAAAAGTTAAAATACCCATTGGGAAAGGTAAAAGAGGTTACTATTTGAGTCCCTACACTTTTATGCAGAAGATATACTGTATCTGTCACTTCAGTGTCAGAGGGGCCTGCAATGCATTGCACAATGCTATTGTTGGTTATTTTAGCACTGAAGGTGTTAAAGGTCAAAAGCCATGACATGTAGGAACCAGTAGTGAAAGAGTGATGTTATAAAGTCATGGTAGGAGCACTGCTTTATTTATTCATTAACCAACAAATTCCACCTTTTTTCTTTTACATTTTCATTTTTTTATTAGATCGCTTCACTTTCATCCGTCATGATATCTATAACATATGATCAAAGCACGGGGGAGCGCAGGTTCAATATGTAATGAGAGAAAAATAAAACATAGTGCAAATAGAGTATAGAATGGTGTAGTGTATTAAACACTAGGTCGAATGGAGACTCACGTGGTGTCAATCAAAATAAGGCGTTTGAGAGATCAGTGGCAATGAGCTTGACTCTGGTGTGTAATACAGGAACATCAATTAGATATGGTAGTATGCGATGTCACTCAGGGAATTTCACCAATCAGAGAAAAGAGAGAAAGAGCATCCATAGCGTAATCCAGTATAAAAATATATTTATAGAAGCAATAAAATGAACACTTACACAGTGTCATAAGAATACAGACACATAAAATGTTGATGTCATCCGATATGGTTACTCCCCGCTTCCTCCGTCACCGACCTCTCTGTCTCAGCTCAGCACTGCCCGAATCAATCGTCTGTGGAGCTGCAGGTGAAAATCCTGATGGTAAGAGGGTCTTTAGCGCGAGCTCTTACATCTGTGGAACAGATCGGCGCAACATCCAGTATACAGTTGCAGTAATACATTTTCAACATCTGGGTCCCAAAGCTGACATTCTAAGACCCTAACACACGGGTCAGGGTTAACCAAGTGGGCGTCACCTTTTTTATAAGCCTGGTTAACCCCTTCACAATAATGTTTGGCAAGGTACATCAATCCCATTGAGCAGGTTTTGTTTCAATCATTTTTTGCCCTAGTCGCCTTAGACTAGAAACTATTGGGTCTACAAATCTGGGGGAAAGTGGTGCAATTCTGGGGCAAAACAAACTGCAACCGTTGTAACAAACAATAGAATCTATTTATTTCAATGTTTTTTTAATATATCTATACTGTGATGCCCACACCACATTGCAGTGTCTTTTAGTCCCAATTTAAGGCAGGACACACTGTATTTCTCTATAAGGGGTTTATTTTCAGGGATTAAATCATACACCAACAGGCCCACCGTCCCTTTAAGTAAAAAAAAACCCATAAAAACACATATTCCTTTTAGGGAAAACGAATTACATGGTAGCTTTAACCCTTACTAACTGAATGGCCATCTAAGCTGGTTCCCACCTGTGACAGGGTGAAGTCAGCTACTAATAGTTATACAACAGACGACAGAGAAGCCCAATGCTACATCCAACATGACAGAAATACACAGTAAAATACTTATATATTCTCTTGAAGTAGGGTCATTTAGTTTAACCCTTTGGCCAAAGCGTTGTAAGCTTGCGAGCCACGTCAAGGCAGACACCTGTTCGCAAGTCCTAACACTACCAGATAAAATACTAATATACCTCTATTAGGATTAAAATTCTCATTTACCTCTATTAGGAGGGAGAAAGACCACAGTGGGTCTATATCCAGCAGAATGAGGCACTTGCAAACTAGGGAAGTGGGGAGGGGCGGGCTTAAAACCTGGGAAGGAGGAGCCACTAACCTCCACCAGCTGGAACAGCTGAGAATGGGTTAACAAAACACAGAACCCCAGTAAGCTCTTTTTGGGAACCCCTGAGCCCCCACAAAATATATATATATATATATGTATATGTGTCAAAATGGAGTGCTATTGAGCGTGGCATATGTATACAACAGACGACAGAGAAGCCCAATGCTACATCCAACATGACAGAAATACACAGTAAAATACTTATATATTCTCTTGAAGTAGGGTCATTTAGTTTAACCCTTTGGCCAAAGCGTTGTAAGCTTGCGAGCCACGTCAAGGCAGACACCTGTTCGCAAGTCCTAACACTACCAGATAAAATACTAATATACCTCTATTAGGATTAAAATTCTCATTTACCTCTATTAGGAGGGAGAAAGACCACAGTGGGTCTATATCCAGCAGAATGAGGCACTTGCAAACTAGGGAAGTGGGGAGGGGCGGGCTTAAAACCTGGGAAGGAGGAGCCACTAACCTCCACCAGCTGGAACAGCTGAGAATGGGTTAACAAAACACAGAACCCCAGTAAGCTCTTTTTGGGAACCCCTGAGCCCCCACAAAATATATATATATGTATATGTGTCAAAATGGAGTGCTATTGAGCGTGGCATATGTATACAACAGACGACAGAGAAGCCCAATGCTACATCCAACATGACAGAAATACACAGTAAAATACTTTTATATTCTCTGTGACACATATACATATATATATATTTTGTGGGGGCTCAGGGGTTCCCAAAAAGAGCTTACTGGGGTTCTGTGTTTTGTTAACCCATTCTCAGCTGTTCCAGCTGGTGGAGGTTAGTGGCTCCTCCTTCCCAGGTTTTAAGCCCGCCCCTCCCCACTTCCCTAGTGCCTCATTCTGCTGGATATAGACCCACTGTGGTCTTTCTCCCTCCTAATAGAGGTAAATGAGAATTTTAATCCTAATAGAGGTATATTAGTATTTTATCTGGTAGTGTTAGGACTTGCGAACAGGTGTCTGCCTTGACGTGGCTCGCAAGCTTACAACGCTTTGGCCAAAGGGTTAAACTAAATGACCCTACTTCAAGAGAATATATAAGTATTTTACTGTGTATTTCTGTCATGTTGGATGTAGCATTGGGCTTCTCTGTCGTCTGTTGTATACATATGCCACGCTCAATAGCACTCCATTTTGACACATATACATATATATATATTTTGTGGGGGCTCAGGGGTTCCCAAAAAGAGCTTACTGGGGTTCTGTGTTTTACTAATAGTTATGCCTGGGAAACACACGTCTGAGTCCTTCATCCAACACTCAGAGGGTTAACCCAGGAGGAATGGTTGGGTAATCAGGAGGTAAGCAAACACACCTGACAACCACCATGTTATACAAGGAAGCCAATGCTTGTAGCAGGTGGCTGTCTCATACTACAGAGCTGGTGCATGCAAGCTGCTAGCCAGGCGGATTCCCAAACCTCTTTCTAAAAGGACAGTAAGAATCTTAAATATTGTTTTCTGACTGTGTGATATATGTTAAAAGGGTTGGGAACTGGAGATAGCCAGCCAGCCTGATAGATAGGGCTTGGGTTGGGAGTAAGTTCTCCCAATGTGGAGTAGATGTTATTTTCCTATGTTTTGGATTGCCTTAAAGGGACGGTGCACCCAACTGTTTAGTTCTGCGGTGAAGAAATAAAACCACTAAATATTTGCTTCAACCTGAAACTACACGTGTGGACTATTGTCTGACCTCGCCTACAGGCCGTCCTGCCACACCACCCCAAAAACATGCCCTGACATATGCAACAATCTACAGTCTCTGCATACGGAAATAAAGGATTTTTTGCTTATCTTTTAGTCCAGTGTTTGGAGCAGACGTCCCGCTTCAGCGCAGCCTCACATTCTTCCTTCCTAGGGGAATTCGGCCCCACATGAGCTCAAAGAATCTCTCCTTTGTAAGTCCAATGCCAAGGACAGGACATCACCGCTTCAGCACGGTCTCTCGTTCTTCCTTCTTCTTCCTGGGATTAATGACCCAGGCAGACCCAGCAGGCTCCGCGACCATCATCCAGCGGGCCTAGAGGTCTGTGCCAGCTTCCACTGCTTGGGAGGACGCCTCTATGTCCCCTTCTCTTGGACAGCAATCTCTCTCAGTCTGGCAGCTTCCTGTGTCTTTTAAAACACTTCCTCGTTCAGTCAGACCAGGTTGATTAGCAGCAGCTGATCTAGCTACTCAAAGGAAGATAAACTCTCTGAGAGATGAAAAGTCCCCTAGCTGCCCTATTCCAGCACCTAGAGGACAGTGATGGTATTGGAATTGCACCAATTTTGATTTGATATATTTGTTCCTCTATTGTGTGTACTGGGAAGAGCTGTATATTGGGCCCAATTTAACACCCTAGATTGCCTGAGGTGTCTGCAACGCATTGTTAGGCCACGATTATAGTGGACACGCATGCCGCAAACAAAAGGTTGTACTTCTGTTGTGCGGGCCATAGCGCGTGCGAGGAAGCGCGACCGCGATTCTCGGACAAACACTTTTGAGTTTGTCGCGCGATGGCCGGGTCACGTGCGCAGTTCAGCTAATGAGGGCGAACCGCTCACGTGAAGTCACGGCCACACCTCCGCCACGCCTCGGACCTCAATGCAGGTTTCACGCAAGCGACAGGTGCATGTCACGTCACGCGTGGCCACTATAAACGCGGCCTGACATTGCTGGCAGTTTTGTCATCCAGGAAAGGGGTTAAGTATTAAGGAACTGGGGGATGTCCTATGATCCTAGCTAAGAGTTCAGCAGCTGCCTCAGGACTTGATCACACACAGCATTCATACAGGAACATCTAGGGCACTTCATTATTGATATGCAAGACAAACCAATAAATCATGTTCACAGATTAGCTCCAGAACACTGGTCTTCTTATATTGCTGATCTACATTTCTAAATGAAGCAAATAGTGTAGGACTCCAAAATAGTGGCCAATATTGATCCTTTCTACCGTTTCACCCTTCACCCCTACTGCTGTCTCCAGCCTTAAACCTTTTTCCTTCACTGCCCCTTACTTGAGGAACTCCCTCACTCAGTATCCGCCAAGCACCTTTCCTCCCCACCTTTAAGTCAAACATTAAAACTCACTGTCACAGAAGATCAGCACTTTTAACACCTTAATACCCGAATCCTTTAAATTGAGCAAAGCAAGAGACAAAATAAATTGTAATTTATTTACAGAATGAACATACACAACTTGATTTACAATTACAACGAAGAATACACTTACTAGTTACGCTGTTAAGTCTGGTTACAGGATGGATCTTTCACTGCATGATGAATCTTGTTACATGATGGAACTTAGATGAAACTGATTCCTGATGGGCTGTACGGATTATTATGGGGTTAAAACTCCTTATACCTTAACTGGCCAGCCAATCTCTGCGTGGGAATAAATTATCCCACCTATCCTGGAGTTTGCCAGTCCTGTGTAGACTGGCACTGGGAACTTCAGCATAGCAACTGGGCATGTGCGACAAACGCCATATTTTCCCATTTGTCATGCTACACCCCCTGCCGGCTCAGTGCCGGAAAGTTTGGACAGAGCAGCCATTTGGCAGGATAGCTTATTGAAGTCTCTTCCTTCACCCCTTCTTGCTAACACAGGGTCTAACACTTTCATACCCGTGCTAACACATGGTTAACACCTTCATATCCTGGACTGCCTTTGAAACAGGTCCTTTGAAGCTTAGGGGCGGGGTAGCTTCCTGTTTCCTATGCAAATGGACCTTCATCCATACTGAATTACTTCCTCTGAACATTACTGTACCGAAAACATAACCCTTGAGGACTTTTATACATCAATTTTTATATACCTTTATAAAAATTGCGGCATAACCTTTTTAATGATTTTACTCCAGCAGCACTCACAGCAAAACTCAGCGCTCCTGGATCTTCCTAGCCGAAGTTAGCTAAACGCTATGCGCTTTGCTGTAAGCTGCTGCTTTTTAAAACCCTTTTTTCCTTTGCGCGGTTTACAGGTGTAGCCATGCATAATAATGACTGCATACATCTTCTCTGTTAGCAGTAAGTCCTGGTACACACAGGCCTGCCCACAGTAGTAATGGAGGTTTTCCCTCACCCCCAAGTGTGGTGCCCTGTGTAAGGATGGGAGTGGCTGTATGCTCTGAGTCCCTGGATAGTGACCTCAGAGATGCGCCTGCCCCCTGGAGTATAAAGGGCACAACACTGACAGTTAGTGTTGTTGTTCGAGGGAGAGAGTAACCTGACGATACCGTTATTGAAGGAACCCTTTTTGTGACCCTAGTGCAGTAACTAGCGGGAACACAGTGATAATTCCAGTGTGTTTACGCCACGCTGTGTCCAGGGACCTGGCACAGTGGTGATCTCCCTAGGAGAAAGGGAATCCCACTTCATGATTGGAGGGCGTACCTGGCAAAGGGACATCACGCAGAGATGTGCGGCTAGAGCTGGCAGCTGCATGGGGCAGTCTGCTACATCCCTGTATTCAATAAAGATGTCCTTGAGAAAAAGAACCCCACTGTGTGAGTGTGAGATTACTCAACAGTGGATGGCACCAAGAAGGAGTTCCTCACCAGGACCATCTCCCTGCGGAAGCACAGATCCTGATGAGGTGGAGGCGCTGCACATGATGTAAGTTGGACTCGCACCCACTACCTCAGCTACCTGTCCTGATTGACATCCCCTAATAACACCAAGCGGGAGACTCAAGAGTCCTGTTACTTGCAGGTGCACCACCACACACGCCTTGTAATGGGGGACTGGTTAGACTACACGGGCCAATATGAGATTGGGTGGGTCAGGCCAGAGGGAGCACCCGTTACAATTGGAGGCGCTGCTGAGAGACCTGTCAACAGGACAGGCTTTTGCTAGGCACACAGTAGGAATTAAGGAAAGTGTCTGCTGCCACTTTGTGCTTGAGGGACGGAGCCAGGGGTAGTCAGGGAGGTGCTGGAGATGCATGCCGCAAAGACGCCTTGGGATCCGTTAGGGGTTAGTGAGTCTGGAGCCGGGGGCTATTGCTGTTCTAGTCGCCTTGAGGTAGCGCTAGCGGGGGACGCCTGAAGGGGTAAACTGGTAACTGAGAGCAGGAATTCTGGAAGGGTCCGCACTAGGCTAGCCAAAAGTAGGTCGACGCCCAAAGTGCTGCATGGAAGAGCCAGAGTACTCTAGTCTCCATTCCAGATCACTTACCAAGGAGCACAGACGGGAGGAACGTGTTACGGTAGACACAGGAAGGGTGAGCCTAGCCTGAGGTAGTGCACACACGAGTCAGATCTACGTTAGGTACACCAGGTGGTGCACAAGGCATGTTTGTTGTACAGATGTGGTAGCTGCCCCGCAGAGCGGAGCTCCACGTACAGAGAATCGGTGTTCACCCAAAGAAACAGAGAGAGAACTGTCAGAATGGAGGATCTGTACAGAACAGAAGGTCCAGGATGGCAGGGAAGGAGAACCACAAGAATGGAGGATCTGCATAGAGCAGAAGGTCCAGGATTGCGGTCATGTGAAGAACAGACTACAGAAGAGACTTTTGTGAGTTTGTTATGGAATGGCGTGAAAGCCGTGGCTGCGCCGTGTTTGTCGTGTTTTTGTTCTCGGGATGATACCCCTGAGAATAATGAGCAGGACAGTGTGCTTCGATGGGAGGAACAAAATGGACTTTGTTATACACCAATTAACAGACAGCCAGACGTTGCCTTCAGTGAAAGAAAAGACAGTGAACGAAAAGACAATGCTTACCAAGATGGCGGTTCCCGCGTCCCCGGGACACCGCGTGGGCATGCTGCAAAAGGTCTTGCAACTTTGCAGTCTGCTAGATGTTGGCCAGGATTGGCGCCAACGCGAAAACTCCACCCCGATGGGGAGTTTGGCGCGAAAGCTGGAGCCGCGCCCTCATGGACTATGACTCACTCCGCACCTGTGCTGGGTCTGCCTACAAGTCTACGAGACATCCCCCTAGTTTCAACCAGGGGGAGTGGTTTGCGGTCTCACCGGATGTCGCCAGAGGAAAAGGGAGGAAGGGTGACTATATCAGCCCATGCCTTTCAGTTGCGAAGAGCCATTGATCAGTACCGACCTCTGAGCAGAGTACCTCCGCTGATAAAAATGGCTGAAGCTGTTGATAAAGTGGACCAAGGGCCTGTGATTTCCACGCACCCTTATTCGGCTCCAGGAGGCTTCCTGGTGATCCGGGTGAAGGGTGTAGAGACTGTGGCGTGTCTGTGCCTGCAGTGCAGACTGCCGGGCGGAGCCGTGGGCAGCGAAGCCCGATGCCCCCACTGTGGACTGCAGTACATGTGGCCCATGACCACATTCGTACCTGTACAATCTACGGGGATGACCGGAAATGTACCGGTGGCGATAGAAGAACAGCCGGGAGCTCTCTGGAACAAGAGTGCCAGTCCCGCAGAGTCGGAGCCAACATTGGTGCTTCCGATAGAGAAACTCAGCCATCGGAGAGGTGATCACCGAGGAGCCCATCGCCGGTCTCCTACTGGGATGCCTCGGCCGAACTGCAAACTGGAATCCTCGGATGAGGAGTGTGCAAGGCTGGCGAGTAAGACAGTCATCAGACGAGACTGTCATACCATTGGTACGCCATGGAGGGATGAAATTCCTCGTGGTATGGAGACGCGGAGTCGAGTGTCCCCTGTACCGCGACCACCCGATCGCCGGAGTCCCACTGCCGTGGTGACTAGTGGATCGTACGGAGGCCGATCTACCCCGACCCTGCACGGGACTAAGACACCGTGTCTGTCGCAGACCCAGGGAGTGGAAGATCCGGAGGAGCGAGTCCAGAGCCAGACTGGATCGCGTAGCAGAATGGCGTTGGAGGAGATCCTTGTGGAGGAAGAGATTCCGCTTGGGAATCCACCGCAAGATGGCGTCGCAGCACGTGCGTGTGAGGAAGTGGTGCCGGAGGACCAGGGAGGTCCCGAGTGGGAGATGGTGCCGCCTCTGCGATCGAGCAGCGGGAAGCGACCACCTATTATCCAAGGGAATGGGCGGTTGAACGGAAAGCCCAGGAGTCCCAAGGTTGAAGACAAAGATGGACTTTGTGGCGATGCTAAGGCAGGTACCGCTGGGGAGCAGGTCGAAACCCTGTCCGTGCCTACTGGTCGGTCCCGTCCCCAAACCCCGTCCACACCCAAGGTTAGTCCTAAGGCCCTAGCTAAAGCCCCTGTACCCGTCCCTATCCTATTTGGATCTAGTTCCAGTTTAGGGTTGTCCGGGGAGTCACGGGGTCCTTTTGATGATCGAACTGGGAGCCTGGACTTGGGTACGTCGGATGATGGGTCGGAGGGAGGAGGGAGCATGTCCCGACAAGTGTCGGTGTTCAGTGATTGTCCTAGCGGGATGAGTATCACTGTTAGGAATACCTCTCATCGCAGGGGAATTAATATCCGATCTGAGGGTACATCTGGAGTGTCTTCTGGTGGGCCTGATGAGGAGTCCCTAGAAGAAAATGTAGATTCTAGCTCCGAGGAACGGAAGGAGACTAGGTGGTGGGCCCCCTTGTACGAGGGGTATGTCTCGTGGTTTGACCGCACCCGCTTTATTTTAGAGAGGGAGGGGGTGGTTGATCACTGGTGGGCTGCCGGGGATTTTGATGATGAATCCTACCTTAGGGCTCTAAGGGTACGATGGGACCGTATACAGGCAGGCCTAATTATCCCTAAGGGGTCCGCAGGGTTAGATGATCCGGTGGAGACACATGAGCCCCTATCATGGGTGTTGCCCGGGACGGCTGGTCGAACCAGTTTAACTAGGGCTTGCAGAGCTGAGCGAGCTATCATTGCCAAGTACAGGAAGTCCCATGGGCTTGATTACCCCTATGTCCCTGAACCTCTAATGACAGAGATAGAGGAGAATAGGGAGAGATGGCTCAAGACTGATATTCAGTACTATATCATTGAGAGAGGGGGAGCCATAAAGGGGATACAGGCCGAGCAGAGGGTAGCTCAACTGATGCGGGTCTGGAAGATAGGGCGCAGTGTATATAAGCACAAGGTGATGTACTGTAATGAGAGAGGAGTACCACGGGAATACAGCGTGACTGTGCATGATGCCGCGGGGCGAGAGGTGAAGAAGCCAGATCCTCGGCATTACTATTGAGTGTCCAATAGAGTGGTCTGTTGTTTCTTTTGCGCTCCCTGCTGGTCAGTGAGTGTACTGAGCGTTCATTATTATGTTCATGTAATGATGTTTGCTGTGTTATTTGTGTGTTCTTTTGCAGTGTTTCCTGGCGCAAGGTACACCAAATTTAGGTCCCAGCCGGGACGGTGGGTATTCACCAGGGGGAGTATGTAGCCATGCATAATAATGACTGCATACATCTTCTCTGTTAGCAGTAAGTCCTGGTACACACAGGCCTGCCCACAGTAGTAATGGAGGTTTTCCCTCACCCCCAAGTGTGGTGCCCTGTGTAAGGATGGGAGTGGCTGTATGCTCTGAGTCCCTGGATAGTGACCTCAGAGATGCGCCTGCCCCCTGGAGTATAAAGGGCACAACACTGACAGTTAGTGTTGTTGTTCGAGGGAGAGAGTAACCTGACGATACCGTTATTGAAGGAACCCTTTTTGTGACCCTAGTGCAGTAACTAGCGGGAACACAGTGATAATTCCAGTGTGTTTACGCCACGCTGTGTCCAGGGACCTGGCACAGTGGTGATCTCCCTAGGAGAAAGGGAATCCCACTTCATGATTGGAGGGCGTACCTGGCAAAGGGACATCACGCAGAGATGTGCGGCTAGAGCTGGCAGCTGCATGGGGCAGTCTGCTACATCCCTGTATTCAATAAAGATGTCCTTGAGAAAAAGAACCCCACTGTGTGAGTGTGAGATTACTCAACAGTGGATGGCACCAAGAAGGAGTTCCTCACCAGGACCATCTCCCTGCGGAAGCACAGATCCTGATGAGGTGGAGGCGCTGCACATGATGTAAGTTGGACTCGCACCCACTACCTCAGCTACCTGTCCTGATTGACATCCCCTAATAACACCAAGCGGGAGACTCAAGAGTCCTGTTACTTGCAGGTGCACCACCACACACGCCTTGTAATGGGGGACTGGTTAGACTACACGGGCCAATATGAGATTGGGTGGGTCAGGCCAGAGGGAGCACCCGTTACACAGGGAAACACTGTTCCAATAACCCATACATTTAAAACACGATATGATTCTCGCCACCTTATCCCTGGTGGGAGACACACAGGCGGTTTTTAATACAATTACAGTATTACAGCCATCACTGGGTCACAGAACTGACACTCTACACTTTAACTTAAAACACCTATAACTCTCTTCACCTTATACTTGGTGAAGATGTACTGAACCCCACACTGGTTTCTGGAGGTTGGGCATATACCGGGACCTGTAATGTAATTCAGTTCCCTGCCCGTTCTTACTGTCCTGGCCTGTGCTGAAACAGGGAGATTTGGCGGTGAGCTGCACACTGCTTTCTAGACAGGATTTTATCTGGTGGTCTGTGTTCCTCATGTCCTCAGTAATCTGGGGGGATTCCTGAGTACCATCTACTGCACTTCTTTCTTCACCTGCTGTCTCCGTAAATTTCCCATCATACCACTTAGATTGTAAGCTCACCGGAGCAGGGATGTCCGTTCCTATTGTCTGATCTTATTTGTGCACTTATTGTACTATGATTCCCTGTACTGTATTGTTTCTCTTGTTAAGCAACAAGTACAGCTACCTTTGTAGCCGTGTCCCCTTAGCTCCAGTGCCGGGGAGGGGGGCGGCTACGGTGTATGGGAGCGGCAGAGCTCCGCAGCGTACCCGGCAAGCGGGGGTCGCCATCTTGTAGATCGCGCATGCACAGAGCCGAGAAGTTGCAGCGGCCATTTTATGTCCGTGTTTGATCAGTGGAGTTTTTGCGCATGCGCAGTCCCCAGAGTTGTGGCCGCCATCTTAGAAGAGGCTCTGCATGGGACTACAAGTCCCAGGAGCCTTAGGGACTGGGGGAAGAGACAGTTTGATGCGAAGGAGTGCGTGCAGGGGCAGTTACTGGCAGTTGTAAGGAGAGCAACCGTGGAGGTAGTGTCCAGGGAGCGCTGCTCCCCTGGATTAGGCCTAGGTTTGTCCTTTAGATCCCAGCTAGGCCCTAAGTCCCCTTCTAGATTTTGGCTGCTATAGGGAAGGCCCCAGACAGGGACGCTACCCTTTAGCCTTACAGTGTCAGGTGTAGCACTAATGAAGAGACGCCATGCGGTGAGCTGCGGCCTGTGGTCTGGGATCAGACACAGGCAACTATAGACATTAAGGGACACCCTCCAGATGGAACTCCCTCGAGGCGGACGTCTTCGGACCACAGAGAGATAAAGGATTCAGCAGACGTTGTGGGATCAGATGGATCCTTTTTTGCTCATTCAGTGGTACCTGGGTACAGGAGTGCCCAGAGAGGTAAAGTGCACCAACGGTCCACAGCGATAGTGCTACTCCCTACACTTGAGTAGGACTGACTCTCATTGGGGAAGGACACCAGGAGTATCGGTGCCACGCACCCTAGGTACTTTGGGGGGACACTCACCCTGTGTTGTTATTATTGTATTATGTGTTATATTTAAGTAATAATCCCCGAAGAACAGGGATTATTACTATTATAGGCTAAATGTAGTCTTATTTTTAATTTTTCATATAAAATATACATTTTTGTAGTCATATTCATTTTTATCAGCACGATTGTCTACATTCTTATGCTTTTACTGCAAGTTTGTTAAAAGGAAATTGTACACACACACACTGCAGCCCTCCCCCCATACACACAAACACTCTGCAACCCCCACTCTATATACACAAACACACTGCAGTCCCCCATACACACTGCAGTCCCCATCCTCTACACCCACAAAACACACTGCAGCCACCCCCTACACTCACAAAACACGCACCACACACAGCAGTCCCCCCCTCTATACCCACAAACACACTGCAGCCCCCTATAAACCCACAAAACTGCAGACACACACATACCAAAACACTCTGCTGCCCTCCTCCACTATCTACACCCACTGCAGCCCCCTCTACATCCTCAAAACACACACCAGCAGCCCCTTTGTAAACCCCCACTGCAGACACACACAAAACACTCTGCACCCCTCCACCCACAAAACACACACTGCAGATACACATACACACACACCAACAAAACAGACTCCCACTGCTACATCTGCAAAAAACACCAGCAGCCCCCTCCCTACACCCACTCCAGACCCCTGTAAACCCACACACTGCAGACACACACCAACAAAACAGGCTCTGCTGCCCCCTCTACACCCACAAACTAATAAAACACTCTTCTGGCCCCTTTAATACCCACAAAACAGACACACAAACCTTTCCCTCACTCTCCTGTGCGGAGCTCTCTGCAGACAGGGTGGAGGAGTCAGTGTATTGCTGCTGCCTTCTATCCAATCACCTCCCCTGTCTAAAAACTGATCTCACTCTTAGTGAATGAGAACTGAAAGCTGATAGGCTGAAAAACTTGGCAAGGTGCCAAAAATTCCAGGCCATTACTGATTGGTTAAAATTCCAGGCATTATCCAATCAGAGAGCAGGGATTTCAATACTGCCCGGAATTTACCCGTTTTAGCCTATAATGCAGCGGTACGCAAACTGGGGGTGCGGGGTTTACAGAGGCCCGCTCGCTTCCCGGAGGCACTTAAATTAAGTGCTGGGGGAGCGGCGAAGGCCTCGGTAAACCTCACCTTGGCTCCGGCGGCTTCTTACACGCATAGCCATGGCAACGTGACATGACCGAAGCAAAGGTAAGGGGGGGGGAGGGGTGCGTGGAGAGAGGGGAACTGCCGGCAGGGGGGGCGCAGGGAAACAAGTTTGCGCTCCCCTGCTATAATGTATGGTAGCGTTATATCGTTATTCTATTGTCAATAAACCAATTGTTTATATACTGGTGTATCATTTCCCTGTAAGTGGTCCTGAAAGGGGTTATCCCGCTGCCTGCTGTGCTGGACCAAAACATTGGATGAATAACGATTACCCACTATTTGTGCGAGTGCTACCTCTTTTCTTTTCATTCCCATTGAGTTTCAGCATCTGCAAGTATTTTTAATTTTTGAGCGCACGTACACTTCTAGAGATTTCGATTTACATTTGGGCCACTGCGTTACACTAAGAGGCACCCATTTCCCATGTATCCTATCAACAGTCTGGTGAGGTATCGACACATGAATTCTTATAGATTAACAACCACATAGACCTCCACGCAATTCACAAATAATAATAATAAAAAAAAAACATATCAACACTTTCCCATGAAAATGCAATTTTGTTTTGTGGGAGCCCAGAACATGGCAATCCCACCGCCTCCAGTCCTTGCAGGTTTAACACCTCTGAAGGTGTGCATGCCTATTTCTTGCTCCTCACACCAGGCAACACCTATGTGTAATCCTGTGCTTCTCGCTAGTCACAATGACCTTTGGTGGAAAACCAGCAGACGTGCACAAGACACTACATGTCAATGCATCACAGTGTCAGCTCGCACAGGAGTGGATGGTGATGATGAATAAAACATGATGCTGCTTTTGCACCCTCTCTCCCCAGCTGCCCTGCCCCCCGGGATGTGTGTGCAGCTCCTCCCTCCCCCCGTGACTGGCTCGGCTCAGCCCGGCAGCTGCCACGTTTCAGTGATGACGTCAGCGCAGCGGCCGCGCGGCCACACAACCAGATGCGCGAGACTCCAGCGGCTAGAGAGGGAGCCGGAGCCGAATCCACCTCCAGGAACCAGGAGTGGGGCGGAGCCCGGCGAGGGTACTGGGAGGGGGGAGGAGGATACGGGCCACGCATGCGCGCACCGCCGGATAGAACCCTGGGAGATGTAGTTCAAGACCCGCCCCAAGTCCAACGCTTGTGAGCGAAAAGCGCGGGCGCAGGCGGACTACAACTACCATAGCGCACCGCGAAGGCCAGCCTCCAGTCGGCAGTGCGAAGCCTTCCTGAGTTGGAGGATTCACTATTTCCTGGTTTCGGCCGTCAGCCATTTTGGGGTTACAGAGAGCTGGGCTTGTGTGGGCTCTGTTGATTTTGGGGGGGGTTGATCCCGGGTCTGTGGGGGGGAATTAGTACGAGTTTCTACCTTCTACTTTATATATATATAATATATATTTTTCTTTTTTTATTTGGTCCCCTCGCTCTCTCCGGCCTGGTTTTTTCTTGCGAAGCCTCGGGTCTGCTGTATTTTGTTTTGTGTGTGTGTGTTTTCTGCAGAAGCGGTGGAGAGATCAGTGACATGTCCAGCATGAATCCCGAGTAGTGAGTATCTCCATTTTACACGTTTTCACTGTGGGGCGAGGGGATGTGACCAGGCTCTGGTGAGATGGGGAGGATGTGACCAGGCTCTGGTGAGATGGGGAGGATGTGACCAGGCTCTGGTGAGATGGGGAGGATGTGACCAGGCTCTGGTGAGATGGGGAGGATGTGACCAGGCTCTGGTGAGATGGGGAGGATGTGACCAGGCTCTGGTGAGATGGGGAGGATGTGACCCGGCTCTGGTGAGATGGGGAGGATGTGACCAGGCTCTGGTGAGATGGGGAGGATGTGACCAGGCTCTGGTGAGATGGGGAGGATGTGACCAGGCTCTGGTGAGATGGGGAGGATGTGACCAGGCTCTGGTGAGATGGGGAGGATGTGACCAGGCTCTGGTGAGAGGGGGGACAACGTGACCAGGCTCTGGTGAGAGGGGGGGGGGGACGTGACCAGGCTCTGGTGAGAGGGGGGGGGGACGTGACCATGCTCTGGTGAGAGGGGAGGGGGGACGTGACCAGGCTCTGGTGAGAGGGGGGGGGGGACGTGACCAGGCTCTGGTGAGGGGGGGGGGACGTGACCAGGCTCTGGTGAGAGGGGGGGTGACGTGACCAGGCTCTGGTGAGAGGGGGGGGACGTGACCAGGCTCTGGTGAGAGGGGGGGGGGGACGTGACCAGGCTCTGGTGAGGGGGACGTGACCAGGCTCTGGTGAGAGGGGGGGACGTGACCAGGCTCTGGTGAGAGGGGGACGGACGTGACCAGGCTCTGGTCAGAGAGAGGGGGGGGACGTGACCAGGCTCTGGTGAGAGGGGGGACGGGACGTGACCAGGCTCTGGTGAGAGGGGGGACGGGACGTGACCAGGCTCTGGTGAGAGGGGGGACGGGACGTGACCAGGCTCTGGTGATGGGGGGGACGGGACGTGACCAGGCTCTGGTGAGGGGGGGACGGGACGTGACCAGGCTCTGGTGAGAGGGGGGGGACGTGACCAGGCTCTGGTGAGAGGGGGGGGACGTGACCAGGCTCTGGTGAGAGGGGGGGGACACGTGATCAGGCTCTGGTGAGGGGGGGGACACGTGATCAGGCTCTGGTGAGGGGGGGGACACGTGATCAGGCTCTGGTGAGAGGGGGGACACACGTGATCAGGCTCTGGTGAGAGGGGGGGACACGTGATCAGGCTCTGGTGAGAGGGGGGGACACGTGACCAGGCTCTGGTGAGGGGGGGGGGACACGTGACCAGGCTCTGGTGAGGGGGGGGGGACACGTGACCAGGCTCTGGTGAGAGGGGGGGGACACGTGACCAGGCTCTGGTGAGAGGGGGGGGACACGTGACCAGGCTCTGGTGAGAGGGGGGGGACACGTGACCAGGCTCTGGTGAGAGGGGGGGACACGTGACCAGGCTCTGGTGAGAGGGGGGGGACACGTGACCAGGCTCTGGTGAGAGGGGGGGGACACGTGACCAGGCTCTGGTGAGAGGGGGGGGACGCGTGACCAGGCTCTGGTGAGAGGGGGGGGGGGCGTGACCAGGCTCTGGTGAGAGGGGGGGGGACGTGACCAGGCTCTGGTGAGAGGGGACGACGACGTGACCAGGCTCTGGTGAGATGGTGAGGGGACATACAGGGGGGGTACAGAGTGACAATCCCCATCACTGAACCCCCTCTCCTGCTGTAGTCGTCAAGGGGTAAATAATTAGTTTTTTTTATTTAGCTCCCACCACAGATTTTATATGGTGTGTGACCACTGTCTTTGTGTACTGGGGGAGGGGAATTAACATTTCCATGTTAGTCCACTCACCCATGAATTACTTAGTTTTTGGTGTTTCATCACTGCACTGCTTAAATGTCGTCGACCCCCTGCTACCCAAAAGCTGAGAAGGCCCCACTTGTGGCTGGTGGGGTAACTTAATGACAAACGTGACCAATCAAAAGAATTAAGAGCGGTGGTGTGGGGCAGGTTACCTGATGATAAGCCGACAAAATGTAAGAATCGAGACAGAGGAATAGTAAAGGTAAAGCTGTTTTAGTTCCGGGTGGTTAGTGGATTTGGGCTGTGACAAAACAGTCCTAAAGAGGATGAGTTGGGGTTTAGGGCCACAGACCTGAAGTTCTTAACTTCTTAAGTGCATCTTAACTTTGCACAAAGGCAGCAGGGGCTGGCACAGGATTTCAGTGCTCGTGTGGCCAGGTGAAAGTTGAAGGCTGCATTGGTGACTGGTATCTTAGGGTAGATGTGTCTTGGTTTCTGCTGGTAATCAAACTACAGTGATGCTACTTCATAAAGTGTCAAGACTGGCATGAGAAATGTAAGCGCCTCTTTGTTAGTATTATATATTCTTTTAAAAAAAAAAAAACTGACCAGGCTTGCCATATTATTGGGATTTGTCCATCTTCCTCTACCCTATGTGAAAGCTTATATTCTGACCTGGCGTGGACTTTAATCTTATGAGCTGGGTGAAACCGTTGTATCGTTTGTAAATATCAGCAGATAGACTGTCCAAGGCCTCACCCTCCCCTTTACTGGGAGTGTGGGCTACAAAGTAAAGTGAGATTTGTACAGCTGGGTTAAGAAAGGACTGTTGGGCTAGTTGGAATTATGACTAGATGGGTACATATTGCCTCACATTTGTTTCCTAGAGATAATTACTGTGGCTGAGCTCACTGTGGACTCTGTCCGGTCCAATGCCAAAGTAACACAAATGACTATAAACCAAGACAAAGGAAGCTAGTAAAACACAAGGAAAGCGAATATAGAAACAGAAAGCAGAGGTGAGGTTTGTATTCTATTTGACGTCAACTTGTCACTCTAGCCTAGATCTACAGGAAGTGCTGTTCCCTCAGGGGGGAAATCAATTTATCAAAATACTGCAGTACTGAAGCAGTTTTGAATGTGTTCTACTGTAGGTGCAAAGAGACTCATTCTAGGCGCGTCTGATAGTGTAAGGAAAAGTGTTGTAGGAAACCCTGTGATCTGTGTTGGTTTCCGGATGATTCCTATGCCCGGCCTTCGTTTTAGCAGCGAGTCATGTGTAGGTCACATGGTTATTGCAAAACAGATATTACTGCAGCTTTTGCAATCCTCTGGCCAAGGGTACATTTCACATTTCCTTTTTCAAATCAAAAGGGATTCATGAAGTTAGTTTCTCAAAGGCTATATAGTAAATTCTATACTGCGGTCACTACTATGCTGTGTTTTAGGCCACATTCCTGTGAAATAACCCTTTCATGCCATGTAGAACAGTGTCTTAAGATTCAAGCACTTAGCAGTTCTAGTAACTATAAAGCAAGGGTTAGTACCCTAGCTTGTTTTTCCAGAGTGAAGAAAGGAAAATCCTCCCCCCCAGATCAGGTGCCAGTTCAGTAATGCTTCTCTAAATACATTATTTTGTTCGATTTTTTTTTTTTTTTTTTTTAACTTTCAAGTGCCTGTTATTACTTGCAGATTTGAGTTGAGAAGAGTAGGGCGGCACAAGGACTTCTTAAATCTGTTTTTATTAAGCTGTGTAGATCCTGTTAGTTTCCCCTTGTTTTGGTGCCACCTGGCCCAGTATGATCTGCAACCATAACCATTAGTATAAGAATTTTTGTCTGGCCCACAGTAATGTCTCCCACACCATATGATTATTTTGTGACACAATACTTGACCTTTATAACCATTCATTACTTGGTTTTCATTGGTAGAATCAGATAAATCAAGGTCTTGAGCTCTGGCATACAAATGACATCCGTAAGAAACTTGTATGATTCAATAAAAGGTGCCACAACATGGAAAGAGAATCTGTGTTGTTCTAAACCAATATGGAGACCGCAACGAATTACAAGATTTTATCAGGAAGATTTTAGAAACCATTGGGATCGCAGTGAGGCATTTTAGCAGTTTGGTTACCATCACACAACAATGCCCTTTATGGGCACAGTGTTATGAACATTGGTGACAAGCTGAAAGTGTGAAAGTTCTAGGTGGGGTGATGGTATTTTGTTACCTGATTTACCTTGATTATTTTTTTTTTTGGCAACGAGTAACTTGTTATGAACATTTAATTATGTTCTGAGCCATATTTATTGTGCCAGTATTACATGCTTCTGCACTAGTGGAATTGGAATTATTAGAAATTCACATATTCCTTGGAGGCTCTGAAACCTTTCCTCGAGGAGCCGCAACCAGAGCAGGTTTTGGGATAACTAATGGATACGCTGACATTATTTGCATATGAATTGATGTAACTGCAGATTAATTGATTCACAAAAATCTCCTGTTTTCGGACGCTTAATGCAAAAGAAATAACAGAGGACTATCCAAGGTACGACAATTATGCATTGGTCTTCTTACTGCAGCAATGAGGCTTGGACTGCCCCTCTCTTTACACTTTTGCACGTTTCCGGTTTCCTACTGTCATTTCTCCAGGATGCTGCTGTGCAGTATTGCAGCAGTGGGAAGCATCCTTCAACAGGAAGATTAACTAGTGCGACTCAGCAGTCATGCTTTGCTTCAGATCAGGGCTGGGCCAGATCTCGCATTCATCTCCGATGTATTGTTTTCCAAATCCTTTAGTTTACGTCTCTTTCCTTAGGTTGAAAAACCCAAGAAATCGCTTTTTGATTTTATTTGTTATATACTGCAGACCCCAGAATCTGAGACTACTTAACAGGAGACATCATATTTTTCTTATTAATTGGTGCAGAGATGCATTTAGTTTTTGTTGTATGTAACTCCTGCAGTGAGTTTGCCGGCTCTGCCAGCATTGAAAAATACATGCACACTGTTTTTAAACCTTGGTGTGTGCATAGATGTTTAAATTGTGGAGAGAACATCTTTTTGGCTGTTAATTTGTCTGATTTCATGATGAAGAGTTTTATATCGACTTGGTATATCCAGCATTGGAGGGTACATTTGACATTTCCCCAAAGAGGTATGATTTACAAAACATACAGGCTCAAACCACCGCACATTCACAAGTCATGCACTTAACACCTAAGTTCTTGTGTTTGTTGTTTTTGTGCCCTTTTGCAGCCAGAGGATAAAACTACCGGCTGTAGCATTTTGTGAACTGCTTGGTTTTTTGCCTCCTCTGATACCTAAGTAGTTAAACTGCAGCAGCGAAAGTTATGAACGGGCTTAATGCTAAACCTGTGCCAGAAAGTGCATTATGATGAGTGATCTTGCTTTTGAATAATTTCAAATAGAAATGCAGCAGGACAGGCTGGCCGGCTGCCTAGCGCTTCAATACTATGGCTATTATACCGTACATCATTGCTGTCTTCTAGCTAGTATTTTGAAAATGTAAGTGTCTTTGTTCTTTAAAATGGGATCTCATGGTTGGTCAGGGATTGGGGCTTGAAAATGCAGTCCCCAAAAGTTAAAAAAAAATACAATAAAGGTGTGTATGTATTTTATGTTTTATTGTGAGCTTTTGGGTCATTTAGTGTACGTCGAGTGCACTTTAGTATGTTCTTGAGTTGCACAAGTGTGAGCAATCCTCCCACTAAACGTAATGTAGCTCCTCCTAGCATCACAATGATGTTCTGGCTAAAGCAGGTTACTTTGAATTCCATTGCAGTGAATGTGCTTATGTAAAACACACACATCACCATTAAAATGGTTCAAGTCTGCCCAGCCCTGATTTCTTCTCCTATTTTGCAGTAAGATTATACCTGTAGGATGCTCCCAACCTTTTGTCTTTGTAGTTGAGCAGAGGCAGTAAAAAAATAATTCAGGTAGCCATCATCATAGGTGGGAAACAGGTGGAGCAGAGCTGTGTTAATTTCAGCTCTGGGGACCTCTGCTTCCTGAGATACTTACCTCTGTAGTTATCTCGGGAAGCCTGTTCCATGTCCTGCTGGGTGACGACTAAACAAATTGAATCTCCCGCAGCGCGGGAGCCAATAGGAGGGGTTGCGGCTTCCTAATTTCCCATGAGACACTTGGTTTAAACCTCCGTGAAGGCACCGGCAACGCGTACAGCGGTATGCTGGGAAGCAGGGGGCCCCCAGAGATGAAATTAACATGGAATGCTACTTTACCTTGATTACCATTTGACGTGCCTCCTACTATCTTAATACAAAATAGCCTTTTGGAATTGGTGTCTTAAGTGATGTTTATGTTCTTACCGGTATATCTATTCCTAGCTGGAAGCATTCAAGGGATGTGCCTTGATATGAAGCGGCAGTCTACGTTTGCTATTCCACACATAAATGCAGTCGTGTTAAGGGCATTTTCTCCCCAGAAAGCACATAAGGGAGTTCTAATAAATCGACCTGGAGCACTTCTCATCTTTTTTTGTTGTAGGACGTTTAATGTTGTCCACGTGGAAGTCACAGCATGAGAACATTGTAATGGAGGAAGACTGAAAATGGGAGCCACGTTTTGTTCACTTTTTTGAGGCGATGTGATACTTAAATCACCATGTTGTGCAAACTGGTTAGCACAAATAAAAGAATTGGTGTTGGATTCGATTAAAATATCTTTGGCAATTGTAATGCCCCTAACTGATCTATATTGCAGCTGTACACCAGTGTTTGCCTATCCTTGCAGGAAAGGTTAGTTTGGCTTAATACTTTTGATGGGATTATTTACTACTTGTAATTGATATTAATTTAAGGTTGGATCCATAATGGCAATACACAAGTGAGAACCTATACCTCCTGTCTACAACACGATTGTGTCATTTGATATTTTCAATATTAATGGAATTAAATAGAAAAGAAACTTAATTTCATAATTAAGTGGATTGCATTTAAAATGTAATTGGTGCATTCTAAAGCGTTCTAATACTGCATACAAAGTGAACCAATGGCTGCAATATTTGTAATTGCTGAAGTTGTAATGATTGCCTTCTCATGAAATAATTTTTCAGTGTTAAATACCTCTCGCGGAAACTGAAAATGTAGGGGATTTTCTCTCTTGCTCTTTGCGGTGTCACTGTTTTGTTAATTAAGACCGGCCTTCACAATTAACCGCCTAATGGCCCCTTCATCTTCCTTTTTTCCTGCATTGTCTTTTTTTTTATATTGTGCACTCTTTACTACAGCACCTGGCGCTGGGCTGAACGGGATGGGGAACAGGACATCCTTACATTAGGCCAAGAGTCCTCAAGGGCCACCAACAGATTCGTTTTTAAGGATATTGCTGCTTCAGCACCGGTGGCTCTGTGTTAATTGAGCCACCTCTGCTCAAAAAAGATATCCTTAAACCCTGACCTGCTGGTGGCCCTTGAGGACTGGAGTTGGCCACCCCTGCATTAGGACAACGTCTTTTCTTTCCAGCACGTTTTGTCTGAGAATGAGGATATTTAAATGAGCTTATTTGTGTGCGCAGCGTGGGAAGGCCACTTTGAGGCCGTGTGCGATCGTCTTTGAACATCATTGCCTGCTATGAGACAATTCCTTCATACCCTCATCCATGTGTCTAGTATGGACCAAACTCGATTAGTCACAGTGGCTCAGCAGCAGCAGACTAGGATTTGGGGGTAACTAATTGATGGGCTGATACATGATTGATTTACTAAAGGAATTTTATTTTACTGCCCAATATCGGTTTCCGAATAGCTAAGGCCCCGCTCCCAGAGTCAGTGCGCCCGCTCAGCAGACAGGCGGGGTGCTGACATACACAGACCGCGATATGCGGTCTGTAGGGAGCGGGAGGTGGGCGGGAGTGGGAGGTTTGAGCGGGAGGGGGGGCGTGGCTTGAGCGGAGGGACCCGCTACACTCCCCCCCCCCCCTCCACGGCTCGGGTAAGTAAATCAACACACACACGCAGGCACTCATACACAGACATTGGCAGGCACTCACGCACTCAGGCACACACATATACACACAGACAGGCACGCACGCACTCAGGCACACACACAGACAGGCACTCACGCTGCTTTCATTCCACACTCCTTCCCGCTCCTCGAAGCCTCTCCTCCCGAAGCCTCCCCTCCCCATTGGCTCACAGCCACACCACGTGACGCGCCAACGCTAGGGAACACCATTCTCTTGTATCCCATAGCGGCTGACGCGCCACAGCGTGTAGTAAGCTGTGCAGCCAGGGGGGACCGGGACCGGCTCCGCAGGATTCCCCTGCTGGTGGGGAACTCGCGTGTGGCCGAGCGCAGCGGGACCGAGGCCTAACACAGGGCATGCTTTTAGTGTTCATCTAACACATTTAACCTAGCTCTATTTGTCAATTGTCTGTTTTGTCCTGAAAACTCGCCCTGTTTGTTGCTTCAGATGACTGAATTTGGGGAAACATGGTTTAGTATTACTTTGCATAGAGCTTCAAATAGCTGTGATGTATGTAGATTTTTATCAAATATTTATTTGCCGTATGTATTATTGCATACATGTGCATTTTGGTGTAGCATTTATATAAATCCTCTTCTCGTTAAATGCAGATTTTCAGATTTCACAAAGATTATTGAAATGGTAATCAAAGCTTCAGCGACTTCTAGCAGAACGGGTTACAAAAACTCTGTTTAATATGAGCTGCTTTTCTACCACACACACTTCCAGTTGCTCTTGTTTTTTTTAACTAAAAGGTCAGTTGAAATGAGTAGATCCACCTGCTGTATTGCATTATAGACGCAGGAGAATTTCTGCAATGGCACAAAATGCATTTATCCCCAAAACACCTTGTGTAACAGCCAGTTCAATAGACAATGATAGCAATGTAACTCTGCAATGCTTGTTTCTCTATTACATTTGACTGTTAATTCATGGATGAGGCTATTTTGGTATGTTTTTTTTTCCAGCACACATTAGAATGCACGTTTATGAAATAGTAAAGTCTAAATCGTGTTAGTGAGATGACTGAATCTAGATAATGATTACTCACGGGTTAGGAACAGCATGACCATTAACCTAGTTATCTGTATTTGTTCCATGTCATATCACATTTGTGATTGAAGCACTGCTCTCGTCCTATGATTTGCAGTGTTTTAATTCTACCCATTTGAAGCAAAGTCTTGTGGGGTTTTTGTCACCAAATATCTTGCCAATATACGTGTACAGTGTTCATTGTTAATGCTATTAAAGTAACTTTGTAGGTTACATGTGAGGTAACTGATGCCTGTGTTAGATCAACTAGCAGGAATTATTCAGTTGCTATAACTACCATTGAGAGTGTGGCTGATGCGCTCCTTGATGCAGTCATGAAAAAAAAAATTTAATTATATCTTCACATTTGAATTAGTTGTTTGTCACTTCACTATAAATAAACTGGACATCCCATAGAATTTTGGAGGCCAGGCCATATACATTATTTATCAGGGAGTGAGTGGGTAGATTGGAGAAGAAAGAAAAGCCCAGCTGCTTATCACCTGGTATTATAGACTGATCTTAAGTCTTTTATCTGGTCATCTTACAAAGAGTTTGGCTGCTCTCCATCTGCTGTAATATATCCACCCTCAGCATGGTAACAGGAAATTCAATTGTTTTGAGAAGCATTTCCCAGTGTTTTGTGAGCTGTTGAGGTCTAACAACGGTGGCGCCTTCCAGGGAAGTGATGCTTTTAGACCCGTGTTTCATAAACCTATCCTCCGTAAACTCCAGCCACCATAGTTTTGGCTAACAAATGGCTAACTAAGAAAATACAACCCTACTTTAATAGTACGTTCCGTAGGAAATGACTTATAGCCATTTGGCCAATTTCTCTCTTCTCCCCCCAAGGCTGAAAACACATTTAATTTGACAGTTTTACCCCGAATTTAACGAACCTGTGTCTGTGTCTTCGCCATTTTGTTTGATTTTTAGTTTTTTCCAGCCACCTCTGTTGGAAGGCCGATCTATGAATAAACACCCTTTTCAGCGTTGAAATGAAGATGTATTTTCTCATTTTTCCAGGTGCTGTAGTAAAGAGTGCACTTGAGCATGTGATACCTTTCATATTTTATGTTGCGTTTAATAGCTTTTCAAATTTCTATTCAAAATCCTAAAGCGAAGACACATTTATCTGAAAATTATTATTTAGTTATTACAGTGCAGCAATTACATGGGGCAAACTCAAGTCTGATATGTAAACAAACTAAACACAACTTTGTTGTCTAACAATTGCAGGTACATCTATAAAAATGTTATATTAAAACTTTTCCTCTCTATCATCATTTACACAAATATTTTCTTAGAATTTTTTACTCTTGCTTTTTTTTTCATTCAAGTTTTTCCCAAACATCAATATATGACCAGGGGTAGCATTTTTATTTTGATGTGTGCTTGGACAATTACTTTTATGCGAACGTGATTACCAAATTAACAGTAACATAGTTTTTACACACTTTCTAATTGATGGAAGGAGCATTGTAACTAACAATATATCAGAAATTAATTATTTGCATGATTTCTGCAGGGGAAGTAGTATTTGAGTGATTGAGAAAATACCTTAAGGTTGGAGGAAAGGAGATTTCACCAGTTACAATGTGGAATTCATTACCAAGGAGACTGATGGCAGAACAATATATATTAAAAAAATATGTTGGACATCTTTTTAGAAAGTAAAGGTATACAGGGATATACCAAATAAGTAAACATGGGAAGGATGTTGATCCAGGAAGAAATACTGTATAGGCAGTCCTTGTTATCCAACGTTTCCTTTACAACGAATGGCATATCCAACGCTTTACAACGCAACCCTAAGGGCCGTTTTTCGACACCGGAATGTGTTATCCGACCCTCGCCACCACTGATTAACATGGGACGCGCTTTACAACTGTTTCACTATCCAACGCTACTTCCAGAACAGATTCCGTTGGATAACCGAGGACTGCCTGTACCTAGTATTGGAGTTGGGTAAGAATGTATTTTTCCCTTCTACGACGGTATTGGATGACGTCACTGCAGTTTTTCTGTTTCCCTTCCTCTGGATCAATATACAGGCATACCCCGGTTTAAGGACACTCACTTTAAGTGCACTCACTTTAAGTACACTCGTGAGTAAGGACATATCGCCCAATAGGCAAACGGCAGCTCACGCATGCGCCTGTCAGCACGTCCTGAACAGCAATACCGGCTCCCTACCTGTACCAAAGTTGTGCGCAAGCGGGGATACTATAGAGCCTGTTACACATGTGTTATTTACATCAGTTATGCACGTATATCACGATTGCAGTACAGTACATGCATCGGTAAGTGGGAAAAGGTAGTGCTTCACTTTAAGTACATTTTCGCTTTACATACATGCTCCGGTCCCATTGCGTACTTTAATGCGGGGTTATGCCTATACTGTAAATACTTTATCCTATATTTTTTATCGGTCGTCTAAATTTAGCAGAGATTTAACTTGATGGACACGTCGTGTGTGTTTTTTTTGGGGGTTTTTTTTCCCCCTCCATCCTCATCTACTATGGAACTATATAGATTTCTGTTGTTGGTGTGTGGAAACTAATTTATTGCTCCTCGACTTGTCAGTAATTCTTAAACCACATTTAAAATATTCCAGTATTTCTTTCTGAAGTTGGGATTTCCTTTTTTTATTGTTTCAGTAGCAGCGTAGTTTTCGCCACCTATATTATTTCCTTGCCCCCGAACGTTGGGTCAGATTTGCAGATCACGTGCTGTGCAGCCATTGATGTTTAATGAAGACATTAACCCTTTTGCTGCTGTGTGCTGGTGTGAGGTTTTTTTTTCTTAATATAATCCGGTCCCTGTTACTGGCTGGGGTAGCCGTCCCGTGGCAGCAGCCAGGCTCCCAGTGATGTGAATTGAATCGGTGTGCCCTACAATTGCGTTTATAGCACCCGTGGAGGGGTGAACATGATCTTCCTCTAGAGTAGTCAATACAGCAGGTTTAATAAGTTTGATGTCGCTGACTGACAACCTCAAATCGGAGAAGTATTTTTAAATGTTGGTTTTACTGTTTAGTATTGCTATGGTAAACGGAAGCTTTGGAGAGTTTTGTTACAGTCCTTTGCCTAAAGCCCCAAGGAAAATGGTTATCCTCTGTTATTGTTCTGTGTTTTGTGTTCAAAGTAATGATGGTGCCTTCATTAGTCAAACCGATGAACATTACGTGCTGATATAAATGAATCCAATATTCCTGATGAAAAGCGGTACGTTAATTTATTTTTTAATCGCAAAATGCAAATAAGACCGTTGTGTTAAGGGTGCCCCTTTAAGAATACATATTCCCCTTGTAAGGAGTGGGCACTGACTATTTTTGCCTACACACAATAATATTGAAGCACCGTCCTGCGGGGCCCCCCCCCCCTTGTACCTTAGACCCACAAAATACCTTTTGGAGTATAGGGGTGTGATGCTCCCTTTTCAAAGCGAAGCTGTAATCTTTGAGCGCTGGATATTAAAATTGCCCCAACCCTAATGGGCTACTTTAGATTGACTTCGTTGGAATGCATGTTCCCGTCATCTCTAGCTTTCTATGTAATAATTAAAAAAGATGGAAAATGTATGTAAATAAGGTTTATTCTCTAAACTCCGATAGCCATGATTAACAGTCGTTGAAAGCTGATTTACTGCATTTTGTTTTCATTAATTTTAGTAGTGGGGAAATTAAATGTTCATGCCTGTTGAACATAGCGGAACTAAAGAGTAAAGCTATAATGGATGACTTGGATAGAGATAAATAAGTAAGAGGATTACTGGTGAATGGATATAATACCTGACGTAAACTTTGCAGAGCTCTAGGTTTAAATGTCTGCATTTAGATGGGCGGGGGCTTAAATCTGAGGACTGCTATATTTAATAAGCCATACCGTATGCTATCTCCGTCTTTGAGCTAGTTAGCACTTGTAGTTCACATTTAATCTTATTACTGAACACCCACTCTGGTTTAATGAATAAAGCGGTAGTCTGTAAATAAGGGCATGTATAGAATATAATCCTTTTGATGGAAAAGTCTTGTCCTTAGTGCTTATTCATTTCAGTGCAACTGGCAGAATTGTATCCTTGGAGGAAATGGAGCAGTGTGATCAGTCGGTTCCTGTGTCCTGGCCGTGCTCTCTATTTTCTAGCCCTGTCCTTTTCTAGAAGTGGGCCGTAAAGACACAGGACGCTCTGTGGAGAAGGCTCAATATCCTTTGTCAAAGCAAACAATAGTAGTTATGTTGAACATTGTTGGCTGCAGAGGATCTCTCTTCAAAAGTTACTTGCTGAGCCCATCTGGTGCATATGTCATAGAATCCTGGTTCCGGATCTGGACTGTCCTAACTGGACAGTGTACAAAGTATGCTCCCTGTGCATCACGCACACCAGTTTCATTGTAATTGATTTGATGGCACATAAAAGCACCTCGACTCCTCTGCTTGTTGTGTTTGTGACACTGTCTTTATGCATCTGAACAGCTTGTCACCATGCTGGTAAGCGATAAGTTCCTACCAGTAAATGGTTTAATCTGTTGTAACTCCAACCACCATAATTTTGTGTGTTCTGGGCCATTATCTTGAATAATCATTGTAGTAACAGACGTGACATGCTAGAATTTCGCATACCTACACGAAGTCCCACAAGTGGCACTTTTGGACTTTAAACCTTGTTGCATACTTGAGCAAACACCAAAGTAACAAGACCCAATGCCCTTTGAGTTGAAGCATACATGTCTTATCTCATTGTGTGCGTTTGTGGTGTCTTGTTTTGGAGAAGGAAATGTTTGTATGCTGTGTAAGAAAATCTTGCATAGATAAGTGTCTGTTTTTACTATATTAAAAAAAAACACAGCTGAAATCACGTTTGAATTAGTCACAAGGATTTAGTATTTTACGGTTATTACTCCAAGACTGATCAAATTTTTGACTTAAAACATCTATTGTTTTCTTAATGTATCGGCACTTTTTTTAATTTATTTTTTACTCCAGATTTTTCCCCATAAATTCTAGTGGCCATTTTTCCCCACAAAACTTTAAAAGGAAAAAAATTCAAAAAATATCATAACCTACATGGGTCAATGTTTGCTGCTTCCATAACTGGAAAAGCTTACTGTCAAATTGTGAGATCATACTGAAAGCAAAGTGACTGTGTCTTTCTACCACTGGGGTACTTAACCGATTAAATTCTTAGCTAGGGTTTGTTAATTCTAAATGAAGACACAGTACAAACATCTTGTACTGTACTATGAATTAGAGATTTCCATATTTTTTGTTTGAGCAGATGAAGAATATTATTTCATTACATGCCTATCATGCTGCTGTCTTTTTGTTTTGGGCTAGTTTCAAGATGCAACGGTGCTAAAATCTTATTGAAATGTTTTCTCTTGAGTAATTTTAACATAGCTATTGAACCACACATTAATTAAATAAGTTATGGTAGGTTAAAAAAAAGTGACAAACCCTTCACTGTACAGTGTACAGCAAATACAAATACCACTTGTGGTATATTCACATGTCTAGCAGGTATACAACCCTGCTTTTTCTCCATTATCTCTTAGGCTAAGGCCCCGCTCCCTCCGTCAGCGCTCCCGCACTGCTGACAGGCGGGGCGCTGACATACACAGACCGCGATATGCGGTCTGTAGGGAGCGGGAGGTGGGCGGGAGTGGGAGGGGGGCGTGGCTTGAGCGGAGGGACCCGCTACTCTCCCCTCCTCCCTCCCTCCACGGGCTCGGGCTGGAGCTGCTGATTGAAGTAATCACAAGCAACACACACACTCATACACACACGCAGGCACTCTCTCTCACACACACGCAGGCACTCTCTCACACACACGCAGGCACTCTCTCTCACACACACGCAGGCACTCTCTCTCACACACACGCAGGCACTCTCTCTCACACACACGCAGGCACTCTCTCTCACACACACGCAGGCACTCTCTCTCACACACACGCAGGCACTCTCTCTCACACACACGCAAGCACTCTCTCTCACACACACGCAGGCACTCTCTCTCTCACACACACGCAGGCACTCTCTCTCACACACACGCAGGCACTCTCTCTCACACACACACGCAGGCACTCTCTCTCACACACACGCAGGCACTCTCTCTCACACACACGCAGGCACTCTCTCTCACACACACGCAGGCACTCTCTCTCTCACACACGCAGGCACTCTCTCTCTCACACACGCAGGCACTCTCTCTCACACACACGCAGGCACTCTCTCTCACACACACGCAGGCACTCTCTCTCACACACACGCAGGCACTCTCTCTCACACACACGCAGGCACTCTCTCTCACACACACGCAGGCACTCTCTCTCACACACACGCAGGCACTCTCTCTCACACACACGCAGGCACTCTCTCTCACACACACGCAGGCACTCTCTCTCACACACACGCAGGCACTCTCTCTCACACACACGCAGGCACTCATACACACACACACACACACAGGCAGGCACTCCACACTCCTCCCCTCCTCCCGAAGCCTACCCTCCTCATTGGCTCACAGCCACACCACGTGACGCGTTGAAGCTAGGGATTACAATTCTCTTGTATCTCCTAGCGGCTGACGCGTCCACAGCGTGTAGTGAGCTGTGCAGCCAGGGGGGACCGGGACCAGCTCGGGAGGATTCCCCTGCTGGTGGGGAAAGCCCGTGCAGCCGCCCGCGCCGCCGGGCTCAGCGGGTCCCAGTCCTTAGGCACTTTGCACATCTTGCACTTTGTTAAATCCAATTAAAAAAAATTATTTTGTTTTTTAAAAACCATCCTCGGGCTGCGGCACCAGTGCTTCCTGCTACACAAGTGCCTGGCAGCGCGTGTACAGCCGCGGTCTGTAGGGGAGCTATGGGATGTGCAGGGGGCACGGCATATCTGCTCTTCCATTGGCCGCCCACGTGACCGTGGCGCAGGATTCTTGTCTTCCTGTCAGCATATGTGTCACAGCGCTTTGTGCGACCACTGGGGCCTACCCCATAGAAGGCTGTGCTGTGGTGTATGTCGCGCACGCTGCAGCGGCCACTGGGGACACACCACTGGGGACGCACCACTGGGGACGCACCACTGGGGAGTATAGAAGCAAACACAACAATGCACTGAAACACCAAATTCAAATGTCTTATTTCTCGTTAACACTGAAACACCCTTTTCGATTATATGAAAACTCTTGGGAGGGGAAATAATGCAGATTTTTGCAGAGAAATAAACACAGAAAACCAGAGTCCCTAGTTTATAGGAAATGACTGATTCTGCTTAGCATTATCTGTTTGGTCTGCCTATAGCAGTCTGAATACTATAGGTCAGCATGCAGTGTAATGCTCGTTTCTTTTAAAGACGATACAAAGGGCTATAGATAAGTCCTAAAGAAATTCACTTGCTTGGGCTATAGATAAGTCCTAAAGAAATTCACTTGCTTGGGTACCACCATAACTAAAATATAACATTTAATAGGTTTCTATTACAAGTTATATTTGAGTTATTATGGTGTGCAATCAAGTGCATTTTTTAGGAGGACTTATCTATAGCCCTTTGTTTTCTCTCCAATATAATTACCTATTCACAGTAGTGCACCCACAAATTAATCACACGATTATCTTTCTACCATACTTTAATACAGCTATAAAGGGGGTTGGTCAACTTCATTTTACTTGTTTTTGCATATTTGCTTTTGAATCCTGGAATAGACTTTGAAAATACTTGGTTTGTTATTTAATCTTGTCAGATCTGCATTTACAATTCCGTAAGAACAGTCTTATTGTGGAGGGATTGGGGACTTGACAGAAGTCACAGCGTAATGAGGGTTAACAATATCTTAATTTGCGCTGATCTAATTTATACCAACCTGTTGTAAGAAAGTACCTTGGATTCTGGGTTTGCGCAAAACGACAACGATTTCTCTGTACAATATTATTTGAGTCACAAGCTTTGGATTTGATATAATTTTGTTATGAATAAATTATGCATACAGTACATTGTTGTTCGTTTGACATTTCTACTAATTATGAATTTTAATTCGCTTTAAAAAGAAAAAAGCGAACAAAAATCTTCTGTTTAAGTGGAGTGTTGCCCAGTGCAAGCTTCCCAGCGAGGCTCTTGCAAATCCATTCTCGCACCTTTATTTTCTTGTACGCATAGATTTTGCACGATCTGTTGGATAAGTAAGTGGTCCTTGACATTTTTCCAAAAGGAACCCTTATTGGTATGGTTCAGTTTCTGCGTCACACAATCGGTTTAAGTACATACAATTCCCATATAAATGGTTAGAAACCAAATGCCCATTTACTACAAAATGTTACATTCGCAATTACTTTGTTGCCATAATGATGGTGTTTTAAAGTATCAGTAAAATGAAATGTAATTACCGTCCCCAAGAACTGCTTCCTGAAACATTTTTTTTATCTTTTAAAATTTTTTTTTGGGTTCTAGCATACAGAAAGTGTAGCTAATGGTCTGTGAAACATAGGCCGCGCTTATAGTGCCGGCGACGCGACGTCGCCCGAAAACAAATACATTGCCGCTGCGTGCGCTTATAGTGCGCGCGACGATGACAAAGTGACGTTGCCGAAACTGGAAGCCGGCAAAATTTGATTTTTCAAGGGCTGTCACGTGACGGCCCTTGAACAAATCAAATTGCCGGAATCCCGCGACCCCCGTCGCCCGGCGAAACATAACTTTCGCCGGCGGCAACGGGTGACGTCACCCGCCCCGTCGCCATCGACGGCACTATAGGCACAGCCTTATACGGGAAAGAGGTGTGTGTTTTTTTTAAATTTATTTAGTTTTTTTTGTCACAAAAAAAAGCACTAGATTTGTGTTCCAGAGAATGTGAAAATGAGTCCATTTGGAAAAATGGCTGAGTCCTCTGGCTTTGTGCCGTCTGCTTTTCTGTGTTCTCTACAGGTGACCGGGCCTCTGTGTCCATGGTAACTTTGTCATACCTCGTTATTTGAGCGCAGTGCTCGGGGCAGGTCACCATCGCGATGCTTCATTCATTTGCAGCTCGTCTGACACGGCTATTTGTTTGTGATCTAGAATGGGCTCATTGTAGCAGAACACGCAGGCTCTTGGTCAGATAACAGTAAAGCAATGGATTTCCCCCCCTCCTGTGACTTTAAATATTGATGATTTTGGTGTCTTGTAAAACTCTTCCTGAACAGATGTGTACTTTTTTTTTTTTTTTTTGGAAAATATTATTTTTAGAAGTTACCTTAAACAGAACACGTTTTGTTAATGTGGCCTTTCAGTAAAGCCGCCTCTTACATTATTTTATATGCTGTAGCTTTTCAGCACTAACCACTTTTTAAGATTAAGAGTATATTTGCCAGTCTTGAGGAATTTACCTGATACTTCAGTATGTGAAAAGGTTATTGGAAGGGCCTCCCACTCATGGTCTATTTAATTTGCCTCAAGGGTGAGAACTGGGGGGGTCGCTGAGCCAAACGCCACTATTGGCCTTGTGGAGTCCTCTGGGTTTCCGAGATACGGTTGACATTTCAGGTTTTAAATCTCCCTCTGGAAATAAAATGGCTGCCACATTTTGGACCAATAGGAAACTTCCTATTGGATGGCCATTTTAAACCTGGGAGTAATACCGATTCTTACTGGTGAAGGTATTCCAGGAACCGGGGGTAGGCGGAGCTGAAAAGCGCGGTTCAGCTGTAAAAGAAGAATTGAGGTTTGTAAGGGTGGATTGTTCATTTGAAATCTTGGCATGTAAGAGCCTTGGTGCTTTTCATTAATACATTTTCTTGAGGACTCGAGTGGCCACATTTGGGAAATGCTGCGTAACGCTGACACTGTTCGGTACTTTCTAGTACACAATACAAACCATGTACATTGGGGTAGTACATAGCTGCAGTACTTTCAGGAAATTACTTCTGCGTGATGGGAAAGACCACTGTATGTGTTGTTTTTTATTTGTGTAGCGCCGACCATGTGCACTGCACGTCATTTTTCAGACAGAAAACAGGGAAATATGGTATACAATATGGTAAAGTACATCAAAGAAAACATTGGGAGAAGGGTGTCTGTCTCGCAAAGCTTACAATCTACCCTGATCTGAAGAGCTTACAATCTCTGGTGCGATACAAAATAAGTGTCAATTGCTTGTTAAATTAAGATGTGAACTGACGGCACTCACCGGGTAACCATTCAATAGTGTCTGTATATGTGTACATAAAATGTTTTTGTATGAATAAAATATGATATAAAAATTAAAAGCTAAAACAAAGCACCACTAATAACGTTGAAATGGAAACCCACAGTTCAGAATCCCAAACAATTTGGTGGTGTAAAGAGCCACGTGCTTAAGAGCATACTGCTGACAGGCTAAGAAATGTGGGGAGTACAGAAAAAAAAAAAAAAGAATAGGATAAGTAGCGTGTGTGTGTGTGTGTGTGTGTGTGTGTGTGTGTGTGTGTGTGTGTGTGTGTGTGTGTGTGTGTGTGTGTGTGTGTGTGTGTGTGTGTGTGTGTGTGTGTGTGTGTGTGTGTGTGTGTGTGTGTGTGTGTGTGTGTGTGTGTCTATATATTTATATATATCTAATGGAAATATTACTGTGTGCTCATTTGCATGTCTTCGACAGGTCTGCAACCCTGCCTTTCACCATAATCACCCAGCACACAGTGCTTCCACTGCAGCAAGGGATTCTGGGAAATGACATGCAAATATATATTCTCTCCTCTCTGTCTCTCCTCTCCGTCTCTCTCCATCTCTCCTTTTTTATATGTTGTATTTTAACCACCTGCCACTTTATTGCTCCAAACCATTTCCATTATTTAGTTAAAGGGATACTCGTTTTTTTTTTTTAACTTCTTAGTCCAATGGTAATGATGAAAGTGGAAAGATGCGTTTCATTTTAGTAGCAATGATCGGCGTGCCTTCTGCCAGTGCTAGTTATGCGTAGTTTGTGTTGCTGTTTAATGGATTCCTTTTAGTTCTGAGTAACTAACTTGACTAAACATTCATTTTTAGAAAATGCATCTCTCCACATGCAGCTTCTCCGATATCGTAATATGCATTTTGAGGGGTTTTGTCAGATATTCTAAAACGCATGTATTTCACCTCTTGGCTGCCTCTAGTAGAATGGAACAAGTAAAGTTGTTGAGTGGGTTTACCTATTGTGTGTTAGCAGTTTAGTATCTGGTAATATGCTCAGTGCTGGGCGATAGAAAAATAGCATGAAGCAACCATCCGGTGCTCAGAGGTAATACAGAGTCTTTTTGTTAACGACAATCTTCCGTAATGGGAGAGCAATAAGCTGTCCTTGCGTCCCCAAAAATTGTGGTAAAAGTAATATAATTTGTATGAGTCATGTAAATATTCACAAAGCCACAAAACCGCCTATCTGGATCCCGTCTTGATTAGGCACAGTACTCTTTAACCTGTGGCCAGGGGCAAAGGCTTTTGCTGCTGTTTTTTGTCTTTTTTTATTTTTTTGATGGGGCAGCAGCATGTGTCACTGATCCAGGAATAACAATCCTATTAATAAAGGAAACTCAAATACTTACAAATGCGGATTGTGAAAGCCTCTTCCTATAGGAACTCTCTGGTTGGCAACAGCCCGTGTGGTAGAAGAATTTAAAAAAAAAAAGGCAAACTGCGCGCAAGCAAATAAAGCGTGGTGGACTCCAGTTAAAATGTGAGTATTTATTTGCCAAAGGTATGGGCAATCCTCCTCGTTTCGCGCTGCAGGCGCTTTATTATTGTTGCAGCACGAAACGCGTACGAGGATCGCCCATAACTTTGTTTTTACCATTGGCAAATGAATACTTTGTTTTTTAAAGCGGAGTCCACCACGCTTTGTTTGCTTGTGCACTGTGTTTTTCCATTTCCATTTTTGTGCAGCACTGGACGAGCCTGCTGTACATGGCAAGTTATTGAAGTAGCATCTCTGGCACAAAAGGGGACGAAGCAGAGGAGGCTACTTGGAAAAAGCCATGGAAATTCTATGACGTGATTGTATGCAGTCTGACTTGCTGAGTCTTTGTTTAATATGATCCTTCTTTCTCTTTACAGTGACTATTTATTCAAATTGCTTCTCATTGGAGACTCCGGTGTGGGAAAATCTTGCCTTCTGCTTAGGTTTGCAGTAAGTACCCTTCTGCATGATATTTTTTTTTTTTAAGTTCCCTCAACGGGGACCAGTTTCTTTATGTATTCAGCAAATGAAAATCACTTTTGAGCACATTGACATCTCAGACTGGTCGGCAACCCTGCTTTTCACCACTATGTCCTAGCATACAGTGCTGCCACTGCAGCAAGGGATTCTGGGAAATTACATTCAAATGAACAGTCTTTTTGTATAGAATTAATTTAGTAAAGTTAATAGCGCTAATAAACTTTTATTGCCATCTTTCATGCATCGGTCCTTCACAACAGTACAATATGGCAATATGTAACTTGCATTATTTCTTCTCCACCGACTTGTCAATATGTTCCCACTGGCAAAGCTTTACTATAAAGTATAGAGCCTATTCATGGACCAATATGAGTGTACTGCATAGATGTACTTTTAGTTGAGCTTTCGAAAACTCTCGTCTTTTTAATAAGTGTATCGCAGCTAGATCTGAACAATAATAGTAGCGTTCATCACATAAAAATCAGGACTATATTCATGTGAGTCTTTCATTGTTTCCATATCGATATGGATATGCAATTTAGGGGAGACCGGTTTGTGCGAACCTGTTATTAAAATTTCACAAGTTCGCTGAACCGGTGCTTAATTCTCACCTGTGGCGGCGTCTTCCAGCATCTTTTCCCGCATTACGCCATGTGACGCCGCGCAGCCATTTTGAGAAGATATTCAGGGAAAACATGCTGGTGGACGCTGTCCGCCAAGGTAAGAACTGGTTGTTAAAAAAATTTCAATCCCACCACTGGGTGACTCCTACTTTTTGCAAGTAATTTTCACAAACCAGAATATACATTTCTCCATTTTGTTTGTATACAGGAGAGAGGTTGATAGAGCGATGCTCAAATACTGTGTGTGTGCACAAACATCTTTGTATTTGGAAACATAAGTCCAGAAAAGGAACACTGTATATAGTCCTTAGGCTCATATATAAAGCTTCATCCTATGCGGGGAGGCAAAAATAATAAAGACCTAGCGGTCAGTCTGCATGACTACCGCCTATATGGTCAATGATGCACATCCCACCAGATTAGTATAGGCACCCCATGGATATAACAGGTAATAAAATGAGGGCTAATGCCCGTTACCTGCCCTGGGGGTGAGCTGAAGTCCAGGATGCCAAAGCCAAGTGAGGGTTCCTCTGCGTGCACTCCTGATGTCGTAGAACAGTAGAAATGGAAGGAAGCAAAGGATGCACTGCAACTGGATAGTAGTTTGAAAAAATATGGGGCAAACTCCAAAATAAAATCGAGGGTTATTTATTTATATAGACTCACACATGGGTGTACACAGCAACCGCACCAACGCGTTTCGTCCCGCAGGACTTTATACACCTTGATAAAGTCCTGCGGGACGAAACGCGTTGGTGCGGTTGCTATGTACACCAACGTGTGAGTCTATATAAATAAATAACCCTCGATTTTATTTTGGAGTTTGCCCCATTTTTTTTCAAACTACTATCCAGTTGCAGTGCATCCTTTGCTTCCTTCCATTTCCATTTTGTTTGTGTGTGTGAATTCCATAAAACTACAATGATTAAGGTTTCCATCCACACAGGAGTTTCAAAAGAAACCGCTGTTTTGCTGTCCCTTCCCATTCACCAGTTACCCTCCTGTAACTATGGGGAGGAGCAAAACAAATCCCCTCTGACTTCCAGGAATTCCATGACATACAGCATTAAAGGAGCAATTTATGCGCTTTTATTTATTCCTTTTTTATAACATAAGTTTGAAGCAAGGGGTCTCCGGAGCTGAACCCCATTAATTTCAGCTCCGGGGGACCCCTGCTTCCGGCGCTAGACCTCCAAAGGGTGTGCTGGTATCACGGCAAAGTTTAAACCTCCCGGCACGCAGGCCAATGGGAAGCCAAACTTGAGAACGTCACGGCTTCCGATTGGCCCGCATGGCGCTGGAAGCTTAGAAACGCCGCTGTTATGTGAGCCCTGCTAGCGGAACGGCTGTCTGCACCCCCTACAGAGGCAAGTATCTCGGGATGCATGCAGGGGGTCTCCGGAGCGGAAATCAATGGGGTTTATTTGAGCAGATTCATGGTGTACTAAATCTGTACCGATCTTTACATAATACCAATCGATCCCTACAAAGGAAAGGTTGGGAACCTTTGTGCTACACTATCGCCATATCTGGCTCTTTAGGATAAATGATATCGTCTGCCCTGATAGTCGCTATAGAACTTTAGATGTTTACTGCTCATTTCTTTTTGGGGGAATAAAAAAATGTTTGTTTATAGGTTTAAGTAGAAATGACAATTGATATATGATAGAACGAAGATAGCGGTGTTAAGTTTCACAATCTTCAAGAAATGTATAAGCTAGGTTACGTATTGAAATGTACCTGCGCAATATACTAAATATCAATTTGTGTTTATCTGCAGGATGACACGTACACGGAAAGTTACATCAGTACAATTGGTGTGGATTTTAAAATCAGGACTATAGAATTAGATGGAAAAACAATCAAACTGCAAATAGTAAGTGACTGAATGTGGCAGAATTATTTCTGCTCAAGATGGAAAAGATGAAACCGATTATTTCATTGCATATTTGAGTGGACATTCTTCCAATCGGAATGAGGTTAAGCAACTACAGATCAGTTCCCTTTGTCTTTAAAATCTTTAAAAACGTAATCATTTTTATATATGTATATGTGTGCAGTTTCTTAACGTTCCCAGCGACTTCACTGGTAGAAAACCAATAGTTTTATTTACAGAAGTCCTTAAAGGAACACACTTATTTGTTCCTATTTGTTGGCTTTTCTCTATGAAGTGGAGCGCCTAGGTTAATGCATTTCACAGCTACAATAAATAGCACCCTGCCAGCCATGCTGAAATTTCCATAGGATCTGGCGTTTTTGAACTGTAATATATGGAAATATTATAGTTTGTTCACATCTAGTCCTGTTCTTGAACCTAGATCTTTGAACGACTGCTGTAGAAAAGAATTGATATTTAAGCTGGTATAAACATAATACGGTACAAAGCAACTTTGATCGTAAGAGTAAATGTGAAGAGCGAGGGCCTGAATAAGTCTTTCTTTGTTCTTGCGTTTTTAATTATGTAGTTCATGCAGAGTAAGTTGTTCAGCCCCTTTAAACAACTGGTCTAGGTAACCTTGAAGGTTCTTACTGCCCTTCCAAGTTGACAAAAACAAATTAGAAGGAAAACCATATAATTCCTATGTATTATGCTTTTATACGTGGATACCCAGTGTTTCATTTTATTAACTGACTTTTGTATGTGATATTTTAAATCCTGTGCATGTCAAGATGGCATCTCCACTGTAAAACAATTATATTGCTAGTGGACCTGCTGCAAAAATCCATTGGGTGGCAGCATACGATCTGGCAAATTGCAGGATTTGGAATTGAAATTGCAGCAGCCAAGAAAAACGCTCCTCTGTTTGCATGTATATGATATCCAGGTGACGTTTAAATCTGATGTATCTTTTTCAACACAGTGGGATACAGCTGGCCAGGAAAGATTTCGAACGATCACGTCCAGTTACTACAGAGGAGCCCACGGCATCATAGTTGTGTATGATGTTACAGACCAAGTAATTTCCTTCATTACGATTTATCATTTATTATCTGTTTAGAACACGCTACATATTTTACTATACAATAGGATGGGAAACAAACCGTAGAATTACAACATTAATAAACACTGCTACAGTAGCTATGGAGGACTCTGCTCCAAAGAGCTTACAATCTAAAAAACAGGGTATTGTTTAAACATATTTGCAACCTTAAGGCAGTGTTGCAGGTTATACCTCAAGTGAAACGATCAACTTTTTGTTACAATGTAGCAAATAAAGTGTGTGCGTGTATCTCTATCACCTGTAAAATATATTCTAATTCTTTACAAACGGAGTGGCACTTCTCTATACCGCACAAGTACATAAATGTTTTTCCCTGCTTTAAACAAATACACACAGCCACACTTTGTAGGTAGTACTGTACTTGGATAGGAGCAATCAGAATGCAGAGGTCAATTTCATTGACCTTGGGGGGAAAAAAAAACTTGGTTTATAAATTTGTATTGCTTTGTACATATAAAAAATCATTAATTCGTACTTCTTTCCCAGGAGTCCTTTAACAATGTAAAACAATGGCTGCAGGAGATAGATCGCTACGCCAGTGAAAATGTTAACAAGTTGTTGGTAGGAAACAAATGTGATCTGACTACAAAGAAGGTAGTGGACTACACAACAGCAAAGGTGGGTCACGGTCTCAGAACTCTCTCCATGCACTGATGTCAGTAGCTTTTTCTCATTCATGTGTCTTCCGCAGAAAGCAGAGAAATGCATACGTTGCAGATAACTTAAACCATTGGATAGTGCACAGACTTCTTAATTTGAATCTACATTTTCTACACCGCTGTTCTCCTTCCGTCCCAGAAAATCAGAAAAGTTTGATTCATCCAACACGGATCAAAAATTGATCCACCTGGTTGCCATTGTAGGCCCATTCCATAACAGTTTGCGTTGACCAATTCCTAATTTATTTATCAGTTTATTTTATTCTGGGATTTATATACAAGACAGCAGGTTGATGGCAAGATTACAGTATACAAGAGAACAGTATATAAGTCCTATGTTAAGCTTCTATTTTTACTGAGCAATAACAGGGGTATACATGTATAATAGAAATTGAAATGATCAAATTGAATACTCATTATTTAAGTATAGACCAGCACAGTGATTTAATTATCCATGACTGTCTCAAAAACAGCAGTCATGCCAAACAATCCTTCTCCATATGAAATGGTTCGTTTGTTCTCATAGGAAATCATTTTCGCCTGTTGTATATTTCATGTTTTCTAAGGTGAAATATTGCCGTCTGCAAATGTTTAAGCACCACAGGGGGCAAAATGTGCTGGCTTAAAAATGTCATGGAGTCGGATGTATACTAGACTAGAACAACCCCACATTTGCCTAAGATTCAGTTGTCATAGAAAAAGATTTCTGTGGCCCTAGACCAGTGGTTCTCAAACCTGCTCTTCAGGGCCCGGCTTCTGGAACCACAACCTAACACTATATTCCTAATTCATGTCTGGTACATTCAACTGTCGGCAAGTGCATTGCTTAATACTTAAATATGTGGCACACTTCCCGTGGAGAGGTTTGAGAAGCACTGGCCTATTGTGTAATTTTTTTTTTTTGTCACCACCCAGGTGTAACATTCCCCTAGTTTTAACTTCCGTATAGCCAAACCACCGTAACCTGTATTTCCACATAAAGAATTACAGCTGTTTGAGATTGTTCTAGACGTGCTTGCTGTTTGTAAGCCCAGTTTCAGTACCACGCATAGTAGTGACTTTGCACCACATGATCATGGCTCAAGTGATGACGTGATTGCCGGCATTTGTGCACTGTAAGGCAAAGATTATACTACCTGCATGCACGACGGACCGCATAGACTCGCGCACGCCTGCAGCCCCAGCATTGTGTGAACTGAGCTGGAAGCGTGGCAGACGTGTCCCGAAGCTAATTCGCCCTCATTGGCCATACCGCTTACTTGACGTGGTCACGCTTGAAGACCATTTTGTCTCAAACGCTATGGCGTGCGCAATAGGGGCGGCCTCGTACATTTTATTTTTTTGCAATTTTGATTGCGCGGTGACTATAAGCTCAGCCTAAGTGTTGAGGATCCAGTTGGAAGCAGTGATGCAGTGTTATTGGTTTTTAGCATTTTCACGGGGGTTGGGGGGTGGATGCAGGCCTTTGAGCAGTGTATTGAATGACCATTTGGCATCTGCATTAAGAGCAGGAGCAAACAAGTAGAGATGAGCAAATGTACCAACATTTGGTCCACACATATTATAATCCGCCTGCAAAAATGTTAGTTTAAAACCTTTGCCGAATTTCTGACATGATGTAATTTCGCCAGATAATCTATTTTATAGAAATGTTCAGCCTGAAATATGCATTTAGCTAGGAATGAGTGTACTATTTTGTAGATGACCCATTTACTTGTGTTCCGCCAAGTAGTCACATGAACTTAATGTGGATAGATACCTGTTAGCACACCGGAGCTATCTGGGAAGTAAGCAAATTTCAATCATTTGAAGTGAGTTTGCTTATTGCCCAGGTATCTCGGGTGTGTTTACAGGTCTCGCCATGTTGCGTATAGGTGAATGAAGGTATACAAGTAAGCCCTATTCCATGGTCTGCATTAAAAATGATTGGCAAATGAACAAGTCTATTCTGTGAAACTTGTAATGGCTGAAAATGGTTATATTTTGTCTTTTCTGCACTTGGTCAAAATGTTTGCACAACTCTATCATATCTGTTTACTACATTTTATACAGCATATCCTATAAAAATGTTTTGGTCCATACCTATACATGGATATAGATTATACGTTTAACAGACTTGTTTCTGTTTTTTGGATATATATTGTATAGATGTACATATTTAATCCAGCAGTGGATCAACAAGGACTGTAGATCTAGTGTATGTATGTATATATTAAATAAAAATAGCTGTTCGTGCAGAGTGAAGTTCTCATTTACTCTGACACACACACACTATATCTATATACAATATGTGGATAGTTATGAGTCTGTATAAACTGAAAAGTAGTTATTTGTATGTGACTAGCCACCCCAGTTTGAGAACAGTTTTGATTTAGTTACTGTCTCTACTTCCAGGAATTTGCAGACTCCCTGGGAATTCCATTTTTGGAAACAAGTGCGAAGAACGCGACGAACGTAGAGCAGGCCTTCATGACAATGGCTGCCGAGATCAAAAAGCGAATGGGTCCCGGGGCCACATCTGGTGGCTCAGAGAAGTCCAACGTCAAAATCCAGAGCACTCCAGTCAAGCAGTCCAGTGGAGGCTGCTGCTAAAACAGCCTGCAGCCTCTCCCCCCTGCCCTCCTCAAGCAGTGAAATCTCAATCTGAACCTAAGTGACAAAACAAAAATTGCCTGAATTGTACTGTATGTAGCCGCACTACAGCAGAATCTTACCGTCTCCCCAAAGGTCAGCGATTGTAAACGCTCAATACTGACCTTTTTTTTATGCCCTTGACTCAAGACAGCTAACTTCATTTTCAGAACTGTTTTAAACCTTCCCATCCCCACGTGTGGCAGTATCTCAATAATGTGTGTAACCTTTGTTGCTTTACTAATACCAGACTCTGTCCCCCTGTGGTTGGTTAAGATACCTATTTTTTTTTCTCTATTCATTTTTGATGTTTCGATTTTGGCATGTTTAGGTGTTGGGTTTAGTCTTCTGAAGATGAAGTTCAGCCATTTTGTATCAAACAACACGAGTGTCTGTCAGTTTTCATGCATCAATAAAGTTTAGTGAGATGTTATATGTAAGATCTGATTTGCTAGTTCTTTCTTGTAGAGTTATAAATGGAAAGATTACACTATGTGATTAACCCCGTTTCTGCTATAGGGGTTGCGTTGTAGGCCCCTCTGGCAGAAAGGGGGTGTATAGTTTCTTCATACTCTGCATATAATTTGTGGCTGCAGAACATTGTAATTTGTTGCACAACATGTAACAAACAACTGAAGAATTGTTTAAATAAATATTGTACTTATTGGAAGTAATATCAGTGTATGGTGATAAGTATTGTCTTAATTCGTATAGTAATGGGGGGGAAATTAAGGTATTTCTGCCTCCTGGGTTGAAATTGTGCCCTGTATGTAATTGAAGTTTACAGTTGGGTACTCGTATACAAAGCTAACAAGTGCATAACTAACCTAATCAACTGCAACCACTATAATGTTTCCGGTGTATAATCGGTAATACAAGTAGAAAAGTAGGTGAATTAGAAAATCGACTAAATTGAGATTTAATGCATTAGTTTGAATGTACAGTGTTTGTCCTATTTTAATCACGTAAATGTTCAATTTCTGTAGCTATTTACATTGGTTTGATTTAGAAACAGTTCTGCAGAGGTGTAAAGCAGTGAGTGTCACGGTGATGTAATTTTGCAATTAAGTTTATATATACTGTTCCATACTCTATCATTGTTTCACTTTTATTAAATCAGATCAGATCAACACATTATGCCAGTTATTCAGTGCTAAGCCTGACGTGAATTGGTAGATGTAAACAAAGAGTGTAACAAACAGGCTGACGCTTGCATCAAAAAAATAATGCGCATTAATCTAAAAAAATCAGTTAAAAAAAAATGCAAAACTTGTATTTGTCAATGGTTGAAACGGTTTCGATAATTGAAGACCGGTGTTGTATAGAACTCTTAAACCTTCTATGGATGGCGTATAAATACTGCTAACTTACGCTACCTATACAGATTGAAAATGGGGAAACCATGTGTTGTCTTAATGAAAATAAACATGTTAACACTGAATGTGTAGTCAGAACTGAAATAATAAGCAGGCTAACCTGGGATATTACTCATTGTGTAATATTTTCTGCAAAATATTTCAGGATTCTGTACTTTCAACATCCCTTATTTCGGCCTATTGAAATACTGGGAAGGGGGGGGAAGCTGTGTGGAAAATTTCACAGACTGCTGTATCTACATATTCTACATATAACGGCAAAGACTAAGTGTTAGCTGCCTATTCATATTTTATGCCGTGTTGCAGCTAGCATCTGTGAGCTTGCATGAAGTCTCAGGTCTTTCCTTAACATCCAGTTCAGTTAAGCATGTGGCAAATGTATTGTCTACACTTTTCCTAAGGGTAACAGAAGATGGATGGTCCTGAGGTTCTACACCTCATTAGGCAAACAAAAATAAAAAATACCCTATGTTTCAATAGGAACAAACACACTAACAGGTGTAAAGAAATTCTGTACCAAAGTATATTCTTTTCGGGCTATGATTTGAAGTCACAACATATAGGCTCAGAAGCCAGTGGTTTGGGGGTTCCATTCTCTAAATCAATGAAGCTTTATCCAGGTGGAAGTGTATAGACATACCTTGCATTGCCTTATACTGCTGTTTAATTGAGGGCTTTTCTGATGGTTCCCATTTTTATTTATTGGACTTGTGGGACACAAACTGTACATGCATAGTGGTACACTACGTGATTTTTGGGTCCTGTGAGCAGCTGTACCAATTATTTTTTTGTGTGGAAAAAGGTTAGGGGACTTTTTTATAGGTATTGTTGGAACGTATCTCCATCCAGCAGGTGTACAGGAACTACAGTAGTACCTATTATGTGCACAGGGTTGGAGAGTCTGTATCCAGAGAGCAAGGATTCTTGTAAAGGATTTCAATAAACACATTTCAGATTTTGGTATCTTTATATTTGTCAATGCAAAAAACAAAGTCCAACCAACCTAGAATCTGTACTTTCATTTTGACTGTAGAAAAATGCAAACTGTAAAAATCACACGCAGTTTGAACATTTGAAATCACTGTACAACTGTTATAGCAAATGTTTAACATGACAGATTTCAGACACACAACTCCAATTATGGCAACAGTAACAAAGGAATAAATATGAAGTAATACTACATGGACTGACTCAATCACAACTCAATGCAGGTTTTATAATATAAAACCTGATAATTGGCACAGTAGTTATCACAATACAGAAATACCATAGGTTAACATTCATTTAATATTTCTGTTGAGAAATATAAAAGTATTTAAAGAAATGCTCTCTTTTGACCTTTTGGTACTTTGTTCATCACAACCGAGTGCTCTTTGTTTGAATTGTTTCGTGAAGAAAGAACACCCCAAACGGGAATTGCAGGTTGTATATATATATTTCTGGTGTCAAATTTTAGTTGTGATTATCTAAAAGAAAAAAGATTTTGAAACGTTAAGGAGTCTTGAGAATCTCTTAAGGACCTGAAAATATCAAAACTGAATGAAGCTACACATGTTCCTGCGTGAGAAAATTAGAGGCATGTAGAGTAGAATTCAACTTGCAGGTTACTATTTGCTGATATTCAATTTGTAATGAAGTTGGCCCTAGCCTCCGCCAACTATGTAGAGCTAGCTAAACTTTTTGATTACAGCACAGGGGTACCACTGTGGCCTCTTGTAATGGTCATTTACTGTAGCCATTGAGACATGCCAATTAACCCATGCAATAGTTAAAACTCCATTCTGCTAACTAACTTGTGTTTATTCCTTGAACAGTGAGTTTCTATACCCTGGTTGGTACTGTTTAATGAGTAACACACGCACACTCCCCCCTCCCTGTCACACAAAGCTTGCTGGTTTTTTTTCTTCTTTCCCCTCCCAAGTCCTGTGTCTGCAAGACAACCTTCCTGCATGTTGGGTTTTTGTTACTGAATATTGTGTGACTTCCCACACAATATGGCATTACTGTGCCTCTATCCAGACAGCTCACTGCCTGCATGTCAGTTTACATTTTTCTGATCTTGTCTGTTCCTCTACTGCTACGGTATCCAGGCCTTGTCACGCCTCATCAGAAAACATCACCTTTTTGAGAAGTTTGATTCCCATGCAGATGACCTACAGTAGCTGCGTCCATCCTCATCTGCTCCACAAAATGTGTGACTTTTGCCCTCTTTCCCTCAGCTTAGCCTGTAAACGCTTTTCGGTAGGGAAGCTCTTGTAAAATGAATGTGCTTGTAAGACTTCCGTGTTTTATCTATTGTTCCCTGTATTGTTTCATCAGTGTATACAAGCTGTCTAATAATAAAAATATCAAAACTGGTACATTTTTTTTTCTTCTAGTGTCACATACTTAAACTATGATCAAAGCTGAAAGGAAAAAAAAATAACACTAAGTCCTTCAGTTTTCCTTTCACCTGGATTGTGAAATCTTTAAAAATAAAGTATTCAAGAGTCATACATGTGTGCAGTTCTAACTAAAGATGGCTAAAGCTGCTTAGAGAACATTTATTTCATAACTCCAATATCAGCAAGTCCTAGTTTCTCTGCTCGCATAAGTATGCCGTCTTTGGTATACGTTAAGATTCCAGAGTATGATATCTAAATGAAGCAAACAGTGTGTGCTAGCGAGTGTTTTCACTTCCTTGTAACTACATACTATAATATGGAATTGGGTGTAACTGAAATTACCTGTTTTCCCACAAACTTACTGGCTCCAATGCTGAGGAAAAGCAACTAGCACCAGATTTCTACATGACAAATAAAATCCAAATGAAACCATTGAGGCAGTGAGAGCTACGCCGATGGATCGCATTCTCAGGCCAAAGCTTTCCCAGGACTTTAAGCAACTTGTCTGTGGAATATCAATATCTGTGCTTGTAACTACTGACCATTACAATCAGAAATATGACACGTTCATTTTGCATTTGAGTTTCAATTTTTCTAAAAAATTGAAAAAAGATGCATACTGACCGCACAGACATTAAGAGGTTGCCATGTTTGGCTAAAATTTTTGGCTCTGCTCGTTTCAAGGGTGGTATTTCACTATCAAACGTCAGGCAGCAATAGGACGATATTAAAAACCCCATTAGAATATATTATAAAAATCATGCTAAACGACAGGCAGAAAATTTGCTGCTTGTACTTATTTACTAGTCGAGTTATAAAGCATCTGAAATTCAAATTTTGAATCTTATATTAATCTTTGTGTTTTTCCTGTCACTGATTAGCTCTCGTTTTATCCACACACCACACCAAGCACATACTGAGATATGCGCTATCTCCGTTTTGACAATTACTGTCCACTTTCTTACCTAACTTGATTCCATTTCCAGGGAAACACATTGTTTTTTGTCCCTATTCCTCCTCAAGCCATCATCAGTGACGGTATCCATAGCTCCGAGAACTGAGGCATACAGGCGCTTTGCGTGTCTGTCAAGCTCTTCAGATTGCTTTGAGATTAATCCAAGTGTGTCCTTCAAAACTAATGAGAGGTTACAACAATGTTTACTGTTGTGTGTCTTAATGACAGTCGTTACGCAATGTAATTGTTCTTGCGTTGTCTTGTTCAACAAACATGCCCTACCCCAAAACTCACATACCGTATGCTTCTCTAGGATCCCTTGAAGTCAATATGTGCAGTCACTATATTTACAGCACAAGCAGTACCCATGAGACTATATATGCCACATCCCAATCCATCCGCACGTAAAAAGGAACAGCAAAACAATAGGAGAAATGCTTCACAATCCCATCTAGTAACCAAGAGATTAAGGGGCTGATTCTATATGAGCAAAATCAGGCTATGGGGAATTTTTCAACCCCAATGAAGCAGATAGGTGAAACATACGTTGGCTGCGTCTGATGTCAGCCACAGGCGACGTCGGCTCCATAGCAGGTGTGCATCTAAGGGTCTCTGCACACCACAGCTGACTACTCTGAATTAAGGACGGGCGTTTGCTCTATTTCTGGAGGGAGGGAGGCATCTTTGCCCAATACTAGCAAGTAACCCTGATTGGTGCAGGATCCATAAGACTGGTATACTGACCCCAAATCCACTCCTTTAGGGATTCTAGCTGCAGGAGACTTGCTGAGAGATAGCCAGCACCGATTAGCGCTCTGTTGACTTTGAATGAACTATATTGACTATCAAGTTACCTAGGGATCTACAATATGCCTATTCATTGAAATGTTACCAAGAGGACAGCAAGTGCCAGATACAATATACTCTTTACCTACCGGACACTAGCCTTAGCTCATTTACCCACAGCTAGCATTTAAGGGTCTAAAAATGTTGTAAATTTACCACAACACCCATGGCAAAAAAAACAAAAAAACTTTTATGACAATACCAGTCTTTCCACTACTAGATTATTTCTTAGTCTTTAATCTACACTGTCCTCATTATAATATAAATGTCAGGAAGGCGTTTCTGCCATTCTGCTGGCAGTATTTTGCAGTGAGACTACACAGAAGCTCACCCCAGCGGTTTCATTTTTTTTTTTTTAGTTTTTAATTTCCTTCCGTTGCAAGTTTCTGGCACAATACCCAGCTTTTTACATTCATATGTATTCAAAATTTCACATTTTAAACTGTTTTTGGGGGGTACATTCGCAGTGCAGCTCTAAGAAAATACTTTCTCTCCCTGCATATGGGGTATTTAGTCTGAAAACAGCATGATCGCCCAAATCAACACAACCCCGTGTAGATTTGCTGCTCTACAAGTGGCCACAACAGATGTAGTGGCGATTCAGAGATACATCCCCTCAATGTCAGAGGTGCCTATGACACTTTCATTTGTAATGTGTTGGATGCCTCACTGGCAGCTAAAGGGTTAAGCTCCTGAAAATGTCCAGTACAAGAGCAACCGGCCGAGGATGTCCACAAATGGCTCTAGAAGTTGCTTGGGATTAAATACTAGAGACCAATTCGCTTTCCGGAATAAATTCTTTAAGGGTTTTACTTCCAACCTTGCTGACATTTTTACAGCCACTATTAGTACTATTTGTCTTAGCTGCTTTTTTTTTGTACAAATGGATAAAGTTGGTTGTTGTGGCTAGATCATAGTCTGAACAAAAGAAAAACTGGGCCTCATTCACCATCGTGTGCAAAACCCACCCATTGCTTAGTAAACGAGGGTCTGCGAGTTGAAAATTAATTCACCAGGTTACAGGATGCTCACGATTACTCCATCCGTTAAATAATATGGGTGTTATTTCCAGAACTTTGTACCCGTAACATTGAGTTCTAATTCTCCTTGACAAAAGGTGAGGTCAAGATGAAAAAAAAAACAAAAAACCGCTAGACCTTTCTTGTGCTCTGTGCTCTTTGTATCTGATTTTTACATGTATTTACTAATAAACGCAAGATTTTTTTTAACCACCCATTTGGCAATCACCTTCCATTCAAGTCTCAACAACGATAAGTAGGAGGTGCCTGTTGTGTATAACCCTATATATGCCATGATGTCTTCCTTTTAGGTGTGTCCTGCAATAAGTACTTTTTATAGAGCTGCAGTTGGCAGATAGCACAGACGAACTCATAGGAGGAACGTATGATACAATGCGCGCTATAAATCTTCATATCCCCGACTACAGTCGTGTGAGTTAGAAAAATGTCACATTGTTTTTTGTGATATATATATATGCCAGATGCCCATCTGTGATCATATAGATACAATAGATATCTTAAAAAAAAAGGCTGGACATCTTTTTAGAAAGGAAAGGTATACAGGGATATACCAAATAAGTAAACATGGGAAGGATGTTGATCCAGGGAGTAATCTGATTGCCAATATTTTGAGTCAGGAAGGAATTTTGTGTCCGTGTATGAGACAGCATTGGATGATATGCCACTGGGGCTTTTTATTTGCCTTCCTCTGGTTGAATATACTGTAAGTACAAATATAGGATAACGTATCGGTCTAGGGGAGGGGTTTGCAACGTCTATAAAAAATGTCTTTCTACAATATATTCCAAGAGCCGCAACACATGCATGCATAGTACACCCCCACAAACACACACAGTATACTGTATACACACACACACACACACACTGTAATAGGTATATACTGTATCAGCATAAACATACGACAAAATATGTGAGGGAATAAAATGCATCTCACAATAATAAGTCCTTTATTTAGTTTTTTTCATTGTTATTCTGTGCAAAACAGTTTGTCATTTACAAGTACACAAAACATACATTCATACACTACCCTCCCCCCCCCAAAAAAAATCTACACGACCTCCCCCCACCAAATACACACACTACCCCTGCAAAATACACACACTCTCTTCCCAAAAGCCCCCACCACCCCCCCGTGACATCACTAATATTTGCAATTCAGCACTAAAGTGTCTTTTCCTACGACCCAGCATTAGGAGGAGCTTACCGGAGGAATGCAGAGACATGCATTTCAGTAGCAGTTCTCCATCTTTCACAACAGTATCTGTCAGCGTCTGTTGCTCAGCAATATCCTTCTTAAATTTCTAAAACAAAAACAGACCCATGCACTGAACATGAAACTATTTACCAATGCACCTGTAACAAAGAGAGAGATGATAGAGATATACACACACACACACACACATCCCCAGGCCCAGCCCTCCAGACCCCAAATGTAACAGCTTTAACTAGTCCGACATAGTAGTATAGCGACATGTATACTCGCAGTAACTGCTCGTCCATGCTCCCTTACAAAATCACACGCACACAAAAAGCTAATTATAACAAGAACACTTTATTAGGGCCAACTAGAGCTAAACCAATAAAAGGTTAGCTACTCTAAGTTCTATATAAATGGCCATTTCTTCCTGAATGTTGGATGACACCAATAAAACCATTTCTGCAGCCAGATTTGGAAAGGGCTTAAGGCAGAGAGACTGATCCTCAAGAGAACGCTGTATGGAAACTCATCAGAACAGAGACTTCAAGAAAACAGACTAAACCTGGTAATGCTTCATTTATAAAGAATGAATGAAACATTTCAACATGACCCGTCTGGGACAGTTAAAAGAAAATGATCAGCAGAGTAGCTTACCAGGTAAAGACTGAGTGATAACTGTATGCTTTCCACATTAGGCTTTGGAGGAATCCAGTTGTCTGTTATTTCTGCCACACTGTACAGCCACTGGATGAGTTTGTCGAGGTGATGGCAAAATGTCTACTTAAATGGATCAAAGCACAATGCATTACTTATCTCTTTCATGATTACTTTGGTATAACTGATAACATTGCTTTTACAAATGCATATGCTCCATCTCTTATTATTTTGAACAGATTCAATCTAATTGTTATCTTATTTCAAACTATTAATTACATTGTTAACATGAAGTACACAACACACACAGTCTAAAAAATAACACATTCAGCTCAGTGGTACAGTATGTAAGGATACTCTAAAAATTATTTAGTTGCAATTCATATTAAATAATTAAAGTAAGAATTTCAATATAAATTCATTATCTTGTTACCTTACAGGTGAGAACGTATTTAAAAAATGTGCCAAATCAAATGAAGATCTCATTTTATTCAGATATTCAACTTGCAAGGTTTTCCATTTATTGACTGATTTACATGAAAAGTGGACTATTTTAGCAAATAGGATCTTTTGGGGCGATGGGAAAGAATACCCAAGAAGAAGAATCAAACAAATTACCAATTCCCTTTTAACATGCTAGTAGCTAAACTACATACTCCTGATCACAAATGTGATATTTTTAATGATTGAATAATGTGTACAATCACCCCAACTGTCCACATCTCCATGATTTTCATTCAATTAGAAAATATATAATGTTGTTACACCAGTAATGTAATGTTTTCTTTTAAACAATTTAACATTTCACTGTCTAGGTTCCAATACTCTTTTCCATTCATTATCCCAATAGCTCAAAATTGACAACTGAACAAGGTCAATTATCTTTTTTAAGTTAATAACATTAATCAGGAATGCCACTCACGGTCATTCAGGCATTAGAAATCATTTAAGATTGTTCATTATTATTTCCAATTCCAAGTGTATAGAACATAAACGGTTGGAATAACTGGAAAAATATGCACTCCACAATAGTCAAAATAAACAATTTGTATATTTTTCAGTTGTGGGTTGGCCCTAACCCCTTCTATACTGAAGGGTTAAAACTAGGGCTACTGGCTGAATGAAATGTATACATGTGACAAAATACATAAGTTAAAAATTCTTTAATGTTAGTATTCTCATCAGTTAGGGTCATTTAGTTAAACCCTTTGGCCAAAGCGTTATAAGCCTGCAGCTACTTCATGGCATGACCTTCCCCTCAATACCCGACTAGCACCCTCTCTACCCACCTTAAGACACACTTGCTTAAAGAAACATATGTGCAGCACAGTGGCTGATACTATACACGATACATAAAGCTTGGCCCCTGCAGACGTATTTACCAGAATGCCCTCCTACTGTCTCTGTACGTTCTCCCTATCTACCAATTATGCCTCGGGCATAAATACTTTGCCCGTGCGGAGGGGCGCTGAGGCTCAGAGAAAGCAGTGCTTTCCCTGGCCTAAGAGCGCGTGCCGTCCGTGGGCGGGCCAGTGACGTCACGTAGCTGGTTCGCCCTCATTGGGCGATCCACTCCTGTGACCGGCCCTGCGCTCTGGCGAGCGCCAAATCTAAAATTTAGGTAAGACACACGCTTCCGCAAGCGTGCGCGAGCCCCTGCTTATTGCGGCAAGGCTGATCCTACTATGTCCCAGGCCTTAGATTGTAAGCTCTTTTATGTCTGAAGCACTTATTCCCATTATGTGTTAGTTGTATTATTTGTTATTTATATGATTGTCACGTGTATTACTGCTGTGAAGCGCCATGTATATTAATGGTGCTATATAAATAAAGACATACATGACCAGCATGCAGGTCCTAACACTAACTGTGAAAATTCTCATAGTATTTAACTATGTATTTTATCACATTGGATGTAGCATGGAGTATTTTTGTCTTTCGCTGTATACATTTGGCCACGCTTCAGTAGCACTCCTTTTGACACAAACATACATATATTGTGGTGGGTTCTAGGGTTAGAGTTTGCTGGGATTGTGTGTTGACTGAATGAAATGTACCAGATAGACAATGCATTTAATGGAAGCACTTGAGCTTTAGGCCACGCTTATAGTAGCGTCGACGGCGACGTGCTCGCGACCGCTGACATCGCTATAGCGATAGTTGCACTTTGCTGCATGAAACCTCGGGAGGGCGACACGGGTCGTGGCCCGTGACGTCACATGAGCATTTCGCCATTATCACGCAACGGCCGCGCACCAACACAAAACCCAATGACTTCAGCGATTTTGGTCGCCATGTTGCTGCGCAGCGCCGTCGCGCCCACTAAGAGCACCGCGACGGACTTCATGCCTTTGTTTTCGCGCTGCACGCCGTCGCTACTATAAGCGCGGCCTTAGAATCATATCCTCTTAAACCTGCTTTTTGGATCATAAGTATGATACAGACCAAACAGTCCCAATTAATTAGAAAAAAACCCACTATTTAAGTGGTTTATTTTTTACCTGTATACTTTGGACTAGTGACCCGTTTTCTTGGCCCTTTTCCATTGGTGAACATCCAGCAGTTTCCAACAAATGGGACGAAAAAAAACCATCTAACATATCTCTTAGAGAGGAGAACTTATTTAACGTACTGCCTGTGTGACACTGGCTCGGGGGATTTATCTTACTACCCGACCCATCTGATTTAAAGTCTGGCCGACTGTAATGAAGATTTTCAGGAGCATTGCTTTTCTTGGTGCCCCTTCCTTTTTCGCCAGCATATTCAGACAAAAGCCAATTCTGTCTGCAGACCTCGCCTTGCCCACCATTCATGTAACCATTCTTTCCAATACGTAAAGATAAGTCCTTCAAATGTGTGGCCAAGTTCTCTAACTCTTTAAAGTTTGGAGGTAAAGATAGATATTCCTCATCACTGCTCCAATCCTTTCGCAGCGGGAGGATTTTTGTAGTGGGTATAAACTGACCTGGCTTCGATAATTTTTCTTCTGAAACACTGCCCAATGATTTGCACTCTTCGTATACAGAGTATTTGGGGAGATAAAAACTACTTGTGGAATCCTTGGTGAGGTCTACTTTGCTAGCACAAGGAGAGAGTTCTTCAAAAGAGGCTTCGTTGGAGGAATCGGATGGATTTTGCAAATCGCGATAGAGGGGCGTTTTAAATGGGGTTGAAAACGCATAAGGGGAACTTAGGTGGTTTGTCCTTGGGTATCTAAACCTTTTTCCTTCGTGTTCCTCTGGACATGGCGAGCCGACAGATTGTAACTTACTTCCACATGAGACGTTGTAGCTGTCGAGATCTATTCCAGAGTCATGGAAAAAGGGATCCGTTATTTCCCCGTCATCGCTGCCCTTATAAATAAAGTACTTAGGATTTAAAGGATACGTATAGTCGAGCAAGTCCTGATATTCTTTATTTGGGTCCCAGTGAGGAGACCCGCGATCAGGACAAGGAGGGAGGGAGTCAGGAATCACACTTGCCCAGTATTGTTCCTGCAAGCTGGGCTTCTTAAACGTTTGTGCTGTTTCATTGGTATCGTTAAAACTGGATTGCAAAGACTTGTGTACCCCCGAATTTGCCATATGCTGAAGTCGGGGTGTAGAAATACCACACGTAGAAGACCGTGGCGAGTCTAAAAAGGTCCTCGATCTCGGCCTGTCCTGTCCAAGGTCGTCATTGCTAGGAGTTGTCCTAGAAAGAGTTGGGGCCAGTGCTTCAAAAGATCGGCTTGTGTTGTACAAAGACTGATAATTTGAAGTACTTGGTGGAAACACAGTCTTCTCTCCCGAGAAAGCCATATTATTCATTATTTGTGCAACAACCAGTATGCATATTATGGTATCTGTTATTTGCCTCCTTAAAAATAAAAGAGAAAAGTAAATGCAATTTAATTTTCCCAAACAAAGAGAAATAAACCTTAACATAACTTCCTGTATTGTTTACTTTCCAATGGGGAAAAGTCAAAATTGTGTGTAATACTGTAACAAATTCTAAATATCCATAAAATCGTAAATGCACCTCGAAGGTGATAAATATGCATCTCTGGTTTATGACCAACACATTTCTTAATGATTACTCCATGTGAACGGTCAGCAGTACAGTCATTTTCCCCCCCTTGAATAGTGCGGACAGTGTACGTAGCTGTACATGGAATCTTGCAGGCACAATGGGTTTAAGAGATTCCAATCTAAATTTTAGGAAATGAGATACAGGGAGATAAAGTGACTTGCCCAAGGTATCTGCAATAAAGGTAGGGTTTGCTATAGCCCTATTCCAAAAATTCCTAAACATTAATTACCTTGCCTATGCTAATATTATAACCCAATAACACCATTTCAAACCTGTGCAATGAACTGTTACGTTTGCAATATAGTTAATTGTCTGTATTGAACAAATCCTGTTGTTCAAAATTGTGTTTAGCCTTGTTATTAAAAGGGCAGTCTCTACGAGTAGTAAGCAGAACAGCAGTGAAGTGTTCAACACAGATAATTGACATCTTTAAAAAAAAAATAATTATAAAAGTATTTTACAATAATGTTTTACACTCAAGTGACACAATTGTGCATGTATAAAGACAAAAAAAATATTTTTTCTTGTTGTGTAGAGTATTTTGATGACAACGTTAGTCTCAGGAGAGTCCAGAAGTGTAGCACAGGATGTATCTGACCAGGTTAGCATTACATGGGACAAAATCAAGAGTTTCACTTTTACATTTTTCTAGTACAGTCAATTACATACATAGGTTGTTTCACTTTTTTCCTATTTTGTCCTTGGCATCTGAAGGCCAGTTAACCCAGCTGGTGTAAGACCAGCAACACAATACAGTATGTACCAAGTCTTGCCATCTCCGTGTATGACAAATTGGAATGTAATGGAGACATAGCTTAACAGTGCCAGTATTTCTACCCAATGTCCAGTATGAAAGGATACATCTTACAAGTAACAACCCCTCTTAACTGAGAAGCTCTATTTCTCAGATTACGCACAGAGCTTGCTCTCTTCTCTGCGGAGGTCCTGTTGGTATTTGAAACCACCATTATCAGGCAAGTTGTAACATGCCTGTGCCCAACTTCATATCTGAAATTTCACATGCCACAGTGACCATCACCTAGCGATCCCACAAACTCTGCTAGAATAAAGGATACTGTTAAATCCATCGTTCAGATAGATAAGTAATGAGGTTAAAGTCCTAAACCTAAAACAAATGAATTACATCGGCTGTTGGATAAGTGAGCTCCAAATGGCTGAGCCTAGAACCTAAAGAAGCACACTGTACTGCAGAATACACAAACAAGTACTTTTCTTTAAACTAGTGGGCTCAAGGGGTAATCCCGTAGAAAAGATTATAGTATTACAGTAAAATGTTTTACTTCTTTAAGCAGGTTTATTTTTTCATTTCTTGTTAAGATTTTTTTCTAACACTGTACAAATGGGTCAGCCTCCAACTCCCTAGTTCCCACCCCCCCCCCCCCCCCAAACTCAATGATTTTTTTAAACGGAGTATATCATTTATTTAATTTTTTTTCGATTAAAACCTAAAATGAATACGGCTGCTAAGTCTTTTTCACTTAGTGGGAAATCACAGACTCCACCGCTGACAAAGACGACTAACTCAGTGGCGAGGAAAAAAACGACAGCGCTCTCAGTGGCAAGAAATAAAACGGTTGTATATTACCGTACACCAGGCATCTACCTGCACTTGAATGGTGGGTGCGCTACTGCGATGGCCAGCGCCTGCAGCTCGACCCTACGGGTCTAACCAGGACCCTCAGGAAAACACAATGAACAGACAATAAGGGGAGCGCAAAGGAAAAACACAACGGGAATCAGAATGCAAATACCCCACACGGGGTGAGCACTGCTCACTAATGCACCACAAGTAATGTGCCTTAGGCAATGCAGTGCGGGGGGAGAAGATGGAGTGAATATGATATTTTATATATATTGTGGTACTTATAGGTCGACCTACAGAGGGATCCCTTAAGAAGCAGCAGAGTGCTATCCCGCACACAGATACCAAGTCACGATAGCTTGTCCATGCAGTTGACTTACACATGGCCGTGTAAGTACCACAATATATATTATATCATATTCACTCCATCTTCTCCCCCCGCACTGCATTGCCTAAGGCACATTACTTGTGGTGCATTAGTGAGCAGTGCTCACCCCGTGTGGGGTATTTGCATTCTGATTCCTGTTGTGTTTTTCCTTTGCGCTCCCCTTATTGTCTGTTCAAAGAAGACTGACTTTCAGCTCCATATACTAGGCAAAGCGATGCCCCCTTTCCGGAAGCTATGTCTCGGACTCTCAGGTCACAGCTAGGAGGAAGGAGACTGACTTAAGTGAGCTCAAGGACGGTTTCAGAGCTGTTCGCGGACCCGTGGTGGTTCCACTACTTGTTTTTAAGCATTGTTTCTGCGGTTTGATATATAGGTTTATAATCCTCAGAATGCCTGCTCGTTTCAGACACTATGTGAGTGGAATCCCACAGTCCATTCTGTGTGGGCAGCAACGTGCCTCCCGTCACTGCACCACGCAGCAAAATATGGTACCAACATTTTAAAAAGTAGGCTATACAGTATGGGGCAGGGTGGTGTGTGCCTCCCAAATCCTATGTAGATTGCTGTAATTAAATACAATGCAGAACCCTGTCATTGAAAGGGGTTATATTACAACCTCAATGGCGCTGCAATGTAGTAGTGATCTGAGGTCACCGACAGGGTCAAGTGAAGAATGCGACAGAGCTGAAAAAGAACAACTGCTCTGCCTGGCAGTGAAGGGGTTACTGATAAATGTACTGGCTTCTCTGAGATTCTGCCTATTAATCTGTTCAACACCAGAGGGGTGTTAACTGCAACCCAGGCACTTAAGGTGTACAGTTATCTTGGCGTTCACAGCTCTGCACGGTAACAAATATGTCCGCAACCTGAAGATCCTATACACTGCTCTTGACTGGTGGGAAGTGGGTGACTGCAACTGCACTGAAATAGTGTTTCTTTGTATTGCAGTTTACAGGTAAAGCAGAGAGGAGACATGTAAAGTAGCTTTTATAACTCAATAAAACTTCTTTCTTCCGTTCAGCCTAAACACAAAATAAATGTTTGCATCTTTAAATAATAAAAAAATTCCCCACATAAAAAACACACTGAATACAATAAAACATTATTTTTGCTTTATAGGGAGGTGCAGCAAGGCACGCGCTATCCAATGCCTGTCTACTTACTGTATTTGTTCATCCACAATCCAATTTGAATATATAACATGGAAGTGGAGGTTGGAACAACTAATCGTCAGGTGAGAGAGCTATTAACAGTTTTATTCTGAAAGTAAACTAAAAAAAATACATGACACAAAAATAGATTTAAATCAATATACTGTGCATGAAAAAATATGCCAAAATGGACCAACGTGTTGATCCCATGTCATATTTTTTCATGTATAAAATAATGATTTAAATCTATTTGTGTGTCATGTATTTTTTTGTTTATATGATATACACCTATAGCTGGAAGGTGTTTCTCACATCTAACTAGTTTTCTTTTTTTAAATGGGAATCCTACGGATTACTTAAGCAACTATCCTGAAAGTAGATAAAAGAAAAGAGCAATATTAGTTCCAAGACACCAACAAAAATGAACATTATAAGCTGATTGCTCATTTTTCCAAAGACAGAAGCTCCCTTTTTTTTTTACAAAATACTTACAATATATTACAGTAAGGAAATACATTAAGAAACATAAATATGATAGAATAGTGAGTTACAACATCCAACTAATCGTGTATGACAATAACTACACAACAATAAGACGGATGTAATGATACATAGATGTCTCAATATAATTACAGTGATCTATGTTTTGTTTTTTTCATTTAGATTGCTCAACTAATCATCAAACATCAAGGAAATCCTGTGCCCATAAAGAAATATAAACATTACCTTAGCACTAAGTAGGTGGATAGAAATGAACTGCAGATCTCTTGCTCACCCAGACATGACAAGACTGGTTTGCAAACCAACACCCCTTCCGGTGCCAGATCAGTGACATCGCGCACATCGGGCCAGCCCTCCAGCCCCTGCTTTTGCCAATCACAATATGGACGTGTGCTTGTCCAATGACGATGTAGATTGTAGAATGTCATCGAGCGCTTGGAACGTTGCCTTGGATCCGAGGAAGGGCGGAATTCTATTCCCAGACTCAATGCTGTGACAGTACAGTGCCGCCTGCCGCCTTCCTTAATGTCCTACATATATGTTGGGTGAAGGCAGGGTTTGAACACAGGATTTTTTTCCAGCAGCCTTTGCTACCGCCTTCTAGCCAATCCCTTGCACTCCGGAGAGTTAACAAAACACGGTGAACATTAAACAGACCCTTGTACAGTACATACTGATTTTTCTTGTACTGTACATTGAACTGTTTTAATAGTAACAGTGATGCAAAGTCTATTAAAAGTGGTAGTTTCCTTGTTTTCCATGCATTACTATTTAGAATTAGTAGTACTACATTTCAATGTTAATCTGGGCTATGTAAGGTTATGCTCTAAAATAAAATTAAAATAAAAAAAGGAATAGTTTTTTTTTTTGTTTGTTTTTTTAACCACAGATCCATTATTCTTTCAAATAAAGTGTAAGTGTATATTTATAAACAAAATGATTGTGGTGCTCTTAACTCTTGTACTATTTTAGGCTAGTCCCCGGTGGAGCTGAGCGCGCCGGGTGTCCTGCAACTTGCGGGCGCAGGGGGGAGGAGGAGGGGGCGCAATTGTGGGCTATCTGAGCAAGCGGGAAAGTTTAAAAATGTTATTTACAAAAGCGCCAAGCTTTTGACCATGGAACTTGTATATATACTTCTTCACCATGGTGGGAGCCTGTTCATCATGTTCTTCACCATGGTGGGAGCCTGCAGGGTTACTGGGAGGCTTTCCAGACCCTGAAACAGGAGGTCCCCTTCTCCCAGTTCGACGTGAACTGCCCTATCCAGAGGGACGAGAAGAGGATCACTGTGACGGTGAGGAACCCCCATATCCCTGGAAAGGATATCGCTACCTTTCTGCGGCGCTCTTGCACTGTGGTGAGGGAGCCAAGCAGGATCAAGGACAAGATGGGGTACTGGGTGGGAAAGTGGAGCATGGTCGTTCGCTTGTGGCCAGATTCACAAGCGACGGACCGGCTGCACCACCTCCCTCCCAGTTTTTCACTCGCGGGCAGCCCAGGGAGGATCTTTTACCCTGACCAGCCCCAGACCTGCGGTAATTGCGGGAACCTGGGGCATCAGTGGAAACCTGCAGAAACTGCAAGAACACCGGACACGAAACAAAGGATTGTCCCCGCCAGAAAACCTGCGACCTGTGCGGAGAGACAACCCACATGTTCCGGGACTGCCAGCTGAGGGTCAGGAGCTACGCAGAGGCCGCAGCGAAAGGCGCGACACCGGGCGCTCCCCTGACAGCAACCCAGAAGGTATCCAAGAAGCCCCCAGCAAACCAACCCGTAAAGGCACAAGGGGGTAAGTATAAGAAGTATAAGAAGGAGCAAAGGCAAAAGGAGGCCACCCAAACAGCGCCCGCTGCGGCTCCTGAGCCCGCTGTCCCTTCCTGCTCCCCACCCCACCCCCTCCCATCCCCACCCCTGCAGCAACACTCCCTCCCACACCCACTGCTGCTGCAACCCCCACCCTCCCTCCTACCCCAACCCTCCCCGCCCACCCACCACCCCTTACCCCTCCCCCTGTAACACCTCTCCCCAGCCCCGAGGCTGTTGCACCCCACCCCTCTTACCCCCTTGCTACAGATACCGCACCCAGAGCCCGCACCGGAATGGAGAAGCAGGGAATAAAGAGGAGAGCCCCTGAGACGGAAAGCCCGCACCAGGGGCTGGAGCAGAAGAGGGCCCAAATGCAAATCGGCGACTCACCCACTTCCAGCGACGCTGACAGTGACCTTGAAAGCGACCTGGAGGAGGAGGAGGGGGAAGCGGAGCTGCAGGAGGCAGCCATTGCAGAGGAGCAGGCGGCCATTTTAGAACAGCCACCTAGCGAGACACAGGTGACCGTGGAAGAGCTCATAAGAGAGGGGCGAGAGGCAGCAGAGACCCTCCTCCTCGATGACAACCTTGGGCAAACCATGGATCTGCTAGCCCAGCTGTGCGAGGAGATCAGCAAGACCACCCATGCCAGCGAGGATAGTAACTAGTATCACTGCATGTCTGTCCAACCCTTTATCCCCAAACTAATGGCGTCTTTTAACATTTTCTCCATTAACGTAAGGAGCATAGGAGAGCGGATGAGACGTGCCAGAGTACTAACATTCCTGAGCGGGCAGTGGTCTCACGGCCCCTCCTACTGGTCTGGGGGGAACGGGTGCAGGAACGCGGGTGTAGCCATTTTGATCTGGGGGGGATGTTTCACTGTTGATTCTGTCCATGAACTCGTCTGCGGCAGACTACTGGTCGTAGACGGTTCGTGGGCAGGGGAGCCGATTAGGCTCATCAATGTGTACACCGCCCCCCGAAGAAATGAGCGCTTGGAACTTTTCCAGCACCTTCGCCCTTGGCTCGCAACCTCCAGGGCAGTGGTGATGGGTGGGGATTTCAACTGCACGATTGAGGTGGGGGGGCGCGTGCCCCCCAGCAAATCAGCAAAGATAGATGTGCCGTCCAGGCTACTAACGGCGATGATTGGGGAGGCATCCCTGAAGGATGTGGTGGGATCTATGGGAGCAGGCGCCGCAAACTACTCTTGGTGCCACCCAAATGGTTCCGTGCGTTCTTGAATTGACTTCCTATTCACCACCAAGCAGGTACAGCACAGACAGCACTCCATGGTCGCAGTACATTTCTCTGACCACAGAGCCATTCATCTCCAGGGGCGCCTGGGAGGAGGTTTCCCCCCAGGGCCAGGATCCTGGAAGCTGAACTGCGCACTGCTGGAAAGGGAGGAGATCATGGAGGAGCTGAGAACAGCATACACAGCATGGAAAGAAGAAAAGGCCTGTTTCCCCAGCACTGCAGAGTGGTGGGAATTCACGAAGATAAGGATCCGCTGCTTCCTGCAGGCAAATGGCAGACGCCTGGCGTGTGAGAGGAAGGGGGAGTTCGAGGGCCTGCAGGGCAAGCTGCAGTCCCTGCATGACCTCAAATGCTGCGGATGGAACGTGGATGACGACCTGGAGGAAACCAAGGAGAGCCTGCAAAAGCACTTTGAGGAGGAATCCAGACGAATCATCTTCCGTTCCAAGGTGGAGAACCTTGAGAGGGGGGAGAAATGCAATGCCTTCTTCTTCAAGAAACTCCACTCTGCCCACACGACCCTGAGGGAGCTGCGAGACAAAGATGGCAACGTGCAGCAGGGGAAGGAGGAAGTCATGGGAGTCGTGAAAGATTTCTATGAAGACCTCTACTCCCCAAAAGCATCAGACCGAGACCAGGCTGACAAATTCCTGTCAGGGATTACAAACACCATCGACCCGGCAGGAAAAGCAGCCATGAACGCCCCCTTGACGCTGGAGGAGCTCCACGCTGCAACCAAATCCTTTAAGACGGGTAGGACGCCGGGCGGAGATGGTATCCCAGCTGAGTTATACACGAAGCTGTGGGACCTGATAGGCCCGGACCTGCTCGAGCTTTACAGGGAAATGGAAGCAGAAGGTATGATGCCCCCAATGCTGAGGGAAGGAATGCTGACGCTCTTGTACAAACGGAAGGGGGAGAGGTGCGACCTCAAGAACTGGCGTCCCATCTCGCTCCTGAACGCGGACTACAAGATCCTAGCAAAAGTCCTAGCGAACAGACTGAAGAAGGTCATCAGCCAGATCATCCACCCAGACCAGACGTGCGGCATCCCCGGACGCAGGATCGCAGACAGCCTCGCCCTAATCAGAGACGCAGTCCACTACATCAAAGACCGCCGTGTACACGCGGCCCTGGTCACTCTTGATCAGGAGAAGGCCTTTGACCGTGTCTCCCATGATTTCATGGGCAGGGTGCTGCGTGAGTATGGGATGGGGGAGATGTTCTGTTCTTATGTTAACCTGATGTACCTTGACATTTGCAGTGTGGCGATCGTGAACGGATGGAAGACTAACCCCTTCCCTGTCCTCTCAGGGGTTAGGCAGGGCTGCCCTCTTTCACCTCTCCTTTTTGTCTGTTGTATAGAGCTCTTCGCCCAGTGCATCAGACGAGACGCAGAGATCAGAGGGATCGTCGTGCCAGGACCCCAGAGACGCAAAGTGAAGTGCTCGCTCTACATGGATGACGTCACCATCTTCTGCGCAGATAGCCGGTCGGTGAGGACACTGGTCCAGACGTGCGAGGATTTCGGGAAAGCTTCAGGAGCAAAAGTCAACTGCGGGAAGTCAGAGACCAAGCTATTTGGGCTTTGGAACCTGACTGCCGACCCCCTCCCCTTCCCCATCAGAGCAGGCCTCATTCAAATCCTTGGAGTCTGGTTTGGTGTGGGGAGCGAGGGCGCTGCCCTGAAGAGCTGGAACGAGAGGCTGAACAAGGTGAAGCAGAAGATCGGATTGTGGCGCCTCAGACCCCTCACCATTGAGGGGAAAAAGCTGGTATTGCTGAACGAGATCCTTCCTGTCCTGCAGTACGTGGCCCAGGCATACCCGCCTTCGACCAGAACCTGCCAGGAGATCTCCATGGCAGTGTTCCGCTTTGTCTGGGGGGCCAAGTTTGAGAGGGGAAAGCGCGAGGTGATGTACAAAGAGCCGCACAAGGGGGGTAGAGGAATCACCGACATCCCCACTATGCTGCGCACTTTCTTTGTAAGCAACTGCGTCCGGATCACCCTGAGAGACTGCGACAAAGACTCCTCTGGCTACTCCATGTCCCGCCTCCTACTCCTGCCGCTCTGGAGAGCACTGGGGTGGGACAAGTGGGACAGCTCCATCCCTTACAGCTGGCGCACGCCCTGGTTCTACAAGGACGTGAAGAAGTTCGTGAGGCAGAACAATCTGGAGGGAGTAAAACCAGACCTGTGGAAGCCCAAGATCATCTACAAAATTATCAGGGCTAAAGACATCATGGAATCGGTCCCAGGTCTCCACCCCAACACCTTTGGAACGGTGTGGAGGAATGTGGCATCGAAAAGACTAATGAACAAACACAAAGACATTGCTTGGCAGGCCATACACGGGGGACTCCCTGTGAATGTGGACAAGTACCAGAGCAAACTCAGCCTCGTGAGTCACTGCCCCAGGTGCAACCCAGTGGAGGAAAGCATCATACACCTCTTCTGGAACTGCCCCTTTGCGCAGGCCTTGCTGCGCGCGCTTGACACTGACTTAAAGGATTGTATACCGAGGAAGTGCGTCACGTACTACTCGGTGTTCCACGGACTTTTCACAGGAACACACACAGAGGACGCAATCGAAGCTGGTTGGCGTCTAATGTGCTGTTTTAAAGACGTTTTACTATTCGCCAGGGAACGTTTGACCAGGGGGAAGAAGAGGATGTCGGTACAGGACTGTCGCAGGCTGCTCCACAGCCTGCTCAAGGACTATTCCATCTTTGACAGTCCTGAGGAGGAGGACTAAACACCCCGCTCCCCACCCCCCCCTTACTCCCCCGCCCCAAAAGTTTTTCTGTGCAATAAAGTTAGAGATAATGTTTGTATGATATGTCATGTCTGTGGTGCGGTGCATATGTATAAATGCACTGCACCGCCGTGTTCGTCACAGTTTGTTTTACTTTTGGGGAAACCATTAAAAAAAATGTATGTGAGTTGTGTGGGATATGCACTGCGCCGTTGTTTACGTCGCGGTTTTTTTTCCGTTTGGAAAATGATTTATGTACTGTTATAATCTTGTTGTAAAGATTCGCTGCATAATAAAAGAATTTTCAAAACAAAAAGCTGTCTGTGGGTGGTTTTCTGGGTATGCACCTTAACCCTGGCTGTGCTCAAAGCTGTGACCATGCAGCAAGCTTAAGCCTATAGGGAACCATGTTAAAAATGGTTTTTGAGGCAAAAAGTGACAGTGTGTGCTCATTTGCATGTCATTTCCCAGAGTCCCTTGCTGCAGTGGAAGTGCTGTATGCTGGGTGATAATGGGGAAAGGCGGGGTTGCAGACCTGCCTAAGACATGCAGATGAGCATACAGTTGTATTTGCATATATATATGTATATATATATGCAGTGTTCGACAAACCTATACATTTGCTCGCCCCGGGCGAGTGGATTTAACATCGTGGCGAGTAGATTTTTTTGTGTGGCGAGTAGATTTTTTGGTGATTTGTCAACCACTGTATATATGTATATATATATATATATATATATGCAAGTAACCGCGCCAAGCGCCGCCCTCTCAGCAAGCTCAGCACCAGCAGGGACTCAAGGCTGGAAATGATCTTTTCTGGCGCTGAGGTGAGGTTGAGATGAGTGGATTTGTAATTTCTTCTGATGAGCTTTGACCTCAGGAAAAGGAGAAAAGAAAAAGACAAAACATGCAGGGGACCTGCAATGGTGTATTACCCAAGGGATAACAGGATGATACAAAGAAGGAGCAATTTATTATTAAAATAACAAGGTTAAAAAACCATGGATAATAATTTATAAACATACATTGAATATGATAAAATGAATGATGGACAGGTGCCTAGGCACTATCCGCACTCTTGTGATTTGGAACTTAGTCCAACAGTTCCGTTCTTTGCTCCGCCTGGTCTAAAATTGAAAACCTACTCACCACAGGTAAGTAGTATATAAGCACTTGGTTTTGGTGGTCTTGGCCGTTGATCTCGCCGTTCGCCTGGTGATATAGTCGTCTCTGCTGCCGGGGATCCGATTCAGTGTTCCTGTGAGCGCTGCTTCCTGGAATACACACGATCCTCACGGCGTGATGACGTCACCCGTATTGGTCCTCGGCTACGGTGGCTCAGCGGTACCAGCAAACCTTCCAACACGTTTTGAAAGTACAAATAATGTCTCTCTTCGTCAGGGATAAGTGCTGCTTGTAGCTGATCTTATTAAATACCCCAGTTCATGATTAAAAGCGCTTTGTGATTGGCGCAATCCTTAATAGAGTAATTCAATCAATCTGCCCTCTACAAGTGTTCTTATCGAGGCACAAATGATGATATTTAAATGCTTAATAACGTGATTTCTAGACATTAAATGCACAAACATCTCTGTGATCTAGCAAGACATATGGGTTAAAGAACCATTATTTAAATATATTGCAATTAATGATTATTGGTGGAGACTATCCCCTATTTTTAGGTGTCCCATCTGATTAAATTAAATAGTCTTGTGTGATCTCAAAGATTTTTATGCAATTTGGAAGCATAGTTTCAATGGCAATTAATCAATCTCTACACATTGTTGGATCTATATTACTATAGTCTATTATCTCATACTAACTTGATGTATTATAAGAGCCAACAATAGGATATATTAGTGAACACAATAATAATAAAACAATAATAAAACAATATTATATTGAACAAATGTTTTAAAATATTTTAAAATAAACATTCAAATCTTATTAAGCAATAATATGAAAAATACTAACTGCAATTTAAAATACTAGCTGCAATTAAAAATGTTGCAGAACTATCTTAAGCGGATATGATTTAAGATGTACTCTAACCATGATTTTAAATATGATCTTAAATATCATAGGGAGGGAAAATCTGAGCCGACCATGATTAAAGTAAATTAAATTATTCATAGTGATAATGTGAGTGACGTGTTATATATAGTGACAATGACATTAAACTAATATCTTTATTCTAAACTTAGTGTGTATATTAATTAGTTATTAAAATAATTATTAAATTATTACGTGAATTAAGTAGTTATTTAAATTATTAAAGGTGGATACTTAGTCTTTATGTGTTATAAACTTATGATAATTATCCTACTAGTGTGTGTAATTAATTATACATATTACAGTGTTACGTGCAATTGTTTAAGTGCAATTATTGAAGTAAATGATACTTATGATGATGATCATAATAATACCTTCATCAAGTCGGCAGACAACTTGAAGATGGATTAGAATATTATGATTTTAGAAAAGCTGACAAATCAAATTCAATATTTAAACCTAGTGGGCTCAGAGTCTTTAACTCGAAAATCCAGAATGACTCTCTTTTTTAAATGAAATTGATTTTGTCCCCACCTCTCCTACTGAAGTTTGGGCATTCGATGCCATGGCATTTCAATCCTGTAGGGTTTTGAGAATGTACCTTTTTAAAATGTAGTGACACATTATGAAATTCAAACCCCCTTTTTATATTATAAATATGTTCTCCCAGTCTTCTCTGTAGTGTTCTACCCGTGCGGCCCACATATTGGAGGCCACACGGGCATTCTAGGAGATATATAGCATACTGGCTATGACAATTCATTAGAGTTCTAATTGGGTACTCTTTTTGTGTGACCTTAGATGAAAACTGTTTTGTTTTAATACTAAACTGGCATGCTGTACATTTGGCACATGGGTAGTACCCTTTGATGTTGGTTTTGGAAGCGATATGTTTACTAAAAGGACAGCTTGGAGACAAATATGTTTTGAGGTTATTGGCTCGCCTGAAATATATTTCAGGTTTCTCTTTTAAATGTTTACTCAAAATTTCGTCCTGTCTTAATAAACCCCAATATTTCGCAAAGATTCTTCTTATCTCTGGTGCCAGTGTGCTATACTGTGTTACAAACGCCACTGTATTGTTATCATTATGTTGATCTTTGGGTTTGTATTTCAATAGATCTGATCTGGTCATATTTCTTACAGTTTCCACTGCCTGGTCTAACTGATGTTTGTTGTACTCCCTGTCTAGAAACTTTTCTTTTAGATCCTGTGCCTGTAATTTGAACATGTGATCTTCCGAACAATTACATTTGATCCTGACCAGCTGTCCCTTCGGGATGTTTTTTATCCAATTTGGATTGTGGTTGCTGCTGGCCAGGAGATAATTGTTTGCCTGCACTGGTTTATAGTAGGTTTTTGTCTGTAGGATCTTATTTTCCACATATAGTTGGAGGTCCAAGAATTCAATATTATCTTTGCTGTCCTTGAAAGTGAACTTCAAGTTCCTATCGTTATTATTGAGATGTGATTTGAACTGATCTAACTCAAAAACAGAACCTCTCCAAATGAAAATAACGCCGCCAAAGGACCAAATTCGCCCCCAGCTCCACGTTGGACCAGATGTAATCATCCTCATATTTCCCCATGAAAACATTCGCATAGCTGGGGGCAAATTTGGTTCCCATGGCGGTGCCACATACCTGTAAATAAAATTGATCCTGAAAAAGAAAATAATTGTGTCTTAATATAAAGTCTATAGAAACCATTAAAAATTGTGCTAATTTTGGTGATAAAGTGATATCTTGTTCCAGCTTAGATAATATAGCTTCACATCCCTTTTCATGGGTTATTACAGTATACAGTGAAGTTACATCCGCCGTTACTATTATGAAGTTCTCATGCCACTGAACCTCCCCTAATATTTGCAAGATGTGGGTGGTGTCCCTTAGGTGGGAACGCAACTTCACTACATACTGTTGCAAATGATGGTCAATGAACTCTGATAGAGCAGAAGTCAGAGATCCTATCCCGGATATTATCGGGCGACCCGGTGGTCTAGCAAGATCTTTATGTATCTTCGGGATCATGTAGAATATAGGTATTCTAGGGTATAATGTTATAAATGAATTCTTGTTCTTTTTCCCCTATTGCTCCATCTATGACTGCCTGTTCTAATATAGTTTGTAGTTTTTCTTGGTACTGAAGTGTAGGATTACGCTCTAACATTTTATAGGTATCTTTGTCCTCCAATATGTGTCTGGATTCCTCTATATAGTAGGAGGCATCCATAATTACGATGCCTCCCCCTTTGTCTGCCGACTTGATTACTATCTGATCATTATTTTCTAATTGTGTAATCGCTTCTTTCTCATGTTTGCTCAGATTTCCCCTCCCTATCTTTTTTTCATTAATACATTTTTCTATATCCGCTGATACCATTTCTGCAAACGATTCAACTAAATTACCCCTCGCAAATTTTGGGTAAAATGTAGAACTAGGTTTAAATTTTGTTGATTTTTTGTCTGTCCTATCATCTTGAATCGTATTTAATCTATTGGTGTTTTTCGCAAAGAATCTTTTTAATGCTAACTTTCGAATGAATTTTTGTACATCCACATGTACCCCAAAGTGATTTGGGCCGCATGTTGGAGCGAAAGTTAGCCCCTTGCTTAAAACTTGTTTTTCATATTTAGTAAGTTCATATTTACTTATGTTAAATATATTCAATTGATTTTTGAGGACTTTAGCTTCCTTTATTCGCTTGTTGCTCTGGCTACTCTTTTCTTTCCCCCCTCTTCTACCTCTTTTTCTATTTTTCTTTTTCTCGAATTTGGAGATTCCCATTTTTTCTCTGGTTGTTTCCTCTGGAACTCCTGGTCCCTTTCTCTCTTCCAATCTAAAAAAGAAAACGTTGTCTTCTTTTCCTGATTGGATTTTTGTGTACCTCCTGATTTTTTATCTCCACTAGTTGTTTTGGTACCTTTTTCTGGACTCTCCTGTTTTTTTGATGATGTGGTATTTGGGGGGGGGGGGGGCTTTTCTTCCTTTGGTTGGTCTGATCAATGTGTAGCCCTCTTAGTTGATGGAAAGGGGAATTGATATGATATTTAGGTTGTATATTATCATCCTCTTTCTGATGTTTGTTCTCACTTCTTTCCTCCTTTCTATTATTTGATTTTTCAATTTTGTTTTCCTTTTTGGTATCTCTACTCTGATGTCTAGATGGTGTTCTATCCTTAGATGTGTCACGTACGTCTTTAGATGATACTCTATATTTGTTTTCATAGTATGTTTTTTTATTTCTATTACGTCCTTTATAGACATTCTGGGGCTTTTCCTGGAGTGATGTTTTTTTCCAATTTCTGTATTTACCTTGGGCATAATCTATCTTATCCCTTTGATGTTTTATTCTTTTGTTTTCTTTAATATCTTTCTCTGCCTGTCTTGTCTTTTTATCTATTTTATCCTCATATAATGTTTTTTCCTGACTATTCACTGACTCCAGATATTCCTGTATTTCTGTAATTTCATTGTCTAGTCTGCGAAGTAACTGTCTCCTATTTGAGATGAGAAATCTCATTAACTCAAAGGAGCAGTTATCTAGCAGTCTATTCCACTCTGTTACAAATTGGTCATTATTGAAATCGGGAGTTGGTGATTTAAAAATTCTTAAACCGCGGGGAATCATTTTTTGTTCTAGATATTTCTCTAATGCTACCGCATCCCACAGTTGTCTGGATTCATGAATCATTAATTTCTCTAATCTGTCATATGTAGCTTCTAAACCTTCTACCTGTGTATCTTCTTGTATCATAGGTGTGTCTGGGGTGTCTACTGTTGAAAATACTTGATCTATATCAAGACCCCTATTACTACGATTCACAAATAAAAAAGCTGTGTGTGCTGTGCACGCGCATAGTAAGTGAAACTTCTTTGACTTTTGTCACAGAAATTGTGCTTGTGATGTTTTAATTAAAAATCAAAATACAATTTCATTGACAAAACGCAAATACATTTTGACTTTGAAGGTGCGTGCTCGGCACACATCCCCTGTATTAGCTATTTGCACTAGGTGTGAATTCCTCGTGCGTGTGACTGTGTGACTGTGTGTGCGTGTGACTGTGTGTGTGCGTGTGACTGTGTGTGTGCATGTGACTGTGTGTGCGTGCGTGTGACTCTGTGTGTGTGCGTGTGACTGTGTGTGTGCGTGTGACTGTGTGTGTGTGCGTGTGACTGTGTGTGTGTGCGTGTGACTCTGTGTGTGTGCATGTGTGACTCTGTGTGTGTACATGTGTGACTCTGTGTGCGTGCATGTGTGACTCTGTGTGCGTGCATGTGTGACTCTGTGTGCGTGCATGTGTGATGTATGCGCACCCCCCCTGCACCTCTCATATGCCCCTGCACCTCACATATCCCCCTGCACCTCACATATCCCCCTGCACCTCACATCACCTGCACCTCACATCACCCCCCTGCACCTCACATCACCCCCCTGCACCTCACGTCACCCCCCTGCACCTCACGTCACCCACCCCCCTGCACCTCACATCACCCCCCTGCACCTCACATCACCCCCCGGCACCTCACATTAACCCCCTACACCTCCTCACCTCACATCACCCCCCGGCACCTCACATCACCCCCCTTCACCCCCTCACATCACCCCCCTTCACCCCCTCACATCACCCCCCTTCACCTCCTCACCTCCCCTCACCCCCTACAACTCCCCTCACCCCCTGCACCTCCGATCACCCCCTGCACCCCCCTGCACCTCACATCACCCCCCTGCCCCTCACATCACCCCCTTCACCTCCTCACATCACCCCCCTTCATCTCCTCACATCACCCCCCTTCACCCCCTCACATCACCTAACGGCGCCGCTGCCAGACGCTTCTGCGCATGCGTGGCGTCCGACAGGGTCGCCATGACTACTGCGCATGCGCGGCGCGGGCTGCGCAGAGGTTGACGGCAGCTGAACAGCTCCCCTTGCTGCCTGTACGTGAGTGAGCCCAGCGGGGGGAGCTCTGTCTGTGTCTCCCGCCCGGCGGCAGGGGAGTCTGCCGCCCGGCGGCAGAGGAGTCTGCCGCCCGGCGGCAGAGGAGTCTCCCGCCCGGCGGCAGAGGAGTGTCCAGCCCGTGCATCCTGTGGCAGCAAGCCCACCTGCGGAGGTATGTGTATGTATTTATGTGTGTTTGTTTGTGTCAGTGTGTTTGAGTGTGTTTGCTCCGGGGGCAGGGGGACTTGCAGGGTGCCGCTCGGTTCAAGCAGTAGATGCTGCCCCCATCACCGTGCAGCAGAAGCACTCGCCCCTGATGGAGTACAGAGCTACTACTGTCATTTGAGCTTGGCGTGCGGCTGGGACAGAGAGCCGGGCCCGGTCCCCACTGCCCCGGATGCCGCCCGTGCCCATCTCCAACTGGGGGAAATTGCCGCCGCCGCATATGTCTGCGGCCGTGTGGGGGGAGCGGGGGCCATTAGGAGCGGCGCCGGCGGCTATCGCCGCCGCCGCCGCATCTGATTTGTGGAGCGGGTGTGATGTCAGTGTTGGGGTTGGGCTGAGCCAGAACACAGCCCGGCCTCAACTGCCAGCACTGACGTCACATCCGTTTCATTTCTGTCTCCACAATTCTTTTTTGCCCCAGTTCGAATGAGGTGCCACTAAAGAAGTTTCACTTCAATAAATTACTCATAATGCAATATTACACAGCTGCTAACACCCAAGATGAACACTAATAGGTAAAATGATAGGTGTGTAATCAGCGCTTGTGCAAATACAGTATTAGATAATAAAAAACCTTATGATACAGAGTCCAATGGGTAGTCCTGGAGCTGCCTTAAAAAGATTATTCTGGTATCTTCTACCCAGAAATGGATTGAAGGCTGGAAATGATCTTTTCTGGCGCTGAGGTGAGGTTGAGATGAGTAGATTTGTAATTTCTTCTGATGAGCTTTGACCTCAGGAAAAGGAGAAAGGAAAAGGAGAAAAGAAAAAGACAAAACATGCAGGGGACCTGCAATGGTGTATTACCCAAGGGATAACAGGATGATACAAAGAAGGAGCAATTTATTATTAAAATAACAAGGTTAAAAAACCATGGATAACAATTTATAAACATACATTGAATATGATAAAATGAATGATGGACAGGTGCCTAGGCACTATCCGCACTCTTGTGATTTGGAACTTAGTCCAACAGTTCCGTTCTTTGCTCCGCCTGGTCTAAAATTGAAAACCTACTCACCACAGGTAAGTAGTATATAAGCACTTGGTTTTGGTGGTCTTGGCCGTTGATCTCGCCGTTCGCCTGGTGATATAGTCGTCTCTGCTGCCGGGGATCCGATTCAGTGTTCCTGTGAGCGCTGCTTCCTGGAATACACACGATCCTCACGGCGTGATGACGTCACCCGTATTGGTCCTCGGCTACGGTGGCAAAGATACCTATAAAATGTTAGAGCGTAATCCTACACTTCAGTACCAAGAAAAACTACAAACTATATTAGAACAGGCAGTCATAGATGAAGCAATAGGGAAAAAAGAACAAGAATTCATTTATAACATTATACCCTAGAATACCTATATTCTACATGATCCCGAAGATACATAAAGATCTTGCTAGACCACCGGGTCGCCCGATAATATCCGGGATAGGATCTCTGACTTCTGCTCTATCAGAGTTCATTGACCATCATTTGCAACAGTATGTAGTGAAGTTGCGTTCCCACCTAAGGGACACCACCCACATTTTGCAAATATTAGGGGAGGTTCAGTGGCATGAGAACTTCATAATAGTAACGGCGGATGTAACTTCACTGTATACTGTAATAACCCATGAAAAGGGATGTGAAGCTATATTATCTAAGCTGGAACAAGATATCACTTTATCACCAAAATTAGCACAATTTTTAATGGTTTCTATAGACTTTATATTAAGACACAATTATTTTCTTTTTCAGGATCAATTTTATTTACAGGTATGTGGCACCGCCATGGGAACCAAATTTGCCCCCAGCTATGCGAATGTTTTCATGGGGAAATATGAGGATGATTACATCTGGTCCAACGCGGAGCTGGGGGCGAATTTGGTCCTGTGGCGGCTCTACATAGATGACGTTATTTTCATTTGGAGAGGTTCTGTTTTTGAGTTAGATCAGTTCAAATCACATCTCAATAATAACGATAGGAACTTGAAGTTCACTTTCAAGGACAGCAAAGATAATATTGAATTCTTGGACCTCCAACTATATGTGGAAAATAAGATCCTACAGACAAAAACCTACTATAAACCAGTGCAGGAAAACAATTATCTCCTGGCCAGCAGCAACCACAATCCAAATTGGATAAAAAACACCCCGAAGGGACAGCTGGTCAGGATCAAACGTAATTGTTCGGAAGATCACATGTTCGAATTACAGGCACAGAATCTAAAAGAAAAGTTTCTAGACAGGGAGTACAACAAACATCAGTTAGACCAGGCAGTGGAAACTGTAAGAAATATGACCAGATCAGATCTATTGAAATACAAACCCAAAGATCAACATAATGATAACAATACAGTGGCGTTTGTAACACAGTATAGCACACTGGCACCAGAGATAAGAACAATCTTTGCAAAATATTGGGGTTTATTAAGACAGGACGAAATTTTGAGTAAACATTTAAAAGAGAAACCTGAAATATATTTCAGGCGAGCCAATAACCTCAAAACATATTTGTCTCCAAGCTGTCCTTTTAGTAAACATATCGCTTCCAAAACCAACATCAAAGGGTACTAACCATGTGCCAAATGTACAGCATGCCAGTTTAGTATTAAAACAAAACAGTTTTCATCTAAGGTCACACAAAAAGAGTACCCAATTAGAACTCTAATTAATTGCCATAGCCAGTATGCTATATATCTCCTAGAATGCCCGTGTGGCCTCCAATATGTGGGCCGCACGGGTAGAACACTACAGAGAAGACTGGGAGAACATATTTATAATATAAAAAGGGGGTTTGAATTTCATAATGTGTCACTACATTTTAAAAAGGTACATTCTCAAAACCCTACAGGATTGAAATGCCATGGCATCGAATGCCCAAACTTCAGTAGGAGAGGTGGGGACAAAATCAATTTCATTTAAAAAAGAGAGTCATTCTGGATTTTCGAGTTAAAGACTCTGAGCCCACTAGGTTTAAATATTGAATTTGATTTGTCAGCTTTTCTAAAATCATAATATTCTAATCCATCTTCAAGTTGTCTGCCGACTTGATGAAGGTATTATTATGATCATCATCATAAGTATCATTTACTTCAATAATTGCACTTAAACAATTGCACGTAACACTGTAATATGTATAATTAATTACACACACTAGTAGGATAATTATCATAAGTTTATAACACATAAAGACTAAGTATCCACCTTTAATAATTTAAATAACTACTTAATTCACGTAATAATTTAATAATTATTTTAATAACTAATTAATATATACACTAAGTTTAGAATAAAGATATTAGTTTAATGTCATTGTCACTATATATAACACGTCACTCACATTATCACTATGAATAATTTAATTTACTTTAATCATGGTCGGCTCAGATTTTCCCTCCCTATGATATTTAAGATCATATTTAAAATCATGGTTAGAGTACATCTTAAATCATATCCGCTTAAGATAGTTCTGCAACATTTTTAATTGCAGCTAGTATTTTAAATTGCAGTTAGTATTTTTCATATTATTGCTTAATAAGATTTGAATGTTTATTTTAAAATATTTTAAAACATTTGTTCAATATAATATTGTTTTATTATTATTGTGTTCACTAATATATCCTATTGTTGGCTCTTATAATACATCAAGTTAGTATGAGATAATAGACTATAGTAATATAGATCCAACAATGTGTAGAGATTGATTAATTGCCATTGAAACTATGCTTCCAAATTGCATAAAAATCTTTGAGATCACACAAGACTATTTAATTTAATCAGATGGGACACCTAAAAATAGGGGATAGTTTCCACCAATAATCATTAATTGCAATATAATTAAATAATGGTTCTTTAACCCATATGTCTTGCTAGATCACAGAGATGTTTGTGCATTTAATGTCTAGAAATCACGTTATTAAGCATTTAAATATCATCATTTGTGCCTCCATAAGAACACTTGTAGAGGGCAGATTGATTGAATTACTCTATTAAGGATTGCGCCAATCACAAAGCGCTTTTAATCATGAACTGGGGTATTTAATAAGATCAGCTACAAGCAGCACTTAGGCCTGGGACCCGCTGCGCTCGTTGGCGCGGGCGGCAATGTAGCGAGTTCCCCACCAGCAGGGGAATCCTTGTGAGCCGGTCCCGGTCCCCACTGGCTGCACAGCTGATTACACGCTGTGGCGCGTCAGCCGCTAGGAAACACCCCAGAATGGTGTTTTCTAGCGTTGACGCGTCACGTGGTGTGGCTGTGAGCCAATGGGGAGGGGAGGCTGCGGGAGGAGGAGAGGCTTCGGGGAGCGGGGAGGAGTGTGGAGTGAAAGCAGGTGAGTGCCTGTCTGTATATGTGTGTGCCTGAGTGCCTGTGTGTGTGTGTATGTGTGTGCCTGAGTGCCTGTCTGTGTGTGTGTGTGTATGAGTGTGTGTATGTGTGTGCCTGTCTGTGTGCGTGCCTGTCTCTGTCTGTGTGTGTGTGTGTATGAGTGCGTGCGTGCCTGTCTCTGTCTGTGTGTGTGTGTGTGTGTGTGTGTGTGTGTGTATGAGTGCGTGAGTGCCTGCCTGTGTGTGTGTTTGTGTATGTATGTATGTATGAGTGCCTGCGTGTGTGTGTTTTTTTTACTTACCTGCAGCCCGTGGCAGCCCGTGGAGGGAGGGGGGGGAAGAGTAGCGGGTCCCTCCGCTCAAGCCACGCCCCCCCTCCCTGTCAATCCTCCCACTCCCGCCCACCTCCCGCTCCGGCCCCTCACGTCATGGTCGCGCCCCCTCATGTCATGGCCGCGCCCCCCCCGACCCGTTTGGCCACGCCCCCCCCCGCTCCGAGAAAAGTATCCTGTAGACCGCAGATCGCGGTACAGCGAGTTGCACGCGCCGCCGGCAAGCAAGCCAGCCGTGCGGACGCGTGCAACGGGACCTTAGTCTTATCCCTGACGAAGAGAGACATTATTTGTACTTTCAAAACGCGTTTGAAGGTTTGCTGGTACCGCTGAGGCACCGTAGCCGAGGACCAATACGGGTGACGTCATCACGCCGTGAGGATCGTGTGTATTCCAGGAAGCAGCGCTCACAGGAACACTGAATCGGATCCCCGGCAGCAGAGACGACTATATCACCAGGCGAACGGCGAGATCAACGGCCAAGACCACCAAAACCAAGTGCTTATACAGGCATACCCCGCATTAACGTACGCAATGGGACCGGAGCATGTATGTAAAGCGAAAATGTACTTAAAGTGAAGCACTGCTTTTTCCCCACTTATCGATGCATGTACTGTACTGCAATCGTCATATACGTGCATAACTGATGTAAATAACGCATTTGTAACAGGCTCTATAGTCTCCCCGCTTGCGCACAGCTTCAGTACAGGTAGGGAGCCAGTATTGTTGTTCAGGACGTGCTGACAGGCGCATGCGTGAGCTGCCGTTTGCCTATTGAGCGAGATGTACTTACTCGCGAGTGTACTTAAAGTGAGTGTCCTTAAACCGGGGTATGCCTGTATACTACTTACCTGTGGTGAGTAGGTTTTCAATTTTAGACCAGGCGGAGCAAAGAACGGAACTGTTGGACTAAGTTCCAAATCACAAGAGTGCGGATAGTGCCTAGGCACCTGTCCATCATTCATTTTATCATATTCAATGTATGTTTATAAATTGTTATCCATGGTTTTTTAACCTTGTTATTTTAATAATAAATTGCTCCTTCTTTGTATCATCCTGTTATCCCTTGGGTAATACACCATTGCAGGTCCCCTGCATGTTTTGTCTTTTTCTTTTCTCCTTTTCCTGAGGTCAAAGCTCATCAGAAGAAATTACAAATCCACTCATCTCAACCTCACCTCAGCGCCAGAAAAGATCATTTCCAGCCTTCAATCCATTTCTGGGTAGAAGATACCAGAATAATCTTTTTAAGGCAGCTCCAGGACTACCCATTGGACTCTGTATCATAAGGTTTTTTATTATCTAATACTGTATTTGCACAAGCGCTGATTACACACCTATCATTTTACCTACCAGCAGGGACTCAGCCTTATACTTTATCCGCTCAGTAATAACAATGCACATTGTCCAACTGTACCAAGCAAGAAAGGCAAAAGTAGAATGTAAAAGGATGTGGCGGACCTCACATTTACTTGTGTAAAGGGTTTCCCCCCCCCCAATCTCACATTGGCCCGGGTACTCTAATAACCAACCCCCATTACGTGTTAGTGTTTGGTGGTGCACCTGTAGGCAACAGGACTCCTGAGTCTCCCGCTTGATGGTATTAGGGGATGTCATCAGGACAGGTAGCTGAGGTAGTGGGTGCGAGTTCAACTTACATCATGTGCAGCACCTCCACCTCATCAGGGTCTATGCTTCCGCAGGGAGATGGTCCTGGTGAGGAACTCCTTCTAGGTGGTGACTGCCACTGCTGAGTAATCTCACACTCACACAGTGGGGGTTTCGTTAACAAGGTCATCTTTATTGCAGATTGGGCTGTAGCAGACTGCCCCATGCAGCTGCCGGCTCTAGCCGCACATCTCTCCGTGATGTCCCTTTGCCAGGTACGCCCTCCCAAATTGAAGTGGGATTCCCTCTTCTCCTAGGGAGATCCTCTCTGTGCCAGGTCACTGGACACAGAGTGGCTTAGACAGGCTTGATTGGTCAACCTGGACCGCTAGTTACTGCACTAGGGTCACAAAGTGTTCCTACAATCCCTTATGCAGGAAAATACAACTTCCCAACAACTTCCCACAGCTGCTGGAACACAACTAACTAACTGTGTTGTGCCTTATATACTTCAGGAGGCAGGCGCATCCCTGATGTCACTATCCAGGGACTCAGAGCATACAGCCACTCCCCTCCATACATAGGGCACCTCACCATTGTGTGAGGGAAAACCTCCATAACTACTGCTGGCATACCTGTACTTACCAGGACTTACTGCCAACAGAGAGGAAAGTAATATACCATTATTATGCATGGCTATATACTCCCCCTGGTGAATCCCCACCGTCCCGGCTGGGGCCTAAATTTGGTGTACCTTGCTCCAGGAAATACTGAAAAAGAACACACAAATTAAGCGTCAAACATTATCACCTTCACATAATAATGCAAGAACCTCCCGCTCACTGACCAGCAGAGAGCGTTAAAGAAAAGGGCAGACCACTCCTTGACGGGACCTAATAATAGTGTCGAGGGTCTGGTTTCTTCACCTCCCACCCCGCTGCATCGGTGACTGTCACGCTATACTCTCGGGGTAGGCCTCGCTCATTACAATACACCACTTTGTGCACATAAATGCTGCGCCCGATTTTCCAAACCCTCATTAGTTGGGAAACCCTCTGCTCAGCTTGAACTCCCTTAATGGCTCCCCCTTTATTGACGATATAATATTCTATATCATTACGAAGCCACCTCTCTCGATTGTCCTCTATCTCCCTCATCAGAGGTTCGGGGACATATGGGTACTCCAGCCCATGAGACCGTTTATACTTGGCTGTAATGGCCCGTTCAGCTCGGCAGGCCCGGGTTAATTTAGTTTGCCCAGCCTTTCCCGGTAACACCCATGACAGGGGCTCATCTGACTCCACTGGATCATCTAACCCTTCAGATCCCTTTGGGGTAATAAGACCCCCTTGAATACGGTCCCACCTTACTCGTAGCTCTTTGAGGTATGCCCCATCGTCGAAATCCCCGGGAGCCCACCAATGGTCAACTACCCCATCCCTTTCTAGAATGAAACGGGTGCGGTCTATCCAGGCGACATAACCCTCATATAGTGGTGCCCACCATCGAGTTTCCCCGTACCTCCTCCGAGTTGGATTCTAGTGGCTCCTCCTCTTCAGGCCCGCCCGATGATACCCCCGAAGTACCCTGAGATTGCGTAACCTTTCCCCGACGCTGTGACCAGTGTCAACCCGTGATCCCCAACATACTAGCACAATCACTGGGCACCGACCCTCGTCGGGAAATCCTCCCTCCACCCTCCGATCCATCATCCGAAGTTCCCCAGTCCATGCTCCCAGTCTGTTCCTCGGTAGGACCCCGGGAATCCCCTGACATCCCAAGGCTAGAGGTAGACCCGAAGGAACAGGTTACAGGGACAGGGGGTTTAACTAGGGCCTTGGGGCTAACTTTGGGGATGGACGGGGTTGGGGGACGGGGGCCGAATGGTAGGTATCGGCAGGGTTACGGCCTGCTCTTCAACAATACCTGCCTCACTTCCACCACAAAGTCCGTTCTTTCCTCCGGCAGCAGAGCTTCTCGCTCTCCGGCTCGAGCGCCCACCGTCTGTCCGTAGGGGATCGACTTCCACTGCTCGACCGCAGAGGCGCGATCACCTCCCACTCGATGCCGCCCTGGTCGTCCGGAATCTCCTCCGTACACGCACGTGCTTCGACGCCATCTTGGGTTGGGTCCCCAATCGAGACCTCTTCCTCCACGAGGACATCCGGCAACGCCCGTCTGCTACGCGGTCCAGCCTGACCCTGGATCCGCTCCTCCTTTACCTCCACCCCCTCGGTCTGCGGCGAGCACTGAGCTAGCCTACTGCTCCGCATCGTCGGGGTGGATCGACCTCCTTCCGACCCGCTAGTCACCACGGCAGTGGGACTCCGGCGATCGGGTTGTCGCGGTATTGGAGACACTCGACTCCGTGTCTCCACACCACGAGGAATAGCATCTCGCCACGGGATACCACTGGTATGGTACTCCGTCAACAAGTCCTGTGCATCTGCCAGCCTGGCACACTCCTCGTCCGAGGACTCTAATTTACAGTTCGGGCGGGTTATTCCAGTAGGGGACCGTCGATGGGCTCCTTTCCGGTCACCTCTCCGATGGCTAGTTTTCTCTGGCTTGAGAGCCCGGCTTGATTCCTGCTCCGCGGGGCCTGTACTCTCACGCCACAGTGCACCCGGAAGCTCCGCTGCCGATATCGGGGTAGAATCCTTCATTCCCCCAGCTTGTACCGGCATAAACGTCGTCATGGGCCACATATATTGCAGTCCACAGTGAGGACAACGAGCCTCGCTGCCCACAGCTCCGCCCGGCAGTCTGCACTGCAGGCAGAGACAGACTACTGTCTCCACACCCTCTACTCGGATAATCAGGAAACCTCCTGGAACCGAATAGGGATGGGTAGATATCAAGGGACTCTGATCCACTTTCTCGGAATGTTCAGCCATAGTCACCAACGGAGGCACTCTTCGTAGAGGTCTGTATCGATCAATGGCTCTTCGCAACTGAAGGGCAGGGGATGGTTGAACAATCCCTCCCCCTACTTCCTCCATCGGCATCCGGTGGAATTGCAGACTACTCCCCCTGGTTGAAACTAGGGGGATGTCTCGTAGACTTGTAGGCTGACCCAGCACAGGGGCAGAGTGAGTCATAGTCCATGAGGGCGCGGCTCCAGCTTTCACGCCAAACTCCACAGCAGGGTGGAGTTTCCTCGTTGCCGCCAATCCTGGCCAACAATTAGCAAACTGCAAAGTTGCAAGACTTTCTGCAGCTGGCCCACGCGGTGTCCCGGGAACGCGGGAACCGCCATCTTGGTGAGTACTGTCCTTCTTCATATTTGAGGTAGCGTCTGGCTGTTTGTTTATTGGTGTATAACAAAGTCCATTTCGTTCCTCCCATCTTGCAAGGCTGTCGTCCTCACTAGTCTCGAGGGTACTTTCTCGAGAACACAGGCAGGACAGACACGGCGCAGCCACGGCTTTCACGCTCACAAAAGTCTCCTCTGTAGCTTGTTCTTCTTCCTCAGTCCGACATCCTGGACCTTCTGCTCTTTGCAGATCCTCCATTCTGACGGTTGTTTCTCGATCACTGTATACTGGGTTATTGTACATGGAGCTCCGCTCTGCGGGGCAGCTACCACATCAGTACAATAGACATGCCTTGTACACCACCTTATGTACCTAACGTAGATCTAACTCGTGTTTGCACTACCTCAGGCTAGGCTCACTCTCTCAGTGTCTGCTGTATCTCCTTCCTCCCAGTCTGTGCTCCCTCCGGTAAGTGATCTGGAATGGCTAGAGTACTCTGGGGCTTCCATGCAGTACTTGGGCGTCTACCCCTCTTGGTCAGCCTAGTGCAGAACCTCTCCAGGAGTCTTGACCTAGTTAACAGGCTATCCCTTCAGGCATCCTACCCCTAGCACGACCTCAAGGTGACTCGGACAGCTATAGCCCCTCTCCAGACCCACTAACTCCTCTCAGGTTCCCAGGTTACTCCTGCGGTTCCATCCCAACACAGCACAAAGTGGCAGCATACACTCTCCCTGTTTCCTAGTGTGCCTAGCAAAAGCCTGTCCTGTTAACAGGTCTCTCAGCAGCGCCTCCAATTGTAACGGGTTTCCCCCCCCCCAATCTCACATTGGCCCGGGTACTCTAATAACCAACCCCCATTACGTGTTAGTGTTTGGTGGTGCACCTGTAGGCAACAGGACTCCTGAGTCTCCCGCTTGATGGTATTAGGGGATGTCATCAGGACAGGTAGCTGAGGTAGTGGGTGCGAGTTCAACTTACATCATGTGCAGCGCCTCCACCTCATCAGGGTCTATGCTTCCACAGGGAGATGGTCCTGGTGAGGAACTCCTTCTTGGTGGTGACTGCCACTGCTGAGTAATCTCACACTCACACAGTGGGGGTTTCGTTAACAAGGTCATCTTTATTGCAGATTGGGATGTAGCAGACTGCCCCATGCAGCTGCCGGCTCTAGCTCTAGCTCTCCGTGCTGTCCCTTTGCCAGGTACGCCCTCCCAAATTGAAGTGGGATTCCCTCTTCTCCTAGGGAGATCCTCTCTGTGCCAGGTCCCTGGATACAGAATGGCTTAGACAGGCTTGATTGGTCAACCTGGACCGCTAGTTACTGCACTAGGTTCACAAAGTGTTCCTACAATCCCTTATGCAGGAAAATACAACTTCCCAACAACTTCCCACAGCTGCTGGAACACAACTAACTAACTGTGTTGTGCCTTATATACTTCATATACTTATTGTGTGTATATATTTTCATATAGAAGAGTTTAAATAAAATTTTATTATTTAGTATTTACCTCCCTGGTGTTTGCATTATAAATGCAGGATATTGCTACTACTAAATTGCTGAATAAACTGATGACACTAGACATGTATATGGGGGATTTCTGCCCTGATGAGCTTGCAAAAGAGATATTATGATTATATAGCAGGTATGTCATCTGTGCCAGTACTTCCCTGCTCTGTCTGTAAGTCCTGATAGCTGCAGGCATGACAGAGTTAACATGTGGGCAATTGACCCCCCTTGTGCTTCTCCTGGGAGTAACTAGAGGAGGGTGGTGACTCATGGCAGGAGAGAGATCCTATTGTGACAGGCCTGATGTCATGAGCCCGCCCTTGCTAGAAAGCTCTTAGCAGAATGCAACAAAACATACTGTGTCTTTGGAGCCCTGTTTTCCCAGCTAGCAGGACCTGCTCCAGAGCTGTAAGTTCCTCCCCATTGCGAGGGCAGGCATGCTCAAGCCAGGCCTGAGCAAGATCATGGACCCGCACCCCAGAATACCAGGGGGTGTGTACCACCCAGAAACTGTGATCTGCTGCTATACTGTGTCGCTGTGTGATGAGCTGCAGCGGATGCAATAAAGAATACCCTTTGACATATACCTGCCTGGATGTCTTCAGTGTGGAAGAAAGGAGGTATGTGTGTGTGTCCCACAGGGAGTCCCCTGATTCTATCAGGACCCATGGGACTGGAGGCGCTGTCACTGTGGAGTACATTATCAGTCTATACCCCAGGAGCCTGTTCTAATATCCCCTACCACCATGCGGGAGACTCAGACCAATTGTAAGCCAGCATGTATGCATCACCACACTCCATGTAGCAGCAACATCTCCCGGGGGAGGGGGGGGAGGATATGGTCTACAATTAAATGTAGTGTAAGTGTCAATTAATGTGTTTAAGGTCCTTCTACGGCAGTGGACCTACAGACCTTAGTTATGTTTGGCTAATAGGTCCATAGCTATTGTTAGGTGGAGGGGTTTAGGTTTGTAGCCACTCGTTATTTTCCCTGACTGATTGTATATATGCTAGGTCGGGGGCCCCAAGTCCTACTCCCCCATGTGAACGATATGCTGGGCAGGGGTCGTCAAACTGCAGCTCGCGAGCCGCTTGCGGCTCTTCGGGCACGACCGTGCGGCTATTCTAGGATTTGTGGCGGCAGGCGTATCATGCTGCAGCAAGCACGTGGATGAGGAGGATGCCGTGCGAGAGCAGGTAAGTTTTTTTTTTTCTATGTTGAATGAATGGATGACGGGGGGCGGGACTTAGAATGCCGGCCGGGCCGCAGGGGATTGGCTGCAGGTCAGAGGGTGCCGGGGGCGGGACTTTCACTTCCTTCTGCAGAGCACACGTGGTGTGTGTGTCTCTGCCCGCTCCTGGCTCCTCTGCGCGGTGTCTGCTCGCCCGGGCCGGGGTGATAGGAGGTGGGTTTTTGTGCCTTTGCCTCCTGTCCTGGCGCTCCCTTCCCCCCCCCCTCGGTCCCCTTGGTGCGGGAGATGGCATGAGGTGGGCAGTGGTGGCTGCACGGTGTTCCCCCATTCTGCCCCAGGAACCCGTGGCTGCCCGTCCGGGGGAGGAGGGGTGGCAGTTTGTACCTTTGCGTCCCGGCGCTCCCATCCACCCCTCCCTCCCTTGGTGCAGGGGGAGGCGGGGAGCCGCCTGCTCGTGGCTGCCTCTGTCTGTACTCGTGTGTGTGTGTGTATACCAGTGTACCCTCTCTCTCTCTGCCTCCCTCCTCTGCCTCTCTCTGCCTCCCTCCCTCCCTCTCTCTGCCTCCCTCCCTCTCTCTGCCTCCCTCCCTCCCTCTCTCTGCCTCCCTCCTTCTCTGGCTGCCTCCCTCCCTCTCTCTGCCTCCCTCCCTCTCTCTGCCTGCCTCCCTCCCTCTCTCTGCCTCCCTCTCTCTGCTGCCTCCCTCCTCTCTCTGCCTCCCTCCCTCTCTCTGCCTGCCTCCCTCCTCTCTCTGCCTCCTCCCTCTCTCTGCCTGCCTCCCTCCCTCCCTCTCTCTGCCTGCCTCCCTCCCTCTTTGCCTCCCTCCCTCCCTCTCTCTGCCTGCCTCCCTCCCTCTCTCTGCCTGCCTCCCTCTCTCTGCCTGCCTCCCTCTCTCTGCCTCCCTCCCTCTCTCTGCCTGCCTCCCTCCCTCTCTCTGCCTGCCTCCCTCCCTCTCTGGCTGCCTCCCTCCCTCACTCTCTCTGCCTGCCTCCCTCTCTCTGCCTGCCTCCCTCCCTCTCTCTGCCTGCCTCCCTCTCTCTGCCTGCCTCCCTCTCTCTGCCTGCCTCCCTCCCTCTCTCTGCCTGCCTCCCTCCCTCTCTCTGCCTGCCTCCCTCCCTCTCTCTGCCTGACACCCTCCCTCTGCCTCCCTCCCTCTCTCTGCCTCCCTCCCTCCCTCTCTCTGCCTGACTCCCTCTCTCTGCCTGCCTCCCTCCCTCTCTCTGCCTCCCTCCCTCCCTCTGCCTCCCCCCTCCCTCCCTCTGCCTCCCCCCTCCCTCCCTCTGCATCCCTCCCTTCCTCTGCCTCCCTCCCTCTCTCTGCCTCCCTCCCTCCCTCTCTCTGCCTCCCTCCCTCTCTCTGCCTCCCTCCCTCTCTCTGCCTCCCTCCCTCCCCTCACTGCCTCCCTCCCTCTCTCTGCTGCCTCCCTCTCTCTGCCTGCTTCCCTCTCTCTCTCATGCCTGCCTCCCTCCCTCTCTCTGCCTGCATCCCTCCCTCTCTCTGCCTCCCTCTCCCTCCCTCTCTCTGCCTGCCTCCCTCCCTCTCTCTGCCTCCCTCCCTCTCTCTGCCTCCCTCCCTCTCTCTGCCTCCCTCCCTCTCTCTGCCTCCCTCCCTCCCTCTCTCTGCCTCCCTCACTCCCTCTCTCTGCCTCCCTCACTCCCTCTCTCTGCCTCCCTCTCACTGCCTCCCTCCCTCCCTCTCACTGCCTCCCTCCCTCCCTCTCTCCATCTCTGCCTCCCTCCCTCCCTCTCTCTGCCTCCCTCCTCTCTCTGCCTGCCTCCCTCCCTCTCTCTGCCTGCCTCCCTCCTTCTCTCTGCCTCCCTCCCTCTCTCTGCCTCCGTCCCTCCCTCTCTCTGCCTCCCTCCCTCTCTCTGCCTCCCTCCCTCCCGCTCTCTGCCTGCCTCCCTCTCTCTGCCTCCCTCCCTCTCTCTGCCTCCCTCCCTCTCTCTGCCTCCCTCCCTCTCTCTGCCTCCCTCCCTCCCTCTCTCTGCCTCCCTCCCTCCCTCTCTCTGCCTCCCTCCCTCTCTCTGCCTCCCTCTCACTGCCTCCCTCCTCTCTCTGCCTGCCTCCCTCCCTCTCTCTGCCTCCCTCCCTCTCTCTGCCTCTCTGCCTCTCTCTGCCTGCCTCCCTCCCTCTCTCTGCCTGCCTCCCTCCCTCTCTCTGCCTGCCTCCCTCCCTCTCTCTGCCTGCCTCCCTCCCTCTCTCTCTCTGCCTGCCTCCCTCTCTCTGCTTGCCTCCCTCCCTCTCTCTGCCTCCCTCCCTCTCTCTGCCTCCCTCCCTCCCTCCCTCTCTCTCTCTCTCTCCTCCCCCTCCCTCCCTCTCTCTGCCTCCCTCCCTCCCTCTCTCTACCTCCCTCCCTCCCTCTTTCTGCCTCCCTCCCTCCCTCTCTCTGCCTCCCTACCTCTCTGGCTCCCTCCCTCTCTCTGCCTCCCTCCCTCTCCCTCCCTCTCTCTGCCTCCCTCCCTCCCTCTCTCTGCCTCCCTCCCTCTCTCTGGCTGCCTCCCTCCCTCTCTCTGCCTCCCTCCTCTCTCTGCCTGCCTCCTCTCTCTGTCTGCCTCCCTCCCTCTCTCTGCCTCCCTCTCTCTGCCTGCCTCCCTCTGCCTGCCTCCCTCTGCCTGCCTGCCTCCCTTCCTTCCTCTCTCTGCCTCTCTCCCTCCCTCTCTGCCTCCCTCCCTCTCTCTGCCTGCCTCCCTCTCTGCCTGCCTCTCTCTCCCTCCCTCCCCCTCTCTCTCTCTCTCTCTCTCTGCCTCCCTCCCTCTCTCTGCCTCCCTCTCTCTGCCTCTCTCTCTCTGCATCCTCCCTCTCTCCCCTCTCTCCCTCCCTCTGCCTCTCTCCCTCCCTCCCTCTGCCTCCCTCTCTCTGCCTCCCTCCTCTCTCTGCCTGCCTCTCTCTCTCTGCCTGCCTCTCCCTCCCTCCCTCTCTCTCTGCCTCCCTCCCTCTCTCTGCCTCCCTCCCTCCCTCTCTCTGCCTGCCTACCTCCCTCTCTCTGCCTGCTTCCCTCTCTCTGCCTGCCTCCCTCCTTCTACCTCTCTCCCTCCCTCTGCCTCCCCCTCTCCCTCCCTCTCCCCCCTCTCTCTCCTCCCTCCCTCTCGCTCTCTGCCTCCCTCTCTCTCTCTCTGCCTCCCTCTCTCTCTCTCTCTGCCTCCCTCTCTCTCTCTGCCTCCCTCTCTCTCTCTCTGCCTCCCTCTCTCTCTCTGCCTCCCTCCCTCTCTCTGCCTGCCTCCCTCTCTGCCTGCCTCCTTCTCCTCTGCCTGCCTCCCTCTCTCTGCCTGCCTCCCTCTGCCTCCCTCCCTCTCTCTGCCTCCCTGCCTCCCTCTCTCTGCCTCCCTCTCCCTGCCTCCCTGCCACACGCACACACACACACACACACACACACACACACACACACACACACACACACACACACACACACACACACAACTATGTAACAAGGACTAATGGTAGTAAAGTATAAGTGTACTACAATAAATAAACTGTTATGTAAAAAAAAAATGTGTCCCGGTTTTTAATTTTCAAAATCTGGTCACCCTAGAGGGGGGGGAGCAGCCTGATGTGATGGGGGGGAGGGGTAAGATGATGGGGTCCAGCCTGATCTGATGGGGGGGGGGGGCGGTAAGGTGATGGGGGGCCAGCCTGATATGATGGGGGGGGGGGGAAATAATGATGGGGGGGCCAGCCTGATGTGATGGGGGGGGGGCGGGGGGGAAGGGTGTAAAAAATATATGTATGGCTCTTTGAAAAATTCTAAATCGTTGTGCTACTCATATTTGGCTCTTTTGGACTAAGAGTTTGATGACCCCTGTGCTAGGGAGAGAGAGAGAGACACACACACAGAATGGGAGAGAGAGAGAGGCAGAGAATGGGGGAGAAAGAGACAGAGAATGGGGGAGAGAGAGACACAGAGAATGGGGGAGAGAGAGAAACAGAGATGGGGGAGAAACAGAGAATGGGGAGAGAGAGAAACAGAATGGGGGAGAGAGAGACAGAGAATGGGGGAGAGAGACACAGAGAATGGGGGAGAGAGACACAGAGAATGGGGGAGAGAGAGACAGAGAATGGGGGAGAGAGAGAGAGACAGGGAATGGGGGAGAGAGAGAGACAGAGAATGGGGGAGAGAGAGACAGAGAATGGGGGAGAGAGAGACACACACAGAGAATGGGAGAGAGGGAGGCAGAGAATGGGGGAGAGAGACACAGAGAATGGGGGAGAGAGAGGACAGAGAATGGGGGAGAGAGAGACAGAGAATGGGGGAGAGAGAGACAGAGAATGGGGGAGAGAGAGACAGAGATGGGGGAGAGAGAGAAACAGAGAATGGTGGAGAGAGAGACACAGAGAATGGGGGAGAGAGACACAGAGAATGGGGGAGAGAGAGACACAGAGAATGGGAGAGAGAGATAAACAGAGAATGGGGGAGAGGGAGACACAGAGAATGGGGGAGAGAGAGACACAGAGAATGGGAGAGAGAGAGACACACAGAGAATGGGAGAGGGAGACACAGAGAATGGGGGAGAGAGAGACACATAGAATGGGAGAGAGAGACACAGAGAATGGGAGAGAGGGAGACACAGAGAATGGGGGAGAGAGACACAGAGAATGGGAGAGAGAGAGACGGAGAATGGGAGAGAGAGAGAGACAGAGAATGGGAGAGAGAGAGAGAGAGAGACAGAGAATGGGAGAGAGAGAGACAGAGAATGGGAGAGAGAGAGACACAGAGAATGGGGGAGAGAGAGACACAGAGAATGGGAGAGAGAGAGACACAGAGAATGGGAGAGAGAGAGACACAGAGAATGGGAGAGAGAGAGACACAGAGAATGGGAGAGAGAGAGACACAGAGAATGGGAGAGAGAGAGACACAGAGAATGGGAGAGAGAGACACAGAGAATGGGAGAGAGAGACACAGAGAATGGGAGAGAGAGACACACAGAGAATGGGAGAGAGAGACAGAGAATGGGAGAGAGAGAGACACAGAGAATGGGGGAGAGAGACAGAGAATGGGGGAGAGAGACAGAGAATGGGGAGAGAGACAGAGAATGGGGGAGAGAGACAGAGAATGGGGGAGAGAGACAGAGAATGGGGGAGAGAGACAGAGAATGGGGGAGAGAGACAGGGAATGGGGGAGAGACAGAGAATGGGGAGAGAGACAGAGAATGGGGGAGAGAGACAGAGAATGGGGGAGAGAGAGAGACAGAGAATGGGGGGAGAGAGAGACAGAGAATGGGGGAGAGAGACAGAGAATGGGGGAGAGAGAGACACAGAGAATGGGGGAGAGAGAGAGACAGAGAATGGGGGAAATAGAGAGACACAGAGAATGGGGGAGAGAGACAGAGAATGGGGGAGAGAAACAGAGAATGGGGGAGAGAGACATGGAGAATGGGGGAGAGAGACAGAGAATGGGGGAGAGAAACACAGAGAATGGGGGAGAGAGAGAGACAGAGAATGGGGGAGAGAGAGAGAGACAGAGAATGGGGGAGAGAGAGAGACAGAGAATGGGGGAGAGAGACAGAGAATGGGTGAGAGAGAGAGAGAGAGACAGAGAATGAGGGAGAGAGACACAGAGAATGGGGGGGGGGGGAGAGAGAGAGAGACAGAGAATGGGGAGAGATAGAGAATGGGGGGGGGAGAGAGAGACAGAGAATGGGGGGAGAGAGAATGGGGGAGAGAGACAGAGAATGGGGAGAGAGAGAGACACAGAGATTGGAGAGAGACACAGAGAAGGGGGGGAGAGAGACACAGAGAATGGGGGGGGAGAGAGAGAATGGGGGGGAGAGAGAGACAGAATGGGGGAGAGAGAGACAGAGAATGGGGGAGAGAGACAGAATGGGAAGGGTGGAATGAGAATGTACAGTAGGGATGGTGGGAGAACGAGAATGGAGGGATATGGGGGGGGAGGGAGAGAGAACGGAGGGATGGGGGGAGAGAGAGAATGGGATGTGTGTGAGAGGAGGGTGTGGGGGGGGGGGGCGGAGAGACATAAAGCAGAAGGGGTGCAGTTGGTGATGTCATTTGTTTTATAAATATTTTTTTTAATGTGTCCCGGTTTTTACTTTTGTAAATCTGGTCACCCTATGGTAGACCTAATCTAGATATCTACAGCTCTCTAGCACAACATTTCAGGGTCCGTGCCCTTTTCCCAGGCCTTTTGTTCCTGTATGGTCTGTAAGCCTATTGGTGAAGGCAGTGGAACTGAGCACCAATGCTAATGGTGAGTGCAAGTTGTTTCTATTTTTTTTTTTGTCATGAACAATATAACATTTTCAGAAGTGTGCACTTCTTACAGGTGTCAATTGATCCTCCATAATGGGTACCAAGGAGCACCTTGTTTTGAATTACTTTTCTTAAAGCAGCAATCCCAACGGCATTTTTTAATAATTTTTTTTTACTCCCTCCTCCCTTTTATTTCACAGGATGAGAAGCTTGAGGTCGGAATTGCGCTATTTTCAGCTCCATGGACCCCCAGGTTCTAACCCTTTTCTTAAAGGGTGGGTTACGTAGGGCGTTTGCTGCTTTAAATATAAACAAAATCAACAAGTAATTTGGAAGAGATGCTAAACTTCTTGTCTGAGGTTTTTAGATCTCCAGTTTCAGGACCAGCACCTGCTCCGTGGTTTGAAGTCAGGACAGTCTCTATCCTCGAACATTAGCAACACATCACTGGGAAATTGGTATTGCTTCGGGTTGCTGGGGCAGCTTTCTTTTTAAAAGGATGAAGTTCTTCTTTTTTTTTTGTTGCAAAACTGCAACAAAAATACTTCAGATCAGATGCACTTCATGGGGGGTCCTCCCCGAGCAGTAACATGATGAAATAAGAAGCAGCCATAAGGGAGCTTTCCATCTGTCTTGCTTTTGATTTTGTTGCCACTAAATATTGAGAAACATTTTATTATAGTCTATGTTGCAAATATGTATAGATCTCTTTATAATTGCTGTTTTAATTCACCGGAGATTGCAGTTTTGAATAAATGATTTACCATGAAAGTTTTTCAAAGTTTTGTTTTGAGAACAGTTTTGTTTTGAGAACAGGGCAGAGTGAAGATCTCCAGAGTGTTAAATGTTTGGCCTTGAGCAGGACAGAGCTGTTATAGATCTTATTCTTCAATTCTTGGATTCCGCACATTCTGATGGTTTAGGCTAAATTATTTGCAAGTGCTTGAACCTTGAAAAAGTGTTTCAGTGGTGAAAATAATGTTTTCAAATTAAAAATAGTATCAAATAATGTTGTACACTGAATGGAAGATCGACAAAGCTCGGTTAAATCAGGGAAACTAACGTGTCAGTACCTAAATAGGTAATGGGCGTTACCTTCCTTGACATTAACGGTGATCCACAAAGCTAAGTATACGCAAAAACAGGGGCCCAAAGATCCCTAATTTGCACATGGCTAATGTTTTGTTAACCAGCTAATGTATGGATAAGGACACACCGGGTAAGGAATATGTCAGGTACTGTATATATTGAAATACAATTACAAATAATTAACACTTTGGAAGCCATAGTGGCCATAAGGGTATGAAATATGCATGCCATCATGGTCATTAAGGTAAACAAGGGGTTAATAGAAATACCCTACCTACCCTATACTACCCATTGTATGTCATAGTGGTACAGCCACTAAAGCAGGCCTGCACAACTCCAGTCCTCGAGGGCCGCAAACAGGCCAAGTTGTCAGGATACCCCTACTTAAGCACAGCTGGCTCAATTAGTGGCTCAGTATGACTGAGCCATGAATTGAGCCAGCTGTGCTGAAGTAGCGATATCCTGAAAACCTGGCCTGTTTGCGGCCCACGAGGACTGGAGTTGGGCAGGCCTGCACTAAAGCATACAAGGGGTTTACCATCCCCCTGGATGACCTAACCTCCCTTTCTGGAGCACCTACCCCATAACACACCCTCTCTACCCCACATCCCCAACAAACCTAACCCCCTATTTACAGTACTAGCTGTAAACCCTACTATCCAAAGGTGGATAATAGGGCTAATAGCCAACATAAGCATAACATACAATACGAGTTCAAGGCAACATATACCAACAAAAAAATAACACCACTACACATATTATGTCTGCATATATATAGCCAAGTGGATCCATCATTTCAAGTAGTATGATTATTATTATGAGTAATATCCTCAATTAAATGTGTGCTCAAATATATATGCAAAAAGTCCCCCAGCATGTAGAGAAAAGGAAGAGAACCCATGAGTGTATCTGCATGTTTTCCACAGGTCCTGCAAACCGACTTCATTGACCCCATTGTCACAGACAAGGATTCTGGGTAATGACATACAAATGAGCACACTTTTTGTTTTGTACATGTTTTGGAAGCCAGAGGTCTCCGAAACTGAACTGTGTTAATTTCAGCTCCTGGTTCCCTAGAGACATACCGTACGAGGTGCCACCGCTACATCATGGAGGTTTTAATTCCCTTCAGTCACATGGACCAGTGTAAGCCGAGAGATGATGTTGCAGCTTCTAAGGCTGCGGTCCCGCTGCATCCGACTGCGTGCGCGGCCGCGTGCGCATCACTCACCTGCTCATGACTTCCTCCCGAGTCGGCCCCAGTCCCTCCTCACTGCCAGGCTCACTACGCACTGTGACGCGTCAGCCGGCAGGGGATGCAAGAGGATTGTGATCCCGAGCGGTGATGCGTCACGTGGTGCGCTGGTGAGCCTATCAGCACCGGAGGCTGTACGGGGGGGGAGTGTGTATATATGTGCGTGTTTTTTCGCACAGCCCCAGTGTATCTCCCCCTCCTCTTTCACACACACACACACGCACGGGGGGGACACACTTTACAGCACCCGATCTATCTGCCCAGTGTATCACTCCCCCCCCCTCTCCCGAACCCACCACCCCCCCCTCTCCTGCGGACTCACAACCTCCTCCACCCTTCTCCCTGGTGCTCAATGGGCGCGCCCTCCCGACCCATTTTGGCCACGCCCTCTCCACACCTTAAAAAATGCTCCCTACGGACCGCAGATAGCGGTGAAGTGCCCCTCCACGCGCCTCCTGTATGCAGTGCGGGCGCGCTGTCGGATGCAGCGGGGCCTCGGCCTTATTGGCCCACATGATTCAAACCTCTAATTTGTTTTCCCTGGTGGGGGGCCGTACCGGCGGCATTTTCCCTGTTATCTCAGGAACCAGGGGGTCACCAGAGCTAAAATTAATCTGGTTCAGCTCTGGAGTTCCCCTATTTCTTATACATGTAAAAAAAAGAGGACTGGGGGCAAAAAACAGAGTAGGGGGAACTGCTCCTTTAAGAATGTTTACTCTTTGTGTTTGACCTAATGCATGATGTTTATCAGAAACAGACGCTGTACTAACAGCTCACAAAATTATACAACCTGCATGTAAATCCAACCTTCAAATGCTACACATCTGAATGTATTTTATTAAAACCCCCAAAAAAGGAAAACAAACCTAAAATCACAAACAGCTTTGAGTTGACTGATTTTACAAATGAAAACCCCCTTGCTCACTTGCAACTATAAAGAAAACGAGGCAGACAAAGGAAGTGTTCAAATCGTCACAAGGCTCTAAATCAGTGGTTTTCATCCTTGTAAGAACTGTGGAATCCCGTCACAAATGTGTCTCAGGCTGCGCTTATAGTGCTGGTGACTGCGACGTTGCGCAGCACCGTAGCAAGTACATGCAGTCCGTTGCCGGTCCCCATAGTGGGCGGCGCTGCAGAGCAAAGGAGCGGTCACGATGGCCGGTAGTCAAAGGACTTTTATGTTTTCGGCAATTGCGACGTGACGTCGGCAGCACTTGAGTGGTTCAGCCAATGAGGGCGAACCGCTCACGTCCACGCCTTCACCACGCCCCCCGGTCGCCCTCTCGTCTCCTGCACTATAAGCAGGAATCGCTATTACAATGGTGACAGCTGCCGTCACGCGGTTGCGTCACCGTCGCCGGTACTATACGTGTAGCCTTAAGTTGAACCCCAGTCATCTTATTCTGCTTACATAGAAACACCAGTGCTGTGGTAAGGCTTTCACTTTTAAATAAGGCAACAGCATTGATAACATTACATTGCAACAATGAATAACCTTCTTAAATAGTAAATAACAAATATGTCAAAAATAGAATTATTGAGTGAAAGAATAAAATGTTCCATTACCACATTTTTTTTACATGGAAACCCAGTAATCATCCCACAATACTCCAAGGTTATATGGGACACAGTGAAAACCATTGATCTGTGTGATTTAAAGAAGACATTTAATATAACTTTGAACTGTCTGATCACTTTCCTTCTCTAAGGCCGCGATTATACTCCTTGAGTTGTTGCTTGCGCGAGCGCGACAAGGATATACTTATGAATCCCTACAAGAGCTCCCCTAGTGCACGCGCACAAAGGAGCATGATGGCGCAAACATGTTTTGAAAAGACAAAACATTTTGGGGCCTATGCAGAGAGCAGCGAATTTAAAAATTGGAGAGTTTCAGAAAAAGTAGCTTTAATGGAGAGTTTTATTTTCCATATGCAGAAATGGGCAAAATCCGCTATTTTTAGCATTACTGCATGTGGAGAATTGTAAAGGAGGAGATTCGCGCAGCTGAAAGGGAGAGAAAAAAAAAAATCGCGCATTTTTTTTTCTTCCCTATAGCCGGCTTCTTGCCAACTTTAGTTGGCGGCGAAAATTGACGAAAATCGCGCCAAAAACAGCCGCTACATGGCGAGCGCGCCTTTCTGAATTTGGATATTTTTCAGACTGGCGAGATGTAGTTTCTCGCCAGCCGCGCGGCGAGATTTTCAATTGGGAAAAAAAAAATGGCGCTTTTTTTCCAAACTCGCCATTTTCGCCTGTTTTTAGCGAGATTTTCACCGGAAAATGGCAAGATTGTTCATAGCGCTGCTCTCTGCCTGAGGCCCTTTGTCTTTTCAAGTGACGGCCGCGTCACGTAAGTGTTTCAGCCAATGAGTTGTGAACCGCTCACGTGACATCACGGTCACGCCCCCCCATTGCCTGAACATCGCTGAATCCACAGTTCACACATCGCGCCAGGATGGAGGGTATATGCACTACACAAAGTGTAATAATATGTATCCGTTTCTCTTACATGGCAACCACTTTTTTTTTATGCCATCTGCATAAAAAAAAGAAATAACAGGTCCGTGTTGGAATAAGTCTCTTTGGATAACAGACCTTCATCCAATCCAAGAAACTTCATTAACAAGCTTTTTACTTTTGATGCAGATGCAAAAAGGAGAAAGATAAGATAATGTCACTTGATTCATGGCTCATTTTTCTGGCTCTTCACACGTATAGTCTACTACCCCTTTATTCTACAGATGCAACGGCTGTGAACAATATAAAGGAGAAGCAATCAATACACTACACAATTCAAACACATTAGCTGCACGTTTTATTACATATTACAAAATGAATATGTATTTGTTGAAAGACGTAAGTTAGAGGCACCAAGTGACTAGTGCACATACACAGAAATAACTAACACGGGCAAGCAAGTTGTTTTCATTTACAAGATCCCCGAAAAATTAGCTGACAAGTAAGGCATACTGGAGGTATTAGTGCTTCTTAAATGGAAAAGTAAGATAAATGGAAAATTAGCTATATACAGTACTACACCACAGTTTTAAGCTGGATCCATGTAACACTTACGATGAATGGGTGTAGCAAAATGCTACTCCAGTTTTTCTATAATACAAAAATTACCCATGCTTTTCTCTACTATTTTTATATTGTAAACAATAGCTTCATGTGATTATTAACTAATGCACTATTGTGCCCAAAAGCACAAGACTACTTGCTCACTTTGACAGAAGGGGAAATTATGTTTAATTACAGTTTTAATGTACGGCAACAGACTCCCAGATTTATTAATAAAGCTATACCAACACTGGGAAGAATTTAAGTGGAAAACTAAAGTTACGTGGAATCAATATCCTTCATTATGCCAGAGTCAGCCGATTTTATAAGTTTCTCAGCATACATACATTACGCCATGTTCTACTTCCATTAACATTGGAGCTTTGTAGAGTGAATGCATTATATGAAAGAACAGATATGGAAACAAGCCAAAGTTTCGATGCTGGGTTGAGATACAAATACATGGGTGCAAGTTGTGAAGATCAAGACATCCATAACTGTATCTCAGTGCTAAAATGGAAACACAAAGGGCTATATGCTTTAAACTTAAATCAGGGACAATAAAGTGACGTTACCTAAAACAGTAGCTGGCGTTATTTCCCCTGAAATTAAGGTGTATCCACAAAGCTATTATATGCAAAAACAAAGACTGCTGTATGTCTCATTATCATAGGCCTATCGTCACTTTATTGTAGCACAATATTGCGTGATCTGCTAGTAACGTAACGTAAAGACTGACTTAATGTTACTCCCATTCAGACTCTGAAATAGTGTCATGTCTCTCTTTCTTGCTTTCCTCTCCTCAAAAAACCTTATTTCAAGGTCTGGATGGGAGCAACACCAAGTTTCAATATGACTTAACTAACATAACGTGAAGTCCCTGCGTACACGTACGGACGTTAGTGGATAGGTGATGTTAGGTCAAACACCTCGTTTGCATCTAATTATCACTAAGGTCCGTGAAGCCTATCCTATTTAAATGAGTAAAACTGGGTTAATGTCACATTATTCACTTTAGTGGATAAGCATTGCTATTAACATTATATTAATTTAGGTTAACTTCACGTTAAATAGCCTAACAAAGATTCGTTTTTAGTTTCAGAATTCATGCTTCAGAATAGATAGTGAAGGACAATGGGACATGCAGTTGGATTCAGAAGTTGCCTGAGACCAAAAAGGTGTCAAATTTAGTTGCTACTGTACTTTGTAAATGTACATAACTTTCAGAATGCACAGGACAACTTTTTATACACAGCAAGTACTGTAATATAATAGTAATGATTAACTTAGTACATAGAAGTATGTGCATCAAGAGAGGGGAACAAGAACCCAAGTAAATCTCTACTAGCGCGCACACCAAGGGTGTGCGATGAATGAAGGTGCTTAATACTTAACCTTTAATTAATAAAATTAAAAATAAAGCAACAATTAAAATAATGGTTTAAAACTAGGGGAGGGGGGGTGGGGGGGAATGCTGTTAACAGGTCTGATAGGTAATCAGATCCAAGGTAAGCTGAAATAGCTGAACTGGTGGGAATTACTAACCAAATGCTGACAATTCTAAAGTGATTAAAGACAGAGATATATTCTATACAGATACCTCAACAGGAAACATCTCAGAATGTACCGGTGCTGTTAGAGATGCAGCTTATTAGCTACAACATGGGGGCAAAAATATAAGTGCTGTACATCTGTGGAAAACCACAGTGCTGCAGTATGTGCATTGCATACAGCCACAAAAAAGCCCCAAAGTCTCAGGATATCTGGACTCTGCAATTAATACAGATCACTGTCCAAAACGTATTGCAGTGGAATCCTACCCATCCGAGGAGTGAATAATATATAGCAGTGGTTCCCAATCTGTGCGCTGCGGCGCCCTGGCTTGCCTAGAGGGGCACCGCGATTATCCTCCCCACCATCCCTCCGATTATCCCTCCCCTCCCGACCATCCCTCCTTAATGCCGGCCAGGGCCGCAGGGGATTGGCTGCAGGTCAGAGGAAGCCGGGGGCAGGGCTTCCGCTTTGTGCAGAGCACATGGTGAGTGTGTGTCTGCCTTCCCGCTCCTGGCTCCTCTGTCTGCTGGTGGTTGCGCGGTGTCCCGTCCCCTTCTGCCCCGGGTGATAGGAGAAGGTATGGGGGGAATTTGTACATTTGCCTGTCCTGGCGGTGGGTGCAGGGGGAGGCAAGGAGCCGCCTGCATGGATCTCCTGCCTTCCCCCCCCCAATTAACTCACATCCGTCGCTGCCTCTGCTCTCGTGTGTGTGTATCAGTGACTGTGTGCAAGGAGCTGCCTGCACTGATCTCCTGCCTTCCCTCCCCACCCCCCAGTCACTCACATCCGTTGCTGCCTCTGCTCTCCACTGCGTGTGTGTGTATCAGTGACTGTTTGTGTGTGTGTGTGTGTATCAGTGACTGTTTGTGTGTGTGTGTGTATATCAGTGACTGTTTGTGTGTGTGTGTGTATATCAGTGACTGTGTGTGTGTGTGTATCAGTGACTGTGTGTGTGTGTGTGTGTATCAGTGACTGTGTGCAGGGAGCCGCCTGCACGGATCTCCTGCCTTTCCTCTTTCGTGTGTCTGAGAGAGTGAGAGTGTATCTGAGAGAGTGTTTCTGAGAGAGTGAGTGTGTCTGAGAGAGTGAGTGTGTCTGAATGTGAGAGAGTGTGTCTGAGAGTGAGTGTGTGTCTGTGTCTAAGTGTGTGTGTGTGTGTGTGTCTGAGTGTGTGTCAGAGAGTGAGTGTGTCTGAGAAAGTGAGAGCGTTTGAGTGTGTCTGAGAGATTGAGAGTGTGTCTGAGAGATTGAGAGTGTGTCTGAGAGAGTGAGAGTGTGTGTCTGAGAGAGTGTGTGCCTGAGAGAGACACCAACTGCGCACTGCAACTATTAGGTATGTATATACAACTTTGTTTTTACTTTGGGCGCCGCGGAAAAATCCTGATCGCCTTGGGGAGCTATGAACCGAAAAAGTTTGGGAACCACTGATATAGTACATTAGTGCTAGCTGTATATAGTGTGCCACGGCTCTTATCATAAAGAAATCATGTACTGGACTTGTACCCCAAGTTGCACTCATAAGCCAGAGCAAGCTGCCTTTAAATCCTCCACTATGGTAGTCAGACACTGCCCTGATAGTATGCAGCATTCAGAGCACAGACAGCCTCTCCAACCCTCAGTTCCACCCTCCCTGTGTCTGACTTCACTCCAAAAATCCCAGAACAATCGTTTTGTTCCAAGCAGGAACTTTTTCAAGGGTGACCTCACCCATTCATGATTTCAAGTATTAAGCACTTTCATTCATCATAACACACGTTTACCCTTGGTGTGCGCACTATTAGAGATTTACTTGGGTTCTTGTTCCCCTCTCTTGATGTGCTATCTTTGATTATTTATCTCACTAGTGGAGCATCCCCTATACCATTTCACTATTATCCTGAGCAGTCTGTTCTTCTAGCTCATAGAAGTATGTGACATGCTGATGACTGAAGTTGTACAATGCAGACATTTTTTTTCGTGTCTGAAATAAAACACACACACACAATGAAAGGGAAATTACTTTTGTCTATTTCACTGAAATGATTCGTTTCTTGAATTCGTTATTGCATTACTTTGTATGAGCAATTTTTCTTCTGGATTAACATCACATTTTTTGCCTTGACATTTTTTGCTGTTTCGCAGGTTTATTTGTGTCCAAATGGTATTGTATCAAATTTTACCAATACCGTCCGACAGATGTGCATTTATACTTTGAATTAGCAACACAAAACATATAGAATACAGATGTTCTGGGACAGATAGGAATGCAGAATGTTTATAACACAATTTAAACTGGTAAACAAAAGCAGGCAGACCACATTCCTTTGTCCTTACAAAACATTGCTTCCTAACCATATCTTCAAGGAACCACAGTAGGATCACACTTGAGATATAAATGAATGTGCAAGGTCCTTATCTAGGCACCTTGTAATTATACACGTGTCATTATATTTAGTATTGTCTTTTGTCTGGTGTATACTAATGCTCTCTGCAATATATTGCCACAATATAAACTAAATTAATAATATGTATAGTGAGCAAAATCAAGCTTGTTTGCCAAATGCATTGGTTTTCCACACAGCTTGAGTTTGCTGGGGCTCTCTGGAGGATATGGTTAAGAGTCACTATAATAAACTCTATAGTGGCTCATAATGGCAGTGAACAAATGCCGGTCTTAAGGATGACTAGCAGTCTTAAAGTAACTTCACAGTACAGATTCCTTTGATTCGGGCATAGTTATACTGGGAGGGTTTGACGTCTGGTCCCTGTGTGTTACAAGGGGAGAGGTTTCCTCTTCTGACTTGCAGTTTGGCACACCCTCAACATAAACATCATTCAGCTCCTGCTGGTTCTTCGCCATTTCCTTTTGGTTGAGGTGATGAAGAATTCCGGCTCCAAGAGCATCTCCTTCAACGTTTACAACAGTGGTGGTTCGGTCCCTTTTGGGATACAAAAAAATAAATAAAATGGATCCATGGAGGCGGTGATCATTATTATCATTTATGTATAACATGCAAACATATACTGTAGCGCTGTACAATAGGGTTGGAGGATGAAAACAATAAAATATAAAAAAAATAACACATTGTTACAGTAGGTAAGGAGGGCCCTGCCCCAATGCGTTATAACTAGAAGGAAGGGTAAGTGGAAACATAAGGCACAGGGGGAGGAGAAGTTTGGTGTGTTTGTTGGATAGCTGCTTGTTAATTGAAGGAGTTGGTGTTGGGGAAGCAGTAAGTGGGATTGTGCGAAGTTAAAGCTGTGGGAGCAGATAATGTGTGTTGAAGATGGAAATGCTTCAATATACATCTGAAATATTTTAACTTAGGATCATTAACAGAGTAGCTTTAGCATCAGCAAACAGCAGTAAACGTCTAACACCCTTTGGTTGCTGCCTTTGCTGAATCTCAGGTGTTGTTTCGAAAAGCATCTGAAAACAGTTGAGTAGCAAACAGACCACAAAGCAGAGATGCAGGGGGGAGGTGCTGATAATATACAGGTCTTTGAAGTTGTGTCTGGCTTTCCTCATGATGTTAACCCTGTCCACGCTGGCATAGTGGACCAGAGCAGTTAAAGTGAAGCCTAGTTGGAAGACTCTTAGGGGGCCGCCTTTGCTGTAACTTGGGTATTGTTTCTAAGAGCGTCTAAGGACCATGTTCAAATGCACCAAGATAATATTAAAAAAAACTTTCAATATTTGTAGTATTCCTATGGACTATATATTCATAGTCACTTTCACAAATCCTGTGTCATATTTCAATGGCCACAACATGACACAGAGGAATGCAAAACTGAAATAGCTACTATTTCACACTTTCATCATAATGTAGCAAACATTTTGCATGCCCTAGTGTCAAATCTGATGACAGTATCTACTAGAAGTTATGAAATTTGAAAGCTTTCATCACAATCACCCTGTAACCTGTTGCATGTAGATTCAGATACAATGCATTTCATTTTCTACAGATGCTAGATTATATTATTTAAAATATATATATATATACACCTGAATAGAATCCTAAACGCTAACAACATCTTTGAGTGTACACAGAGCACCAAGCATCCTCCCTTAGGTGTTAATGGTAGAATTATGCATGCAGTCCTAAAACAAGTAACTAATGCCAAGATACTGTAATCAGCCCATCGGGACAGTAACGTTGGATTGATGCAGGATTACGATGACCTTTTAGCACCGTGGGACTCTGTTATTGACAGCAGGTGACTTTCCAGAGTTGTATCCAAATAGGCAAAAGAGCATTATTATTTGCGTTGCCTAATTTCACTTGGACAAACTCAGACAAGGCAAGATAGGGACTTTCCAGCAGCTAGATGGATATATAGTAAATTGGCAAATGTAATTCATGAGTAAAATTCAGTGTGATTGCTAAATTAACGGAACACTCTTTAAAACAAAATCCACTTGACAAATCGCTACTGAAAAAAGATAGTATCACTTATAGTAAAATCCAAACCATTTAAATGGAAATATACAATATATACAACATACTTATAACACTTGTACACACACACACACACACAGTATATATATATATATATATATATATATATATAAGAAAAAAGGAAGAGAGAGCGCACGCCCATAGCGTAAAATAGTAAATTTAATGAGGGGGAGGAGGGGGAAGTGGATAAGAAATGCACTCACAAAAGTACAATAAAATCAAGCATTGCGTGATATAATCACCACCATCCGGTAAATATCTGCAGCGTCTCGGGGTAATTCCGGTCTTGCAGTATCAGGATAAACGTCCCAATAAATGTCCAGGGCAGGTATCCTCTGTAGAAATGTAATAGAGTCCTGGAAAGTGGCTCCGTGTAATACAAGCCTCTGCAGCAATCGCGCGGATCAGTCAATTCCAGCGCGCGGTGATGACGTCAGTGTCAATGCGTCTGATGTAATGACGCTCCCTGACGCGTTTCGTCACTCACGGGTGACTTTCTCAAAGGGAAGTAAGGAGAAGGGGAAGGTCCGGTATTAATATACCCGATCCAATGATCTTAATGGCTTAGAACGTCCCCCTCTCAGCTGAAAAGGTGCTTGGTGTAACTAGATGTAATTAGCAATGCCCGAAATACATATTAAAACCATAGAGTTGAATGGAGATGGACTATAGAGATAAACATAGAAATTGAATAAAGAAAAAATAAAATAAAACAAATGGAACCGCCACTAGTGCATAGAGAGAATAAACCTCTCATCAAACATGACAATAATTAAACAAATGATAAATAGTACTCACGAAGCCGTTAAAAAATACAAAATATGTATACATACAAATGTCTAACAATCACTCAACCAATCAGGTATGTGAAGCTCTATGGATCCAAAGGGGAGGAACCCCCCTTGTACTAATTTATAATAAACAATCTTACCAGTACCATTCATCAGAGCCATAACCTGTTACAAAAAACATAAATGTACAATTTAAACAGTTAAAACAATTAAAAACAACACAGTAAGAAAACCGTAGTAGCCAAATATTGAACCAATAGTGAATCAGTGTATTAATGTGAATAAATGATCAATTATAAATATATTTAATTGAAGTAATATATTTATAATTGATCATTTATTCACATTAATACACTGATTCACTAACACTATATAACATTCAGTTTATTCACATGAGTTGTTATGTCCTCCTGAGACCTCCTTTGTTCGTGGCTTATAGACTCCATAATTCTATATGTCTGTTTAATTACAGGACCTAGATGAATATGGTAATTATCCATTGTAAAGGATTCAATATTTGGCTACTACGGTTTTCTTACTGTGTTGTTTTTAATTGTTTTAACTGTTTAAATTGTACATTTATGTTTTTTGTAACAGGTTATGGCTCTGATGAATGGTACTGGTAAGATTGTTTATTATAAATTAGTACAAGGGGGGTTCTTCCCCTTTGGATCCATAGAGCTTCACATACCTGATTGGTTGAGTGATTGTTAGACATTTGTATGTATACATATTTTGTATTTTTTAACGGCTTCGTGAGTACTATTTATCATTTGTTTAATTATTGTCATGTTTGATGAGAGGTTTATTCTCTTTATATGCACTAGTGGCGGTTCCATTTGTTTTATTTTTTCTTTATTCAATTTCTATGTTTATCTCTATAGTCCATCTCCATTCAACTCTATGGTTTTAATATGTATTTCGGGCATTGCTAATTACATCTAGTTACACCAAGCACCTTTTCAGCTGAGAGGGGGACGTTCTAAGCCATTAAGATCATTGGATCGGGTATATTAATACCGGACCTTCCCCTTCTCCTTACTTCCCTTTGAGAAAGTCACCCGTGAGTGACGAAACGCGTCAGGGAGCGTCATTACGTCAGACGCATTGACACTGACGTCATCACCGCGCGCTGGAATTGACTGATCCGCGCGATTGCTGCAGAGGCTTGTATTACACGGAGCCACTTTCCCGGACTCTATTACATTTCTACAGAGGATAGCTGCCCTGGACATTTATTGGGACGTTTATCCTGATACTGCAAGACCGGAATTACCCCGAGACGCTGCAGATACTTACCGGATGGTGGTGATTATATCACGCAATGCTTGATTTTATTGTACTTTTGTGAGTGCATTTCTTATCCCCTTCCCCCTCCTCCCCCTCATTAAATTTACTATTTTACGCTATGGGCGTGCGCTCTCTCTTCCTTTTTTCTTTTAGATTCCCTGTGGATGTGGTTTGTCCACTTTGAGAGCAGCCGGAGACCCTCTACACCAGGACCCACATCATCAAATTGGACTTTTTTTGAGGACTGTTTTTTACACTCTTTCCCTTGTTTGGATAACATATATATTGTATTACCCTTGTTATTAATTCTTATGGTTTACAGGCTTTAATATTATTATTTGTGTTTGATATTATTTGCAATTTATCACCTTATTAGTTTATATAGTGTAGATTTTTACATTACAGCCAGTTCCATTGTACATATTTATATAACCGTAAGCAGAGGCGCAGCTTTTTTCTTTTGTTTGTTTGTTTTTATATATATATATATATATATATATATATATATATATATATATATATATATATATATATATATATATATATATATATAGTCATTGATATGGAGATTTGCACTCACGTTTATCAGAAGGCAGATGCTTGTCCCATAGTGAAAGTATAGACATGTATAACCAGGAAAATCCTGATAGCAGAAGGCAGCACACCACAATAGTAGTCCAAAAAATGTGTATTGTGAACACAGGGCTGCCAACGTTTCGGTCCTCGTAGAGGGACCTCCCTCTACGAGGACCGAAACGTTGGCGGCCCTGTGTTCACAATACACATTTTTTGGACTACTATTGCGATGTGCTGCCTTCTGTTATCAGGATTTTCCTGGTTACTACATGTATGTATGTATGTATGTATATATATATATATGTGTCTGTCTGTCTCTCTATCTATATATATCTATATATATATATCTATATCGAATAAGTGACTAGCACTCACCCGACTTGCAACATAAAAGCAGATTCTTTACTGGAAGATCAACATTTTGGTCCTGCTCAGAGAAAGATTCTGTGAGTACTGGTCACGTATTCGATTATACTCCTACTCACCGTGCACCCAGGTATGTAACCATTGATATGTCCATTAGTGCTCACCTGCTGTCTATAATATACAGCTGAACCCCATTATAACGTGGTGCTCGGGGTCCACCCGATGCAATCGCGTTATAACCGGATCACGAAACAAAATGGCCGCGATCAGGGGTTCCGTGTCCGCCAGAGGGGGAGAGCTGGGAGAACTCTCCCAGCTGTCCCAGACCCTGCGGCACCACCATGCAGGACTTACCCGGCAGTGTGTGTGTGTTCACACATCCTGGCTCCTGATCTCATGTTTCTGGCTCTTCTTCTCTGCTCGGATTTTCGGCATCTTCTTAACTTCTGCCCCCGATTCTACCCAGACAACAACGTGCAACGCAGACGTCTGACATCAGAAGAGTGACACAGAACGACCTGGCAGGGAGGGAACAGGATTTGCATGGTGGGAGTTGTAGACTCCAGACAGTAACCTGGGCACTAGAGAAGCGCCTGAGGCGTCGCGTGTCCCGATAGTTGTATGTCACAAGTCCCCGCGCAGGCGTGCTGATCACACTGTGTTAGAAGTTCTCGGTGTGAGTGATGCTGGTTGCGTTGCGTCCTCAGCTGCAGAAGCTGCATGGTGGTGCCGCGGGAATTAAAAAAGGTAGGAGATCTTCTAAATCGGGAGCCACGCTCAGACCGTGTTATAAGCGGATCCGCGCTGTATGTATGTATATATGTATGTAGATATATATATATATATATGATCAGCTCTTGTTGATCCACTGCTGGATGAAGGCTTCCCCAAGGATCTTCCAGGTACTGCGGTTACAAGCCTCTCTTCTCCACGTTACTCAAACAATTTTTCGGATTTCATCCTCCCATCTTACTTTTGGTTGTCGTTTTGGTCTTTTAATCCCTCTAGTCGACTACCATCTTTGTCCAATGCTGATAATTTCTTCTTGTGATATGTCCGGCCCACTGCCATTTTAATTTCTTCACCCTTGTGAAGATCTCACAGACTTGTGTTTGGTTTCAAACCCATTCATTCTTTTTTCCCATCTTTTAGAGTAATACCCAGCGTACATCCCTCCATAGGTATTTGCATTGTCTGAAGTTTTTGAATTATCTTTGAATTTAGAATCCAGGTTTTACATGAGCACAAGCAGAACACACTGGTCAAAACTTTCTTCTTGAGGCACAGTGGAAGGTTCTCTTGTTTCTTCCAAATGCTCCATCCCATCTTTATTCTCCTATTTATTTCATTGAAAAGGTTGAAATGATCGTTTGACAGGCCCTACTTTACATAATGTAGTAGATATTAAAGTTTGCCGGTTCTCACAACTCCAAAACAGACCTTACTGATTGGTCCAATATCGATATACACGGGTAAGAGGATGAAGCACAAACAAGCTTAGGCATATACATTTATTTTCCCAAATCCGACATTTCCATTGAACTGAGCAACTTTCATCTCATTGATAAAGGTTGCTCAGTTCAACGGAAACATCGGATTTTGTCCCCATTTGTGCCCTTCTCTTTATTCTCTTACATTTCATTTAAAAGGTTCCCATCTATTATTATTTGCCGGCCAAAATAGACATATTCCTAGACTTCTTTTAGTTCTATTCTATTTCCTTCGATCTTTGCATACTTTAAAGATTTGTTGAATATGACTGTTGTCTTGCTAAGCTTCATATGGCAGCCCGCATTCTTATTTGCTTTGACGAGTTCTCCAATTTGTTGCTGGAGGTCTTCTGGACTTGTCGCAAAAATAACAATGTCATCTGCAAATCGTAGGTGACTGAGTCGATTTTCATTTCTTTTTCTTCACAAGCAAATGTCTTAAACAATTATTATATACTGTAAATTTGAGCAGCAGTGCACAAGCAATTTTTATTTTTACTCACCTGAACAAGGGCCCCCCGAAGCTGATCAGTGGCCCCCCAACCTGCGGTAATCCCCATTTCCCGAGATGACTGCACTAGTCAAGAATACTTGCTTGGGCTCCAGCAGACAATAGACGTTGCAACTTCCTATTGGTGACCAGAGCTATATTTGTAGATTTTTTGTGTCAAACACTGACACAAAAAAAATCTCAGGCTCCTACTCACGTCTCCTTCTGGAACCTAACCTTCCAGAACATTTCCTCTCTCCTTTATATCTCCTGTGACACAGTACCCCTATGTCACCACAGAGCATCTCCTACTTACTATTAACCCATAATAACACACTAGTATCCTCAGGAGGGGCGGGGGTGTTGGAGGGTTAAACTTATTTCTTAAATAATAACTTAGATCCCTAAGTAAATATGCTGTAATGTGTCTTAGGGCTCCAGAAGGTGTCATATGATATAGAACTGCACAGTAAATATAGGCCACTGTGTCATATCTCACAAACATACCACTTTTGTCATAAAAACTGCATGCAAATTAGTTTTCAGTAGCTACTGTATATCTTTATCAATATAATTGTTACTGAATACAGCAAGAACTCATGATTTTTACAGTTACTAACATTCTTTATCAGACAATTTTGCAGATGAATGATTGCAGTTTTATGAGGAGGCCCCCACAGTATGCTTAACGTTTGTAACCTTTATTGTGTTAAGTTGTTTTCATTTTCTATTTACAGTTGACAAGTCATGATATCAAGTGCTGGTCATTTTCTACAAATATTTAACTATTTCCCCTATATCCTTGTGTAAGAGTACGACTGATGTGGTCCTCTGGCATCAAAAGCCTGATTCAGTATTGTCCAAAGATGCAGATTGTACCATGACTGGCTAAAAAACTGCCATTGACGTGAATGGTAGTGTTTTGCCCATCACCGTGCAATCGGCCACTTCGGACAATGTTGAATCAGGCTTTTGGTGCCAGAGGAGCACGCAGTGTGCTGCTTGTCTGTCTATCGGTCGTGCAAGTCAAAAGTCAAACTGCTGCGGATGATTTCATCAATACTTACACAATCCAGTCTACAGCGAGTATCAATGACAGGTCATTAGTGGGAAGTCCGATGGCTTCCAGAATAATGGCGATAGTGAGGACGCCTCCTGCAGGGATTCCAGCTGCTCCAACGCTTGATGCTGTAGCAGTCACACTGACAAATAACCATAAATAAAGAATAATTAGCAACAAGGTGTTATAACATTGAGGCACCTATTATTTAGCTATTACTAAAACATGATATATATATATATATGTGATGTCCTCCTGTGTCCAGTTTAGGCTTTCAAAGAGCAACTTGTATATATACTGTTTATTCTTTTCCCCATTTCCCAAGGTCACCTAGACTGGGGAACCCCGGAGCTCAACCTTACTAATTTTAACATCCCAGAACCTCCCTGTTTGAGAGATCAAGTTTTTAGTCGTCAAGATAATATTATATCCCACGGACAAAAAATTTCTTAACGCAGTGGTCAGCTTTAATTCAGAAACCAGCACAGAGCAGCAGCACTATCAGGATATGACATGGTGGCTTTCTATTCAGTGACTCCGGTGGATATATTGGAAATGTTTTTCTTTATCGGCACATTCAAAGCTTGATATCCCAGGAATTGCAAGACCTGAAGCTGAAAGTTGCATGAATCCGCTCTGCAAGACTCATAGTTCAAATAGTGTAAAAAGAATAAAAGGACAGGAGTTTGTTTCTGGTGGGGGAGGATGTGTCTGCTGTTTTAAGGGATCGGAGATTTCAGTCGAGTTCATTCAAATGCTTCCATGATCCTGTTTGTAATCTTATCATTTTAGTTCTAGGAGAGTCTCAGCACATTGCTCTTCAGACTGCTTTTTCTTTAATTAACAAATTAATTAAAGAAAAGAAAAAAACACAAAATCACATGCTTGTGTAATCATCATATGGAAATGTAAACAAAAAAGTTGGACGCAGGGGAAGATTTCTTTTTTCCCAAACAGCATCACTTCTGTTTTATAAGTCTGAAGTTGAGCACCCCCTGTGTTATTTGATACCTCTTAAATACTATTATCACTATTTTCACATCTACAGTACTGTATAGAGAAACGTGTCCCTCCATCCCTAGTTTAAAGACATATTTTACACATCATTTGCTCACACCCTGTTGGTGGCAGCCATGTGCTCTGATGCACTTTCTGTGATTGTCATTTCATTGCTTCTAAATTTCCCCTGAACTCTGATTTCTAAAAATGTGGCTTTTGCAGCAAAACATACTTTGTTTGTTTTATGTATGCCCCCGGTGACACTGCAATAAGAAGCAATTCATCAGCAACTGAAAGGGTTGAACAAACAAATAAAGGAATAAACAAATGATTGGATTTAGCAGTGTAGTCAATACTTGGATATAAAGCTATAAAGTGGGAAAGCCGAATCATAATGATTCTTCAAATTAACGAGGACGTATCCGCAATCATTGTTGTTTACTTTATTTGATGCTAGACGCAGCTATTTGAGAAACAAAGTTACAAAATAATTGGGTTACCAGTTGGAAAACATGAAAGCCTTTAGGAATTAAGTATGGGCTAAGGAGTACAAGGTTTAGTATACTATAGAGTTACTATAGTACTATAGATGGTATAAGGTTAATTAGTATAAGCAGTATGAATGTACTACTCTATAAACTGAAACTAATTAACCTTTTCATAAACACACGTCCCCTTTCATGAACATTCACCATCATGTTTGTTTTATATGGGAAATTGTAAACGACTAATGACTTTCTAACTACAGTAGCACTCTGTTAATGTTAATGCCCCCCGTAGTATACTATTAAAATGTAACCAGCCTCGCACTGATGATACCCAAAAGAGAGTAGGTTTACTGCAGGGGTGATTGACTCCAGTCCTCAAGGGCCACCAACAGGTTAGGTTTTCAGGATATCCCAGCTTCAGCACAGGTGGCTCAATCACTCCCGGCTTCAGCACAGGTGGCTCAATCACTCCCAGCTTCAGCACAGGTGGCTCAATCAGTGGCTCAGTCAAAGACTGAGCCACTGATTATGCCACCTGTGCTGAAGCAGGGATATCCTTAAAACCTGACCTGTTGGTGGCCCTTGAGGACTGGAGTTGGCCACCCCTGGTTTACTGGCTGTGCACTTCTTTAACCCCTCTATTCGCCCCTCACATTCAAAACATTTCTAAAACTTGTCGCTTTTTCCTCCGCAATATAACAAAGATACGCCCTTTCCTCTGTTGCTCGACTGCTAAAACTCTGACTCAGGCCCTCATTCTCTCCCGTCTCGATAACTGCAACCTCCTGCTGTCCGGCCTTCCTGCCTCTCACCTGTCTCCCCTACAATCTATACTAAATGCTGCTGCCAGAATCACTCTACTCTTTCCTAGATCTGTCTCAGCATCTCCCCTCATAAAATCCCTCTCCTGGCTTCCGATCAAATCCCGCATCTCACACTCCATTCTTCTCCTCACTTTTAAAGCTTTACACTCTTCTGCCCCTCCTTACATCTCAGCCCTAATTTATCGTTATGCACCATCCAGACTCTTGCGTTCTTCTCAAGGATGTCTTCTTTCTACCCCCTTTGTATCTAAAGCCCTTTCCCGCCTTAAACCTTTTTCACTGACTGCCCCTCACCTCTGGAATGCCCTTCCCCTCAGTACCCGACTAGCACCCTCTCTATCCACCTTTAAGACTCACCTTAAGACACACTTGCTTAAAGAAGCATATGAATAGAACTGTGGATATTCTGAACACATGATACATAAAGCTTGGCCCCCTGCAGACGCACTTACCAGAACTCCCTCCTACTGTCTCTGTACGTTCTCCCTACCTACCAATTAGACTGTAAGCTCCTCGGGGCAGGGACTCCTCTTCCTTAATGTTACTTTTATGTCTAAAGGACTTATTCCCATGATCTGTTATTTATATTATTTGTTATTTATTTGATTACCACATGTATTACTACTGTGAAGCGCTATGTACATTAATGGCGCTATATAAATAAAGACATACAATACAATACAACCCAGGCTGTGCTAAAAAGCTGTGTAATATGGCAGACATAAGCTTATGGGGTCCAATGTTAAAACAGAAGTAAAGAGTGACACACTGTGCTCATTCACGTCATTACCCAGAATCCCTGGGTATAGTGGAAGCACTGTTTGCTAAGAGATAATGAGGAAAGACAGGGTTGCAGGCCTGTATGAGACATGCAAAAAAACCACAAACGGTATATTTTATGCAATATGTTTTTCAGAATCTTACAGAATTGTGAAGATCTGTCCAGCGTTTAGATCGAAATTGTTCATTTGAGCAATGAAAACAGCCGCCATACATTGGAAGATGGCAGCACCGTCCATATTCACCGTGGCCCCAATTGGAAGAATAAACCTGCTAATCCGCTTGTCTACTCCGTTATTTTCTTCAATACACTTGATCATGGATGGAAGAGTCGCAGAACTAAACACAAAAGAGAACCAAGCAAGAATTGGTCATCTGGAACGTCAAGCGCAGAAGTAACATTACAATGGATAGTTTCCATACGACGGGGGCTTTGTATTTTTGTATCTTTTTATATAATGGGTCTATGTAATAAGAGGTGCAATAGACCGTTTTCCTGTAAAACCGATACGGAGTGAGATATTTTGAACTTGTGTTTTAAAGGAGCAATCCAAGCTGCTTTTTAAAAAAAAAAAAAAAAAAAACATATTTAAAAACATTTTTTACTTGGGATTGAAGCAGGGGGGTCTCCGGAGCTGAACTCCATTCATTTCAGCTCTGGGACCTGCTGCTTCCGGAGATACTTACCTCCATTGTAGGTGCTGGTAGCCGCTCTGGCTGAGCTTGTAAAGTTTAAAGCTCCAGCGTCAGTGGGCTAATAGGAAGCTCAACCTGATGATGTCATAGCTTCCTTTTGGCCCGCAGGAGCTCTGAACAGCAGCCATAAAGTGAACCCTGGTAACTGAGCAGGAATACCGGCACCTACTATGGATGTAAGTCACTTTGGACGCATGGGGTCCCCTGAGCTGAAAATGTTGGGGTTCAGCTTCAGAGACCCCCTGCTTCAATCCTGGGTTACATTTTTTTTTTTTTTACAAAAGAGCTTGGATTGCCGCTTTAAGGGAGATATGTATCAAAATGACGCAATTTGTCCCATAATGGGAAAGGTAATGGACGGACATTGAAAGAACATTATACCAGGAGGACACAATGCAAGAGAGAGAGAGAGGTAAGGGCCCAGTACTGCTGAAAACAGCATGTAACTCTGCATTATTGAGCTTTGAAGATACACGTTATCCCTTAATGAGGCGTTAACTTAAATTGCCGCCTCGCTAAGTCAATAACGGTGCTTCGTGGCCTTAGTGTTACCACGGTAACCAAAAGACTTGGGAAAGTGTTAAGAATCGTTATTTAATCTAGTGTGATAGGAATGCTTGTCGGTATAAGAATATACAGGTATAATTTCCGTTCTCTCCTTTCTCTCCTTTCCTTACGTTATCAGATAAGATTTACAGATCCAATAAGAATAAAACTTGATTCTTTTTTTCTAGGAATGTAATAACTAAAACTCCTAAGTTAGGACTTCATTCTGTAGGTTAGGGTTGCCTGGTGGCTCCTCCAAAAATACTGGACACAATGGTGAAAGGTGCGATGCGCACAAGAAAAGTCGGTGGGGAGGTATGGTATTTATAAATGATCATACCGTTATGTAATTTTTTCTAAATTTCACTCCAAGTGTATCCAATTTGTATCATTTCATATTCTATTTCGTTAAATATTCTCCCCTGAATTTTTTTCTGAAACAGAATATGAAATGGTACAAATTGGTACACACGGAGTGAAATTTAGAAAAAATGACATAACGATATAATAATTTATAAATAACATAACTGCATTGATACTCTCACCCCACCCTCCACTCATTCTCTCTCCCCCTACATCCCCTCACCTTATCATCTCTCACCCCACCCTCATCCTTTCTCACCCCCCCATCCCCTCACCTCATCTTCTCTCACACCCATCCCCTCACCTCATTTTCTCTCACCCCCATCCCCTCACCTCATTTTCTCTCACACCCCCGTCCCCTCATACTCTCTCACCCCCTGTCCCCTCCCCTCATCCTCTCAACCCCCATTTCCTGACCCCCTCAACCCATCTCTCACCACCATCCCCTCCCTCCAGAGAGGTAATGATAAGACACATACATGTCCGATATTACCTCTCATTTTTTACTGGACAGAGTGCCCAAATACAGGACAGTCTGGTTCAATACCGGACATTTGGTAACCCTGTAGGGGAAGTGACTATGATGAGATGTTTAAAATTATTAGTTTCCTGCTTTGGCGCCTGACAATTAAATAAAGATGTCCCTTAAACTGGTTGCTTACCGATAATTATGAAGCCAAACACTGCTAATTTTCTATAACCTTTAAACCAAATGTTATTGAATTATTTTACAAGAATGGAAGGGTACAGATATAAGGAAGGTTTAATTAGGGGAGTGGGATAGATAAGATGCATCAACAGATTTCATAGCATTTTTCAGATAACTATCATACACAAGAGTAATCCCCTCAACACAGTGTAGTATAGTATAGTTAGGGTGACCAGACGTCCCGGTTTATCTGGGACAGTCCCGGTTTTTCGGGTTCTGTCCCAACTTTTTGTGGCTCTGTCACGGTTTTCTGTCCTGCTGGTGAGCCCCAACTGCGTATGCGTGATGAGCGCTTGCCGACTGTGCACGTGTGATTGTTACTTCCCGGCTGCTCGTGCGCATGAGCGACCAGCAAACGCCGTTTCCGCATGCGCAGTCAGCAAGTGCCGATCGTGCTTGCACACAAGCAGCCAGGAAGTGATGATCACTCATGCGTGATCGGCATGTGCCCTTCACGCATGCGCAGTCGCTAGCGCCAACTACGCATGCATGACATTCGTCCCAGTTTTTGCCGGGACAAATCTGGTCACCCTACTGTAAGTATAGTAGTTGTGTAAAGAGAGTATGTTCAGCAGCTGAAAAATTAACGGTATGCAAGAGAACGGAAGTGGTAGGGAACTCAGATGTGTGTACGGTTATAAACCAGGTAAAGGGGGGCTAGAATTAAAGAGCATGAGGCATAAAAAAAAACGAGGAGGGGGTGAATAGGATGAGGACGAGGAAGGGACTAGGTCAGTGGTTTTCAACCTTTTTTTGGTTAGAGAATCCCAGAATTCGATTGTGAAATTCTGGGGAACCCCTACCCTCACCCCTGTCTCTCCCCCCCCCCCTTGGCTCTCACCCCCGTCTCTCATGTCTCTTCCCCCCCTCACACTCTCCCCCTTATACTTCCTCTCACCCACACTTTCTTCCTTATACTCTCTCCTCTTCTATATACACACTCCCCCTCTCACTTACACACACACTCCTCCCTCACACACACACACCTCCCTCTCTCTCACAAACACACACACACTCCCCCCACTCACACACCCCCTCTCACAGCCTTTCACACAAACACACACTCCCCCGTCTCACACACAAACTCACTAACAAACAAACCCCTCTCTTCCCCCACCACACACACTCTCCCCTCTCACACACACACTCCCTCACACACAGATACACGCTCTCTCTCCCCCTCTCCCATACACACGCACACACACACACACGGAGACACACACACACACTCTCCCCCTCCTCCACACAGACACACACACACACTCTCTCCCCCTCCCCCCCATACACACACACTCATCCTCCCTCTACACACCCTCCCCTCACACACACACATGCACACTCCACCCCCCACACACTCCCCCTCTCACAAACACACACACACACACTCTCTCTCTCCCCCACACACACACACTCTCACCTCTCTCAGAAACACTCCCTATCCCAAACAGACACACACACACACTCTCTCCCCCACACACGGAGACACACACACACACACACACACACACACACACACTCTCGCCCTTCTCCACACAGACACACACACAGACTCTGTCCCCCTCCCCACACACTCTCCCCCTCCCCCACACAGACGCACACACTCCACCCTCCCCTACACAGACACACACACACACACACTCTCTCTCCCCCCACACACAGACACAGAGACATACACACACGCTCTCTCTTTCTCCCACACAGACACATAAACACAAACACACTCTTCCCCCTTCCGCCCCCACACAGACACACACTCCCCCACACACACACTCTCCCCCCCCACCACACACACACACTCTCCCCCTTCCCCACACACAGACAAACACACACACACACACACACACACACACAGAGACACACTCTCTCTCCACCACACAGACACACACACACACACACACACACTCTCTCCGTCACACAGACACACACATTGTCTCTTTTCATTGTCAATTCTATTACCTTTTTAATAATAATATCACATCATCTATTAATAATTAGCAAAACACTGCATATTTAAAGGGAACTTACCTTGAGGATGTTGCAAATGCTGTTGCAAAGGGTGTGATCAGCCCTACTAGGAAAGTGTATGGGTTCTTGCGTGTAAAAGCAAAGTAAATAAGTGGGAGAACTATTCCTCCGTGAATAATGTGACCCAAAATGGATGCCATAATATACTTCCCAAGGCTGGTCACCAAGAGGACAACGTTACCCATTTCAACAATCTTACTTCCAACGAGAAACATGATCCCAATAGGGACATACCTGAATGAAAACAATGGAGAAAACCCATCAGCGCAATCACAAGTGTCCTATGATATGAACATTTCATCATAATATACTTTTATTTTTTATACCAAATAACATGTTCACTCGTCGTGTCCTTGATGTAATACAGTGGCTGTATTCATTTGTCAGACTGTAAGCTCTTTGGTGCAGGGCCGATCTTTTATCGTTATGGTCTTCGCACCCCATTGCCCTGTGCTGCTAAATATGTTGTCACATATATTTTTCGCGGTGGCTATTTTTTTTTTTTTACATTGAATGTTTTTAATGAATAAAATGGAGGGATTCTCATTTTAACGAGCATTTCACAAATATGATTTGAGTGTTAGTATAATTATTATTATTATATTCCCAACAGTACAATAATTTAACCTACAACAGTAATAATCCCATCAAACCAGGCCTTTGCATCAGGCCTTCCACTTCCCAACCGCTGGCATTAATGGCCAGGTACTGCACGATTATTATTTAGTTAGGCCTGTAGTCAGTATGTTTGTGCTGATATAGTTGTGTCAACAAGAGCGCAAATACTCCCCAGATATAAAAGACAAGAAAAAGCACACAATAGTGCAATTCTGTGCGAATAAATATGTAAAACACACACATTCCCAGCTAGCTCAAACTCCTAAACCCAGCACATCATGAATATATATTTATGTCAAAAAGAGTGCTACTGAGCGTGGCAAATGTATACAACAAAAGACAGGGGTGCCCAATGCTACATCCAATTGACAAAACATATATGGTAATAAGTATAAAGTGCTGCAAGAACAGGATCTACTATGGTTCTTTCCCCTCATACAGAGGTAAAAGGAAGGGTTCACAGTGTAGTGTAGGACCTGCATTAATTTGTTTATACCTTGACGTTTGGTATGCAGGCTTATGACGCTTTGGCCAAAGGGTTTAACTAAATAACCAAGCAATTATTATTATTATTGAAGTATTTAAACTTTATACTTATTACCATATATGTTTTGTCAATTGGATGTAGCATTGGGCACCCTGTCTTTTGTCGAATAAATATGTACAAAGTAGACTGAATAGGTATCTAACTCACAATGGTGGAGTTAGTAAAGGCAGTGCGGTTATTCGGAGTCACCAACTCATAGAGGATTTCTTCAGATATATATTGGAGGCCGACCCTCAGGAACAGGATAAGCGGACGGGGACATTCACATATGTGAAGAACAGAACAGAGGACACAGATAGTATAGATCAGGCCTGCACAACTCCAGTCCCCGAGGGCCGCAAACAGGCCAGGTTTTCAGGATATCCCTACTTCAGCACTGCTGGCTCAATTAGTGGCTCAGTATGACTATGAGTATAGATTGTTTTTATGATAGTAAAAGTACAAGTAATGCACTTACATAAGTGCTAAGGTGCAGGCATGTGCCCCACCTTGGGTCAAATTGTGTATTAGATTCTTGTCACTGCTTCCTGATGATATCACTTGTGGTGGCTGTCCACAGGGAATGATGTTCAGGTACAGGAAAGGGAAAACCAGGAAGACTGCGTCCAAGATCCTCAAGATAGTATTCCACGGGACTCATGGAGGCTCCAAAAGATCTGCATTCTCACCCTACACGTTTCACTCAAAGAGCTTCTTCAGGGGAAAATGTTCAACGTTTTTCCCCTGAAGAAGCTTGTTGAGTGAAATGCGTGATCATCAGGAAGGAGTGACAAGAACCTAATCAACAATTTGACCCAGGGTGGTCCACATGTCTGCACCTTTAGCACTTAGTAAAAGTACAAGTAATACACTTAAATATCATAAAAACAATCTATACTATCTGTGTCCTCTGTTCTGTTCTTCACATATGGGAATCTCCCCATCCCCTTATCCTGTTCCTGAGGGACGCCCTCTAATATATATATATATATATATATATATATATATATATATATATATATATAGTGCAGAATAAATGAGTTCTTCAGTATTAGGTGATACCTTTTTTATTGGACTAACAATTTATGTCATAGGACAAGCTTTCGAGAGTTCTCCTCTCTTCTTCAGGTCAGCAATATTGCAGTATTGCTGACCTGAAGAAGAGAGGAGAACTCTCGAAAGCTTGTCCTATGACATAAATTGTTAGTCCAATAAAAAAGGTATCACCTAATACTGAAGAACTCATTTATTCTGCACTATCGCAACTGGACTAACACGGCTACTTTCTGCTTTATATATATATATAAAAAATATAAAACAGAAGAAAAAAAGCGCCCAATCCTAGTGCATTACTGTGCAAAAAAGTATTTAATTCCCAATAAAGGCTCATAAAATGAACTCACAAACATAAAGGATAAAAAAGCATGTTATGAGTTAATACTCATGCTCCAAAGGATCTGGAAGCGCCGCTGCTCTGCTACACTGCTCCGTGACTCCACCGCATCCGGTATAGCCCTCGTGTATCTCTGCCAGCAGGAACCCACGACGTCAGGCTCTCCACAGTTTCCTTTCCCCGGGAACACACCTCCAGATGATCTAGGTTCCCACCAGGGACACTGTGTGCGGCGGAACGGACAGATGACGCCACTCAGTGAACGAAGATGTCGAGCAGGACTTTGAAACGACGCTGAAAGGATCCACAGCACACCTGGCCCTACGCGTTTCAACAGCTAAACTGTTTTCATCAGGATCCCCTGATGAAATCCGCTGAGACGGATGAAACGCGTAGGGTCATGTGGCATAGGAACTACGGTGGTCGAGCAGTCCAGACACCAGAGTGAGGACGTCAGTGAAGGATTCTCCTGGTCCCTGATTGGTGAGAGTTCGTTGGCGGCCGCACGGACCAGAGGCCTTCCGGTTTGAAGGAGAGAGATCTATACGGTGATTACAGCAGTAGCAACATCCATTGCAGTGATTTCAACCATATCCAAACGGAGGACGGCTGTGAAATCTGACGTCAATCTGGTGCATGGGCTGGTCCCATAACATGCTTTTATTTTACTGACAAAGTGTGAGTTTGCAATTGTCTGTCCTTGGAAAATTAAACCTTTTTATATCTGATTTTACACAAGGATCGGGCGCTTTTTCTTTATCTTTTCTAATAGGTTTCGTTGGGAGGTTGGTGAGCCCAAGAAGAAGCTGCCCGGACCATTCAATTTTCATGCACAAGGACTCATATGGACTTAAGTATTTATTCATCTATTTTGTGATTTTTATTTTTTATTTTTTCTATCTTTCAGAAATTTTTCCTTCATTTTTATTTATTTTTGCTCCATATGACAATACATTCATCTTATTGTGTTTTTACATTTGTTCATTTATTTTTCTGTTACACACACTTTATTTCTATTTTCATATACTTTTTTATACATTTTTTAACCTACAACATTAGTTTTTATCACACAATCACTGGTTCCTAACCACCATTAATATATCACTTCCCATTGCCATTAGGCATCTGTGCTGGGTGTGTCATCTTGCTGTGCTGGATCAGGGTTGCAGCAATTTGGGTGTATGCTGAGAAGGGCGCTGTCTTTCATATTTTTCCCCAATATATATATATATATATATATATATATATATACAGTGTTCGACAAACCTATACATTTGCACGCCCGGGGCGAGTGGATTTAACATCGTGGCGAGCTCCTATTGGCCCAAGCAGCACACGTGTGGTACTAGGTGGCGAGTAGATTTTTTTGTTCGGCGAGTAGATTTTTTGGTGATTTGTCAACCACTGTATATATATATATATATATATATATATATATATATATATATCTGAAGAAATCCTCCATGAGTTGGTGACTCCGAATAACCGCACTGCCTTTACTAACTCCACCATTGTGAGTGAGATACCTATTCAGTCTACTTTGTACATATTTATTCGGACAGAATTGCACGATTGTGCTTTTTCTTGTCTTTTATATCTGGGGAGTATTTGCGCTCTTAATCCTCTGCTCCAGTTTATCTGTTTGGACTTCGGATTGAGTCCTTTTCTGAAGCTGCACTACTCCCACAAAGTAATATTATTCCATTTGTTGTCACAAGTTTGTTCGCTTGTTATTAACTTTACGGTATGTGCGCTTGAACCCCCCTTTTATCCCCGTATAGTTATGTGTCAACTGAGCATTTGTTTAACCTTTTCAATGCCACAGGTTCGGCAGCACAAGAGTGCCACCGGATTAGTGTGACCAGACGTCCCGGTTTAAGCTGGGACAGTCCGGGATTTTAATGAACTGTCCTGGTGCCCCGACATTTAAAAAAGTCCTGGTTTTCCAGAGGAGGAGCAGGGCTGCATCGCAATGACTCCTCCAGCCATTAGGTGGCGCTACGCAGCTCCTCTCCCTGGCTGCAGCCTGTCAATGAAAAGGTAAGGTGCGTGCGTGTAAAGAGACTGGGGGAGGGGGGGGGGGGGTTAGGAAGAGAAGAGACACAGGGGGCGTGGGGGGAGGGAAGAGACACTGGGAGTGAGGGGGAGAGAAGAGACTGGGGGGGAGAAGAGACACTGGGGATAGGGGGGACAGATGAGACAATGGGGAGAGGGAGAGAAGAGACACTGGGGGGGGAGAAGAGACACTGTGGGGGAGAGAAGAGACTCTGGGGGGGAGAGAAGAGACACTGTGGGGGAGAGAAGAGACACTGGGGGGGAGAGAAGAGACACTGTGGGGGAGAGAAGAGATACTGTGGGAGAGAGAAGAGACACTGTGGGGGAGAGAAGAGACACTGTGGGGGAGAGAAGAGACACTGGGGGGAGAGAAGAGACACTGGGGGGAGAGAAGAGACACTGGGGGGGAGAGAAGAGACACTCGGGGGGAGAGAAGAGACACTCGGGGGGGGGAGAGATGAGACACTGGGGGCAGGGGGCAGAGAAGAGACACTGGGGGCAGGGGGGAGAGAAGAGACACTGGGGGGAGAAGAGACACTGGTGGGGGGGAGAAGACACTGGTGGGGGGGAGAAGAGACACTGGTGGGGGGAGAAGAGACACTGGTGGGGGGGGAGAAACACAGGGGGAAGAGACACGGGGGGAGAAGAGACATGGGGGAGAGAAGAGACACTGGTGGGGGGGAGAGAAGAGACACGTGGGGGGGAGAAGAGACTTGTTGGGGCGAGAAGAGACATGTTGGGGCGAGAAGAGACATGTGGGAGGGGAGAAGAGACACTGGGGGGGAGAAGAGACACTGGGGGGGGGGAAGAGAGACACGGGGGGGGGAGAAGAGGAAGAGACTGGGGAGGGTGAGAGAAAGAGACTGGGGGGGAAGGAGGCAAGAAAAATAGACTGGGATTAGGGAGAGAGAGGCTGGGGGGATAGAGAGACTGGGGGAAGGGGAGAGAGAATGAGACTGGGGGCAGGGGGAGAAAGACTGGGGGAGAGGGAGAGAGAGAGACTGGTTGGAGGTAGAGAGAGAGAGAGGGAGACTGGGGGGAGAGGGAGACACTGGTGGGAGAGAGAGACTTGGGGAGGGGAAAAAAGAGAGACTTGGGGTAGGTAGAGAGAGAGAGAGAGAGAGAGACTGGGGGCAGGAGAGAGACTTGGTTAAGGAGGAGAGAGACTGGTGGGAGAGGGAGAGACATTGGGGGAGGGGGAAAGAGACCTGGTGGGAGAGGGAGAGACTGGTGGTAGGCGGAGTGAGAGACTGGAGGGAGGGGGGAGTGAGAGACTGGGGGTAGGGGAGAGACTGGGGGAGGGGAGGGAGATAGACTGGTGAGAGGTGGGAGAGAGAGACTAGGGGGAGAGGGAGAGACTGGTGGGAGGGGGAGTGAGAGACTGGGGAGAGGGGAGAGAGAGAGACTGGGGGGGGGGGAGAGAGAGAGACTGGAGGAGAGGGAGAAACTGGGGGTAGGGGGAGTGAGAGACTGGGGAGAGGGGAGAGAGAGAGACTGGGGGGGGGGAGAGAGAGAGACTGGGGGTAGGGAGGAGATACTGGGGGTATGGGGAGTGAGAGACTGGGGAGAGAGAGAGACTGGGGGGGGGGAGAGAGAGAGACTGGGGGGGAGTGGGGAAGAAAGAGAGACTGGGGGGAGGGGGAAAAAGAGACTGGAGGAGGGGGAGAGAGGCTGGAAGTGGAGAGGACAACTGCCCCTAAAAGAAGAGCATTTGCCCATGATGTATTTGGTACATGACTTGGCAGGGACCATGATGTACCAGGTGCATCAATTGGGCAATGACAAGGAAAACACTTCTCCTTTTCAGAAGCGCATCACAAATGCGACCTGATTTGAAGGCTGCAAGTAGATCCAATTTCAGACAACGTTTTAAGAGGGACAATGTGAAAACATCTAAAATAGCAAACTTCTTGTCAAATAGTAACATAACTTTTTGTATGTAACAACACACACACACACACACTCATAAATAATACACCATCACTAACATAGTATATCAGGGGTGGGTAACTCCAGTCCTCAAGGGCCACCAACAGGTCAGGTTTCCAGGATATCCCTGCTTCAGCACAGGTGGCTCAGTGATTCTGACTGAGCAACTGATTAAGCCACATGTGCTGAAGCAGGGATATCCTGAAAACCTGACCTGTTGGTGGCATTTGAAAACTGGAGTTGGCCACCCCTGTAGTAGGCCAAGCTTAAACATCTGTAGTCACTTACCACATAATCCAAGACACAAGCACCATAGTGGCCTCATTAAATGCGTTGAAAAATCTTATAAGTTCTTCTCCTTCTGGTCCTAGCTTTTTCAAAGCAACTCCTAATATCAGCGCAAAGAGGACCAATCCTAGAATGTTCATCCCTTCAATCTCTGTACCTACGGGGACCTGCATAATGACATTATATATATACACTTACTCATCCCTTCAATCTCTGTACCTACGGGGACCTGCATAATGACATTATATATATACACTTACTCATCCCTTCAATCTCTGTACCTACGGGGACCTGCATAATGACATTATATATATATACTTACTCATCCCTTCAATCTCTGTACCTACGGGGACCTGCAGAATGACATTATATATATACTTACTCATCCCTTCAATCTCTGTACCTACTGGGACCTGCAGAATGACATTATATATACTTACTCATCCCTTCAATCTCTGTACCTATGGGGACCTGCAGAATGACATTATATATACTTACTCATCCCTTCAATCTCTGTACCTACGGGGACCTGCAGAATGACATTATATATACTTACTCATCCCTTCAATCTCTGTACCTATGGGGACCTGCAGAATGACATTATATATACTTATGTACTGTCCACCGTTAAAGTCTGCCAGGAAACAGTCCCTGGTCAGAAAAACCATGGATGCCTAAGAATGGACTGTATTCCTTTGATGCCAGAGGGGCTGAGTAACTAAGGCAATGTTAATAAATGAAGACAACACAAACCTTCTGAATATTCCTTGGTACTCATGTGTGTGTCCTGCAACTCCTCATCTCCCTCATCATCTTTTGCCTAAATTACATTGTCAAGGGTTATTGGTAGGGAAAGACACCAAAATAAACCATTGGACCCAGAACAAATCTAAGGAGCAGCCCCTTCACCCCCCCCCCCCCCCGGGCCCCTATAGTGCGCCTAGGGGGGGGGGTGCTCCTTATATTTGAAGGTATTGGCCTGGGGTGGACAGGTGAAAGAAGGAATGGGCTAGGTGAGGAGGGGGATGGGAGAAGGTATGGAATAAGGGGAAGGGGGATAGGTATTTGCCTGAGGGTATGGGGGACAAGGAGGGTCTGTGGGGATAGGTATAGATCTGGGGGATAGTAGATATGAGCCTGGGAGGCAGGGAAGGCCGCAGTAGAGGGGTTTTTCTGTGGCGGATGCTAGAGGCCTATGGAGGAGCCTGTCTGAGGGTGCGCGGATGAGGGCCATGGAGGGCTGGCGGTGGGGAGGGACCTACATGTTTGGGTCCCATACAAGGGGGCCCGGACCCCTTGACTCACTGGCCCTCGGGATGGCAGTCCTCACTGTCTCCCCATGTCAGCGGGCCTGAGGATAGACCAGAGTGTCTAAAGGAGAAGCCCAAATGATGTGTGATTAGTAGGATAACTAAGTACAGTAGGAAGCCTAAAGGATGTCAAGAATAGAGAGGGGGATTGTCAGCTTGCTTCAAAAGGGGCAGAAGTGTGGGAAGAAGCTTCCCGAAGAATGCATGGGAGCAGCAGGATGTCCTGGGAAAACCCACAAAGCTGGGGCACGGCAGACAAAATCAAAGCTGTGCCACTTCTAGGGGGAAACAGCAGTACGTTTAAAAATACACTGAAGGCCATCCACACTGCACAAATACATGTCCTAAGCATTGTGTTGGTGATGGAGCCCAGTGGATCAGAAAACAATTCCAAGCGTAAGGACCAAGGGTATTGTAACATAACAAACATTTCAAATGAATTAAAAAGGTAATTATGTCCCACCTTCACCATATATATTTGTTAGTTTAAAAGCGACTTTCAGTTACTTGCAGGCCAGGCGATGAAGAAATATTTATCAAGTCTCCCTGCTTCAAAACCATTGTAAATTATAATGTCAGATTTTGTGAATAATAAAATCCCACTTAAAGTGGTAATGGGTTGCGTAATTGTCACTTGCACTTTGAAAGGTGTCTCTTCTCATGATTAGTTCTGAAGTTTTCTACAAATGTCCTAATGTCTACAATATTAAAACTACTCGCAATTCTTTGGGGGATGTCAGAGAAACACATTACCAAATGACATTAAATACTTATTAATTCCCAGCGCCCTGTCGTGCTGCAGATGCTGGTTCATTAGCAGTAGCAGAGACTGTTCTAATTAGACGACATTGAGTTCTGTCTGCTCTATAAAATATATATTAGTATGCAGATACAAGCATACTCTTATTGAGATTAAGAGATAAGTCAAAAGCAAGAGGATCTCAAATGAGCTTTTATGGGAAGTGACTTCAAAGCAAAAAACATGCTTTGCATTCTGCAATAAATATAATGCTGATCACTGCTACTAATTAAAGAATTATATGAACACTGCAAAGTTTTAAATACAATGTACTAAGACATATTTGGAGGGTAATAACTAACACAGTGTTAGGTTGTGGTAAGATACATTGTCCGAGCCAGGGTAGCTTCTTTATACATTACAATGACATAGAAGAGGTTATCACCCGTGCAGGAGATAACAGAGAGCACACTCACTATGGCCAAGATCCACAGCGCTCTGTTAAAGGAGCAGAACATGTTGAGTTTTTTTAATAGGTGAGAAGCAGGGGGCCTCCGGAGCAGAACCACATTAAATTCAGCTCCGGGAACCCCTTGCTCCCCGAGATACTTAGCTCCCTAGTAGGTGCCGGTAGCAGCTCCGCCGGTTTAAAGGTCCTGGTCACCCGGGCCAATAGGAAGCCGCAACGGATGACATCACGGCTTCCTATTGGCCCGTGTGACGCAGGGCATTTAAGCCGCCATTATGTTCCCCACATACAGCCCCACCGGAGCTGCTACCAGCACTCCCCCACACTGAAATATTGGGGATGGTGGAGAGATAGCAAAGATAAATTAAAAAAAAAAAAAAACACTTCTGGGTACTTTCACAAACCTGCCTCTCCCCAGTCAACCAGCATACAATAGCTCCACTGCAGCTAAGAATTCTGGGTCATGATAAGCTTATGCCTCCTGTTTTACCCGGCTTTTACAGCACAGCCGGAGAGAGGCCCATTTTACTAGAGTTCCAAGTGCTGTATATACCACCCCAAACACACCTTAAGATAACATGTGGAGAAACACCTGTGCACAAAAACTAGCACCCCTGAGATACCTGGAATATAGCACTTGTGACTCTAGTAAAATATGACTCCAATGTCTCTGCTCTCTGTCTCTCTTCACCAGTAAAACCCATATTTCAGGGTCTGAAGGAGCTCATGCCACCTTTAGGTCAGTCCTAAATGACATCAGGTTAAATCCCTAAGTTAACTATAATGGAGTGAGGTGTTGTTAGAGGGAACACCTATTGCATAACATTAGCACTAATGGATGTTCTAGTTAACACGAGGTTCATTACAGCTGACAACAGCACTTAACACTGTGTTAGTGAGTTTTGAAGATACCTTTTAGCACTTAAGTCAATAACGGACCTCTGTGGATCTGGGCCTATGGGTTCACACTCAGATTCACCAAGCTCTGTTAGCCTATTTAACATAATGTTAACCTAAGTCACCGCCCATTGATCTTAACGCTGTATTCATTAACGTCAAACAACATAACGTTAACCAGGATTATAGTTATGTTTAAAGACCATTAGTGCTAATAAGACGTTAATGAGGCTAACAAAATACTGAAGCCCAATTCACTAAGCTCTGTTTTGGTTATTGCCAGGAAATAACGAAATACCTGGGAAATAGGCACATTCTAGGTTTGCCAGGTGTCCTGTATATATGCAATTGTCCATTTATTGAGCACCTTGTCCTGTTGTCTGGGAAACTCTTGTCGGGACACTGAAATGTCCCCTAGGAGGAGGCGGATGGCGGTGGCAGTAGACGGCAGGGGATGATGGCTGCCGCCTCCAGCAGAGCTCCAGAGGCAGACAATGGTGGAAGCAGAGGACGGTAGGGCCGGAGCCCGAACCAGTGGTCGGACCCGGAAGTCAATTTCTGAGTCTGCCAGCAGGACTGACTCCGCAGCATGCACAGGTAAGAGGACTTTTAGCTTGGGGGGAGAGAGTGAGAGATAGATACATTTTGGGGGGGTGTTGTGAGATAGATTGGGGTGCTGAGATGGATGGACACAGATTGAGGGGGGCCGATAGATGGAGGGAGCCTTAGAGATGCAGGGTGAAGAAATGAATGGACGGAGGAGGGGGTAAGAAATTGAGGGAGAATGATGGGAGAGAATGACGGGGGAGGAAAGAAGAAATGAATAGATGAAGTGAGGAGAGAAACAGATGAGGGGAGGAGAAAAATGGGGGGGGGGGGAGGGAGAAAAGCTGTGGGTTTTTGTCACTAAAACATATAGGAAATGTATGGCTTTAAATTACCTTTTCCTACTGGATTTCGGTGTCCCCTATTATAAAAACTTAAATATGGCAGCCCTAAATTCAAATATGCTAAATACAGTATGTTAAAATGCTTTACATTAGCATATTTCCTAGGTATCACAGGTGTGGGTATCTCCCCACGTGGCATATAGGTAACTCTATAATGGAGGTTTATAAATAAATTGGCCCTCTCACTTTCTCCACCTCTCTCTATTCCACTGTCTCTCACTCGCTCTCGCAAAAGCCCTATTCCATTGTCTGGATGTGAGTTATGTGAAGATGTTAAATAACTTCATGTTATGTGACGATAACACAGGCTCATCCTGAAATAACTTGAACCCCATGAGCCAATGAGCTCAAGTACGGTCGTTATTATTTTCTAAAGAGTGATCTTAGAGCTTAAGAAGTTAATAACTGCTGTTCCTATTTTAGGTCACGTCGTTTGCCCCGATTTAACAAAGCTTAGTGAATCTGGGCCATAGAGAATTAACCAAGATGCGCCATCTTGAAGGGGTAACCCCAGTGCGGATTTCTCATTAGGCCCGGGCCAAGGGCGGCAAATTTGGGGGTAGCAAATTTCCCTCCCCTCCCCCCCCTTATACAGAGGCCCCTCTCTCTTCCCCACTCATTGCCGGGGGAGAGTGTGGGGCCCCTGTAAAGTTCTTACCTCCTCCTGCAGTACTACCCTCCTCCTCCTTCAGCACATGGTGACGCATTGCCATGGTAACGCGACATTGTGGCATCATTTGACACAGTGACGTGATGTCACATTGACAAGGCAAAGCAATGCCATGTGACGTCGCAGCGTATTTTGACACCGGGACGCTGGAGGAGAGCGGCGCTACAGGCGGGGTCGACCAGGGCAGCACCAAAAGAGTTCCATTTGCACGGCATTAAAGGAGAATGCATATATGGTACTAATGAGGTGGTACCTCACCCCAGTAAAACTATCTAAATTTGTCCCGGGTTACTCTCCCTTGTGTCCTAAACAATTTGGAGAGCCAGCGGACCTGTTACACATGCTGTGGTCCTGCCCTCTAATAGCCCCGCTGTGGAAGCAAATTCATGATTGGTTAAAGAGGATTTTTGGCATTGAGATTCAGATGAACCCCTGGCTCTTTCTGTTCAACAAACCTGAACAAGAACTAGCCAGAGCGGAAAACAAATTAGTTGCTCATTTTGCAACAGCAACAAGGTGCGAGATCGCAGCACTGTGGAAACAAACTACAATTCCATCTATTGATAACATTCGGAACAGAATTTGGTGTGTTTGCCAGATGGAAAAGTTAACAAGTTTGGTTAACGACACTGGCACAAATTTCCAAAATTTCTGGCTGCCATTGCTAGCCCAGACAGACATCCAAGGGGTGAGCAATGCCACCGCGTGGATATAATAGAATCGGGTGCATTCTCCTTTGATTAATGCTAGAGGACATAGCGTCAGACAGTCCCCTCCAGGATACACGTAGGGACAGACATTGATCCGAGATACGCCGGCAGGGCCGCTGGAAAGTGGTTGGAAGGACTCAAAGCTCATCCGTGGTTGAAGAAAAGAGAAGTCGCAACTCACCCCCCCTCCCTTCTCTACCCCCCCTGGTTAAACGTGTTGTGTGTTTTCTGCCTCATGATGTATGATTCAGACATTTAGGTGAGGGAGTTAATGTGTTAAAATGTATAACAGTACTGTATGTAATGCCTTGTGGAAAAAACTCAATAATTAATTTGGTAAAAAAATTAAAGCAGTAAAATATTTGGTATTAGGACGGTTAGATTTGTTTAGTGTAGCCAATTAGACTGTTAACATCTTTACAGAAGGTTCTAGTCTGACTTGCTACATGTGATTGCAACTTTCATGGAACTGTAAAGACCTTGCTTATTTCAGTTTCTGCTGTCTCATAATGTCAGCCTGTTTGTGTTATGAACTTTTAGATCATCCGTGCAATTTGTTTGAATTTGGTTCATCAAAGTTGCATGACAAATGAGCCTAGTATCGTGTGACTTTAGTCTCTTTGAAGTTCAATTATCTTTTAAAAGAGTTTGGCATTAAACCAACACCCTGACATCTTATCATTCTGGCTTAGTTGGAAAAAGGATGATTTTATTGGCAGTATGGCTTTCTATTCCTTGGGGTTATTTGTTTAGATTTTGGGTTAAACAAAAGCTCACAATGGAAACGAAATATAATTCCCGAAAGTGTTGGCACCCCAATCCAGAATTACTATAACATAACCTTGCAAAAAAAGAAAAAAAAGAAAATGAACCTGGACAAATTAAGGAAACTTCATGGACATCTGATATAATATAAAGCACTGTCTTTTCAAGTTGAAGAGTTACAGTAGGCTGTCACTCTTATGGTAGCTAGTGACATATTATGCCTCTTAACCAGAACTGCTCAGATTGGCTTTTTAACCTAACATTAATCTTCAGTAAATAAACGTTAGGTTATTCATAACGCCGGTCCACTAACGAGAATAGCCGAATGTTAACACACTAGTGCTACTCCTTGAAATAATGTATGGTAAAAAAAATTCTGATGGTTCGTTATGACAAGCAAAAAAGGCGTTCCTACTAACATCACGTATCCACTAAAGGCCGTTCATGTTAGCACCTGGATTTAACCTGAGGTTATTTGAGAGAGAGGGAGGGAAAGAGAGGGTGTGTATGGGAGTAACTCCACCTTTCGGTAAAACAGGCATTATGGGAGCCTTGTTATTTGAAGATAACGCGAGCCAGTACTAATTGACCCTGATGTTCAGCCTATGCTAATAAGTTAAATATCGACCGTTGTTTTTGCATTCTTTGGTGGTTCTCGGTTATCCAATGGAATCCGTTCTGGAAAGTGGCGTTGGATAATGAAAGTGTTGTAAAGCGAGTCCCATATTAATCAGTGGCAGTGAGTGGCGGATAAGGAATTCCGGTGTCAGAAACTGGCCCCATAGGATTGCATTGTGACGGGTCTGATATGCCGTCCGTATTAAGTGAAACGACGGATAGCGAGGTCCTTCTGGAATTACCTTTGTAGATACTTGAACTCAGGTCAAATAACTGTTGCTCATCTGATACTAATTTAGGTAAACTGACGGTATTTGCTCTGATTTAACAGAGTTTAGTGCATATGGGCCATTGGGACTTTCAGTTCAATTACTGTAACTAATAAAGTAGATCAATTTAGCACAGTTTTAAATGGGTATTTTCTTTATCTATGGGATATTTTCCCAACGTTTGTGAACTGTATTATACACGTTCAAATAGGCTAGAAATGGTTTAAACTCAATACAAAGCTACATAAAAGATGTTCATTAATAAACGTCCTTTAACAACTATATTTGCTGCGTACCTACGTAAAAGTTAAGTATTATTTTATACTGGCTATTATTGTAAAACAAAGTGTGGCTCATCAAATATTAATCTTGTTTTGATTAGATAAATATCTCATTGGTACTTTTTAATTAATGTTATTTTGTTCTACACCCCATTTAACATATTTTCCTTCCTAAAAAATGTGTTCCTTCATCCTGCCCCAATACAGAATAATCACTTACCTTTTCAGTGGTGACATTTCCATTGGTGGTATTCTTTGTGATGGTTATGTAGTCAGTGGCATACTGTAAATAAAGAAAACATTGTGCATAAGGATATCAGATGCTGTTGGAAGTGGAAATATTCTGCACAATCGCAGCAGAGATGCATCCAGGCATGAGCTAATTGTATCTGTAAAATGTATCTTTCAAATCTTTATAGTTAATATAGAGCTCTGCAAACCCAGAACGAACCAAACCTAGCTCTTCTAGCACAGAGTCACATGGTTATCATCATTGCCACTGAACATACCTGGCCAATTCTTTTTCTGTATGTCCTTCAGGTTTTAGGGCCCTAATAATATTGGATCTGAAAACGTAACTGGCTTCATTGATTGTTGTATGGGGGAGAGTGGGAGTGCACTTGAAATTACAGAGGAGGACCATGAGATTGCTATAACGCTAAACTAAAGAGAATAAAATCATAACTGTGATCCATGTAATCTAATTACAATGTAATTTGATTGCATTTTTTTCCCATGAGTACTTAATAATAAAAACAATATAAAATATAGTTGTGACTTGGGGCCTCCAGGGATTGCTTGGTCCCTAAGCAATTGTCTAGCTCTCTTATACCTAGCACCTCTAATTTGTTGACGCTGAAAGACCTGAGAATGGGGTTGGTTGCAATGTTAGGTAGTCCAGACATGAAATAACATGGATAGGTAAGTAGTGTATTGGTGCATCACCATGAGTAGCTCATTATTATTATAATATTTCCATATTCCATAATAGATCCAAGTTCAAGGACATAGAGTATAATTCATAACATCCCAGGGTGAGAAACTAGAGGCCTGGTGGTCCCCACGCGTGTACCCCAAAATAGGTCTCCTAATAGTAGTGTACTATACCCTGGGGAAATAACTCAGTCAGTCCAGCACTGGATGGTAATAGTATAATGGGCCGAAGCCCTTTACCTTCCTTGGTGGTGTCCTTGATTAGTGGATCAGTTCCAGCGTGCTGTCCTCTCAGGGTAAACACAAACAGCAAGGATGTAGAGGAGCACAGCAGCGTTTCTCAGCAGTATACCAGCTAGTGGATCGCCAAAAAATGAGGGTAACTCCAAACAGGGATAAGTATTAAAAAAGTGATTTAATGGTCAGTACAAAAAACAAACAATGGTAGGAACGCACCTACGCGTTTCGTCTGTAAAGGACTTTCTCAAGGTGTTGAGAAAGTCCTTTACGGACGAAACGCGTAGGTGCGTTCCTACCATTGTTTATTTTTTGTACTGACCATTAAATCACTTTTTTAATACTTATCCCTGTTTGGAGTTACCCTCATTTTTTGGCGATCCACTAGCTGGTATACTGCTGAGAAACGCTGCTGTGCTCCTCTACATCCTTGCTGTTTATGAAATAACATGGAGACAGCCACCAGTCACTTCCTGTAACTCAGAGCTGCTTTGCACTGTGACTGCTCTGTGATCTTTAAGTTAACCTATTTATTGTATGATCTGACACCTGTGCTTTCATTTTTCTTTATGTTCTTCTATGTATTTATTTGGTTCAATGAGTTCAACTATATTGAGTTAACAAGCCTAAGGCACCTAGTGACTGGAATGGTGAACTGGTGTCAGATCCAACATGATTAGAACCCACACAACCTTGGTTATTCAGGACAGCAGCTCTAGCAGTGTGAGCTAAACTAGCTGATCGCTAGCACCAGTCACAGCATATGTTTGCGCTCTTCTTCTCACTGAGTGCTCATATCTGGACAAAGCATGTTACCCTCTTCTGGGATAGAGAACCATATACCAGCAGTCTTCTGGTGCTTGAAGACATCTTACAATCCATTTATTTGAATAAGCTGTAATGTATTCCAGCACATGAGGACAGACAAACAAGCAATATCAACAGTTACACAAGTCAAACAACCTTTGAAGTGCTTTATTATTTGTCTTACAACATATGTGGTATATCTAATAGATTGCAGCAGTGGGCTACAATACATTGAGAAGACCAAGCGCCCATTAAAATCAGAATATTAGAGCACTTAAGAAACATTAAAAACATTCCAAAAATGATAGAGAAGAATTTACCACTGACTCCTTTATTAAAGCACTTCAAGGAAATGCACAACTGTGACCCCAGTCAAGTTAAATGCATGGGTATAGACCACATACCGCATGCATTGAGACAGGGGGATAGAGACCTATGTCAAATAAAAAAAGAACAAATCTGGATTTATAAATTTAAATCAAAACATCCGGAGGGTTTCAATGAGCAAGTAGAACTCACACCGTTTTTAAAATAATGGTTTGGTTCTCTCTCTTTTTTAACGTTTACACTAGCAAAATAGGTCCATTCAATATTTTCTGTTCTCTGCATCTGAGTTGTTTTATATTCCTACTAGCTGAGAGACCCGGCGTTGCCCGGGATGTAAATGCGTAATAGGTAGTATTATTTATAAATCGTGGAACAATAGGTGAGTATTTGTTGTAAAGGTTGGATAATAATGTTGAAAAGAAAGATGGAATAAAATGTAATACGATGTTGTTTAAAAATGGTTTATTGTAAACACACCACAGTACAATGTATATTTTGGTGACATAACAGATGTAAAAATGTGAGGCGTGTGTCCTGCTAGGGTGTGAGGCGGCAGGTGGCGCGTGGGTTGTGAGTGCTGTCTGTGAGTGGGGGTCCTGCTAGGGTGTGAGGCGGCAGGTGGCGCGTGGGTTGTGAGTGCTGTCTGTGAGTGGGGGTCCTGCTAGGGTGTGAGGTGGCAGGTGGCGCGTGGGTTGTGAGTGCTGTCTGTGAGTGGGGGTCCTGCTAGGGTGTGAGGCGGCAGGTGTCGCGTGGGTTGTGAGTGCTCTCTGTGAGTGGGGGTCCTGCTAGGGTGTGAGGCGGTGGGTCAGTGATGTCGGTGCGTAGGGGCGGGAGGCAGCAGGTGTGTGTGGCGGCAGGTATGTGTCGAGTGTGGCGGGAGTCTGTTGAGTGCATGCAGCGGCTGTGAGGCGGTGGGTGAAAGGCAGAGGCGGGTGGGCGCGAAAGCAGAGGCGGGGAGGCAGGAAGGCGGGCAGGAAGGCGAAGATTGGTGGGAAGGGGGGAAGGGTGTGGGAGGGGGGGAAGGGTGTAGGGGGTGGGAGGGGGGAAGGGTGTGGGAGAGGGGAAGGGTGTGGGAGGGGAGGAGGGGGAGGGAAAGGGGAGGAGGATGGAAAGGGGAGGGAAAGGGGAGGAAAAGGGGAGGAGGGGGGAGGGAAAGGGGAGGAGGGGGGAGGGAAAGGGGAGGAGGGGGAGGGAAAGGGGAGCAGGGGGGAGGGAAAGGGGAGGAGGGAAAGGGGAGGAGGGGGGAGGGAAAGGGGAGGGGGAGGGGGAGGGGAGGGGTGAGGGGGAGGGAAAGGGGAGGAGGGGGGAGGGGAAAGGGGAGGAGGGGGGAGGGGAAAGGGGAGGAGGGGGGAGGGGAGGAGGGGGGAGGGGAAAGGGGAGGAGGGGAGAAGGGAGGAGGGGAGAAGGGAGGAGGGGGGAGGGGAGAAGGGAGGAGGGGAGAAGGGGGGAGGGGAGAAGAGAGGAGGGGGGAGGGGAGAAGGGGGGAGGGGAGAAGTGAAGAGGGGGGAGGGGAGAAAGGGGAGCGGGGGGGGAGAAAGGGGAGCGGGGGGGGGAGAAAGGGGAGCGGGGGGGGGGGAGAAAGGAGAGCGGGGGGGGAGAAAGGGGAGCGGGGGGGGAGAAAGGGGAGCGGGGGGGAGAAAGGGGAGCGGGGGGGGGGGAGAAAGGGGAGCGGGGGGGAGAAAGGGGAGCGGGGGGGAGAAAGGGGAGCGGGGGGAGGGAGAAAGGGGAGCGGAGCGGGGGGGGGAGAAAGGGGAGCGGGGGGGGAGAAAGGGGAGCAGGGGGGGGGGGAGAAAGGGGAGCAGAAAGGGGAGCAGGGGGGGGAGAAAGGGGAGCAGGGGGGGGAGAAAGGGGAGCGGGGGGGAGAAAGGGGAGCGGGGGGGAGAAAGGGGAGCGGGGGGGGAGAAAGGGGAGCGGGGGGGGAGAAAGGGGAGCGGGGAGGGAGAAAGGGGAGCGGGGGGGAGGAGAAAGGGGAGCGGGGGGGGAGAAAGGGGAGAGGGGGGGAGAAAGGGGAGCGGGGGGGGAGAAAGGGGAGAGGGGGGGGGAGAAAGGGGAGCGGGGGGGGAGAAAGGGGAGCAGGGAGGGAGAAAGGAGAGCGGGGGGGAGGAGAAAGGGGAGCGGGGGGGGGAGAAAGGAGAGCGGGGGGGGAGAGAAAGGGGAGCGGGGGGGAGAAAGGGGAGCGGGGTGGGAGAAAGGGGAGCGGGGGGGGGGGAGAAAGGGGAGCAGGGGGGGGAGAAAGGGGAGCGGGTGGGGAGAAAGGGGAGCGGGGGGGGGAGAAAGGGGAGCGGGGGGGGAGAAAGGGGAGCGGGGGGGAGAAAGGGGAGCGGGGGGGAGAAAGGGGAGCGGGGGGGAGAAAGGGGAGCGGGGAGGGGGAGAAAGGGGAGCGGGGAGGGGGAGAAAGGGCAGCGGGGAGGGGGAGAAAGGGGAGCGGGGAGGGGGAGAAAGGGGAGCGGGGAGGGGGAGAAAGGGGAGGGGGGGAGAAAGGGGAGGGGGGGAGAAAGGGGAGCGGGGGGGGAGAAAGGGGAGCAGGGGGGGAGAAAGGGGAGCGGGGGGGGGAGAAAGGGGAGCGGGGGGGGGGGAGAAAGGGGAGCAGGGGGGGAGAAAGGGGAGTGGGGGGGGAGAAAGGGGAGCGGGGGGGGAGAAAGGGGAGTGGGGGGGAGAAAGGGGAGCGGGGGGGGAGAAAGGGGAGCGGGGGGGAGAAAGGGGAGCGGGGGGGGAGAAAGGGGAGCGGGGGGGGGGGAGAAAGGGGAGCGGGGGGGGGGAGAAAGGGGAGCGGGGGGGGAGAAAGGGGAGGGGGGGGGAGAAAGGGGAACGGGGGGGAGAAAGGGGAGCGGGGGGGGAGAAGGGGGAGCGGGGGGGGAGAAAGGGGAGTGGGGGGGGGGAGAGCCGGCGTTGGCCGTGAGTTACATTTAGCGCTAGGAAAAGGGGGGGGGGGCAGGGGGGGAAAAGGAGGGGAGGGGGACGGGGGAAAAGGAGGGGAGGGGGAAAAGGAGGGGGGACAGTGGACAGGAGGGGGGGGACAGTGGACAAGAGGGGGGGGGACAGTGGCCGGGGGGAGGGAGGGGGACAGTGGAAAGGACAGTGGACAGGAGGGGATGGGAGGGGGGGCAGAGTGGACAGGAGGGGGGGGAGAGTGGACAGGAGGGGGGGGGAGAGTGGACAGGGGGGGACAGGTGAAAGGACAGTGGACAGGAGGGGATGGGAGGGGGGGAGAGTGGACAGGAGGGGGGGAGATTGGACAGGAGGGGGGGGAGAGTGGACAGGAGGGGGGGTGACAGTGGACAGGAGGGGGGGGGTGACAGTGGACAGGAGGGGGGGAGAGTGGACAGGAGGGGGGGGGTGACAGTGGACAGGAGGGGGGGGCAGTGGACAGGAGGGGGGGGGCAGTGGACAGGAGGGGGGTTGGTTTGCTTTAAATTGACGGGTCCCTCCTCTCCACTCCCCCTGTATCTTTCTCCGCTCCTGACACCCCCACCCCCCCCCCCCCCATGTGTAGCTCCGGTCCCCACTCTACAGTGTCTGAGACACAGTGTAACACACACACACACGCACACAGACACACACACAGTGTCCCCCACACACACTGTCACGCTGTGACACACACACACACACACACACACTCACACACACTCACCTCTCCTTCTGGCCGCCGCCATGTTAGTTAGTCCGCAAGGGAGGAAGGAGTCCTTCCGTCCGCCGCCATCTTAGGTGCCACGTGGCAGCGGTAGGCTGCCCTGGCCAATGCCTGTCCCCGCGCCAGGGAGGTGAGCGGGAGGGAGGTGAGGGGAGGTGAGCGGGAGCTGAGGGGAGGTGAGCGGGAGGTGAGTGGAGGGAGCGGGAGGTGAGTGGAGGCAGCGGCAGGCTGCCCTGCCCACTGCCTGTCCCCGCGCCGGGGAGGTGAGTGGAGCGGGAGGTGAGTAGAGGGAGCGGGAGGTGAGTTGAGCGGGAGGGAGGTGAGTGGAGAGGGAGGTGAGTGGAGCGGGAGGTGGAGGGAGTTGAGCGGGAGGGAGGTGAGTAGAGAGGGAGGTGAGTGGAGCGGGAGGTGGAGGGAGGTGAGTAGAGAGGGAGGTGAGTGTGATGGGGGGGGGGAGAGGACAGAGAGAGAGGTGTGTGTCCCTGTGTGTCCTTTGGCCCGTCACTCCGCCTCAGGCCAATGAGAGGTGTGCGGGGGCGGGCCAAGGGACCAATGAGATTGCCGCTAGGGACGCAGACATACAGTGCTTTCAGAAATATATAGTAGATAGATACCAGTTTTTAAATGTTATATAGCATTTTTAAATACGGGTATTGGATAATATTCTAGTTTAATTCATTTTATATGATGAATCCTCCGTGGATTATCAGTTTACAGATTTTAGTAGTACACTAATGTCTGCATGTATTTGTATTAAATTGTATTATTGTTTCATATGCATAAATTATATGGTTTTTGCTTTATAGTATACTATAATCAAATTGACTCCCTTTGATCACCTTTCTATATTGTTTATTATTTTATTATATATTACTTCTTAATATATATTATTATGAGTCATATTGGTTGCTTCAGTCAATATTCAGAGGCAATTCAATATTGTATCACTTTATATCACTTTCATATAGAAAATTATATACTTGAGAGTTAAATGCATTTTTATACATGATGTCTTTTTTTATATAGATTATATATTTGTAGTGCACATTGCATAGCATTATCTAATCATGTTTCACTCATTGCGTGTCATAGTTTTCAGAAGCAACTTAGCACGTGATTATTTATTTATATTTCTTTCACCATTACATAATATTATTATATCGGGATTTGGGGGTTTATGTTATTATGCATATCGCTATGTATTTTTATTGGCTGATACCTGCGCCAACCGTGTTACACAGCTCTGTGGAATTGTAGGCAATTGGAGATTTGGTCACAATCATTGGTTGGCAAAGGAGTTAAAAGACGCGCGGACAGCCTCCAACGTGACCCGCGGACGAAGCACGTAGTTGTGAAATGCGTGGAGGTCTCATGAGGTTGTTCAGCACGCCTTCCCATTGGCTAGTGCCAGAGTGCCGGGGAGTTGTAGCGGGTAGGAACATAAGCTGCTTGATCGGTGCAGTCAGGACATTAACATCGGCGCTGATCACAGCAGTCCCGCTTGTTTACTCTTCCCGGTCAGCATCTTGGCTCCCCCCTCTGTGGTTTGTTTGCTACGTCTTTTTGTATGCCGTCAACTGAGTTATTAGTTAGTTGTTATTTGTACTCACTGTAGTTGTATTATTGTATCCAATTGTGTGTGTATTTTTACAAGGGTTGTGTTATTAGTGGTTATCACTCATTTACATCTCCTTGTGTGTGTATTTTTTTTTCCATAAATATTGAGTTATACTATATATAATTATATATTTTTTGGTCATTATTATTGAGTCTTAATTTTATTTTTGCCAATATTGTTCATCTATTATTCACAACTATATAATCTATTTGTGAATACACATATTTTTTTACGTTATTTTTCATTAACCCCCGGTGCGCTGTGTGCACCTTTTTTTCCCGTTACATCTTACAATCTATTTATTTGAATCAGTTGTAATGTATTCCAGCACCGAATGTGCCTTATGGCAGAACACTCATTAGTAAATATGGCCCACTGCCTTTATCCTTTTAAGATTAAAAGTACTAATTCAAGTCACCAGTGCACTTTGTTGAATGACTTTCTCTCTGTATATGCTTTATCTGCCGTGCTTCACCTTGCTTTTACTTGTGTGTGTTAGAAAACCAGTTTTATTGAATGTCACCTGGTCTTAGTAACTCATAGCCCTCAGTGCATATTACTGTGTGCTTGAAGTCCTTTCAGGGTTACACTCAACAAAAGAGTTATCCCTTGGAGGTATGCTGTCCCAGCAGTTGGTTTAGCTCACACTTCTAGAGCTGATGCCTAAATAAAGAGTGGCTGTGGGTCCTAGTCCCGTTGACCGAGTCTGACACCATTATATCATTCCAGTCACTAGGTGTCTTAGGCTTATCAACTCAATATGTTCTTATGGACAGCCTTTTAGGAAGTGTGGGATGTGACTCATTTAAATATACTTTGCATAGCTCCCAGAGTACCTCAGGTGTGCTCCTTTTTCAGCACAGGCATCTCTCCCTAATTTATTTCGAGGGAGGATTGAGGTGACACAGCCCCCCCCCCACCCCACAAAAGTAAAGCCTTTAAATCTTATTTGTGTGCTGAATAGACAGGACGGCACTGGAGACTCTGCACCTTTAGGACACTGGTACTTCGAGTGCTAGGCCGCTGACTTCACTACTACGCACCTTTGACAAGGAGGTATAGCTTCCATGAGGCACAAAGGACATGGTGTTAGGAACCAGGATACGTCAACACGGGATCAGAGCCAGCAGCCAAGTACGCGAAGTACCATCGTCGTGAAAGTGCAGAATCTCTGGTGCCCTCCTGTGTACAGATAAGATTGAACAACTTAACTTTTGTGAGTGAGTAAAGCTCTGTTTGTTCTTCTTTTCTTTTCTCCCTATCTTGGTTCTCTCATGTCCTGAGGCTCTACATAGCCCTGTGGTTCTAACGAAGGGAATCAGCATTTATCTACTAAGTTCTCTCATGAATCATACTGATCCAAATTTCAAATTTGTGAGTGAATTATGCATATATTAGTTTTTCACTATGTTTTCAGAATATACTAAGCTACATTCTCCACTTTCCTTTTTGCACTCAGTGTACGTGTTTTTTTGGTGATTTGTTTATGAAAATTATTTGGGGGTCTTTTGGACTTTTAGTGGCTGCGGTGAATTGGTGGCTTATATTTTTTCCCAATATTTTCTCATGTTTTGCCCTTTTTTCCATTGGTAGCTATTTAACGTGATTATACACGCATTTTGTGCTCTTTGAAGTAATTAGGAATTGGCACGCTTACACTCCGCATGTCGAGTTGTTCTATTAACGAACCCAACACAAACTGGCTTTTGCACCTCTTTTTGGGCAACTCTAAATTGGAGTCTTTTTCCCCCGCAAACTGGCCATTTGCGCCCCAGCGCTGAGTTTGGGATACAACTCCCCTGTCGAGAGCCAAATCTAAATCGGCCCCTTAGAGTTATTCCCACATCATCCACAACTTCTGTAAAGACTTTGGGGCGTATTCTAGTAGCCTTCATTAAAAAAAAAAAAAAAAAATCGCTGGGCCGGTTACGCTGCCAGATTTTTTAGCGTTGCGATCATGGTTATCAGAAAGCCTGGAATACCTGCGATAGCAAAATACCCAAAACTGGCGAAGAGCCAGCGACGTGATGTTCCCTCTCTCTAAAGGGCTGACCGGGCGATCTGGCCCTGCTGCATACAGAGCTGCACAGAGAGAGACGCCTCTCCCTGCGCATATCTCACCAGCAGGCTTTTAATAATTTTTTTAATACTAGTGTACGTGAGCAGGGGGTCTCAGGAGCAGAGTTGATTTCATGTCCGGGGACCCCCTTCTTTCTGAGATACAGGCCCCATTATGGGGTGCCGGTATGTCCTATGCATTTAAATGTCTCGCGTCACGTGACCCTGGGATTTAAATGCATAGGAGATACCGGCACCCCATAACGGGGCCTGTATCTTGAGAAGCAGGGGGTCCCGGAACGGAAATCAACGTGGTTCAGCTCCGGAGACCCTCTGCTCACACACACCAGAATTAATTTTTTTATTAAAACAGCTTCATTACCTTTGCGGCTAGCCGCTAAAGCAATGAAGGGGTTCAACCTCAATGGCCTGTTTATTGGGGGCAGAGTGGGTGGATGAAGGGGGTAGTAGCCTCAGGGTGCGTGGTTAGGGCTGCCGGGAAGGTTGCGGGAGAAGTCAACCCCTTCACTAACATAGCGGTGGGAACCGCTATGGTAATTAAGGGGTTAACTAGCCCTGCTACCCCCCGGAAGGACATGGACCTGGAGTATGCTGACAAGGACGCCCTTCATGATGGCAGGGGTAAGTAGAAAGTTTTATTTACTGTATTTATGCTGGCTGGCTAACGTATGCTTTTAGAATGGGCAAATTAGCTATTATTCATATTTGTATATGTTTCCATATGTTTTGGGGGGCGGGGGTTGTTGGATGTAGTGGGATGTTGGGCTAGAGGAGGCAGGTATTAGTGTTGTTGTGTTTTTGAATGTTTATTGTGGGTAGCGAGGATGGGTTTAAGTTGGTATTTGGCCCTTGGTGGGTGGGTTATACCCCTTCATTACCTTAGCAGTATTAACCGCAAAGGTAATGAAGGGGTTAACTCAACCCACAAACCCCCTCCACCCCCCACCAGGCCTAAACACCCACCAAGGGCCAAATACAACCTTCACCCACCCCCGATACCCACAATAAACATGGCACTGGTAGTTAACCCCTTCATTGCCTTAGCGGTCAGCCGCTAAGGTAATGAAGTTGCCTGTAAATGCATTTTTATTGCATGGGATTCATGCCGGGGGTCTCCGGTGCTGATATTAATGGGTATCAGGTCCGGAGACTCCCGGCTTCAATCCTCTGCAGGAAAAAAGCATTTTTTTTCTAAGTCCTCTCTCGCCGCCTTCTCAGCAGCTTCTCCCCAGCCTCGCGCCAACCTTTCGTGGCGTGAGGATTTTGGGAGAAAATCGCCATTCTAGAGCCGCGAATAGCCTCGAGAAGCTAATCGAGGCTACTAGAATTGCACGAATTTTAAAACCTGCCGATAAATGGCTTATCGCCGCTCACCCGTCGATGTCTTTTGGACGGCCCCAAAAAATGGCAATTCATGCCTTTATCACCCACTTAGAGACTTTCTGAATAGCAGTAGGCATTTTGGCCGAAAAACCCTCGATAAGTGGGTTATTGAGGCTACTAGAATAGGCCCCTTTGTCTCCCGGTAGTTTTGGCTTGGCAATGACAGTACTGGCATTTATATTGTATTATATAGTATACAGAGCAACCCCATTCATAGAATTGCTTAGAAACAAAACATCAAGTAGAGTAGGTAAGTACCATTAAGGTGGCAAATTCATCTGCAAAACCCCTTTTTAATGTAGTTGAGTAGATTTGATGATAACATTCTCACCCCCTGTAATTTCTAGTTTCCAGGAATAAATATCTAGGGATAATTTAAAAAGGTACTGTATTTATATACTGCAGCGCCCCGCTTCTCGGCGCTCCGCTGATACGGCGGCAACGAGAAGGGGGCTGCCATGTTAAATCGGAAGTCGCGCATGCGCAGAATGGGCGGGGGCGCCCGGCGCACATGCGCACACCGCAGTTTGCGCGTGCATACCACAGTTTGCGCGCGCAGACCACAGGTCGCACATGCGCAGAACGGCGAAAATGCCGGATCCGCTTTCCAGAAATTTTCACTATACGGCGGGCCTCTGGAACGGAACCCGCCGTATACCCGGGGCCCTGCTGTATATATACACAGTTATTTATTAGGTCTCCTTTTTAGGCTGCAAAACTAGTGCAAGAATTTTTATTTTATTTTTCTCTCTGATAAATCATGTCCTCTTTTAACATCCGTATTGCAACTAGAAGTCTGAAAAATAGCTCTGTTGATGTCCAATAATATGCATATATACAGTGGGCTGTAATGTGTCTTCTGGCGCCCGCACGGGGTCCTATGAAATAGAAGCTTAGTAAACATGGCCTTACTGCTGAAAATGGAACTTGACAAAGTGATTCACATATTTTGTTCTACCATTCCGAAGCCCAAGCATCTCCTCTTTCTTACCGATCGAAAAGCTGCAGCTACGAGGTTGGAAGGCATCAGGTTTCTATGAATAAAAGTAAGAACACATTTTATTAAGAGGAACCAAAATGTAGCCAAGAAAAACATTTGTATATCAACAAATGGAACTAATTTGCTTTTCCTCTCGGTTTGTATCTGAGTCAGTCATGTGCTTAATAATGCTCTGAAACGCATCTTTAACGAATCAATTAGATCAGTTTTTTAATCTGCTTTTTCATCTAACCCAAGACATTCTGGCCTTATTCAATAAGCTGTAAAGACGATCATTCCCTTGCGTGGGAAATTTGAGTTCCAGTACACAAAGAAGCCCAAATGCACATGCAATATGACAAATTATATAATCTATATATATATATATATATATATATATATATATATATATATATATATAATATATATACATATACATATATATTCTCTCATAAGTGTGGATTATTTATTTCCATGTCTTTACCAAAACATGTTAAGCTACATCCACATCAAGGAAACTCTTTCAGAAGGTTCCTAAACTGTTACTTTGTATATGGTCTCATTTGTATTTCCTCCACTGCATAGAGAAAAGAGGAAACAAAACAATTATATACTCATCAGCATGGGGTGGGTGCGTGACATGTATGGGACCGAAATGCTTTTAAAAAAAATAATTATTATTATTCTTCATTTGTATTCCACACTATTATAACAATTAACATATACAATACAATGCAATACAATACAACTTGAAAACAAAAAACATCTCAGTAGAATACACAATAACATACTGACAATATAAATAATAAATACAATCACAAAACAAAAGATTTGATCAAAATAAAATCTAGGAACAAGTCAAACCCATATTTAGTAATCCAAATTGTCCCTATTATTCCTACTTTGGCAGATGTTTCCTCTATCAAATCTTTTCACAGTTTTCTATTACCAGTGAACTCTGACCATGGCAGCCAGAGGTGTTCAAATTTTAAACTTGTGTCCGTGGTTATGTATGATAGTTGTCCTAATAAACTCCCATATTATCAACTCCCATTGTTCCCTAGTGGGTGCCTCCAGCTTTTTCCAATTGGCAGCGATGGCACATCTTGCTGCATTTAGCATGTATATTGATAGAGATTACCTAATTCTGTGTCCCTTGACCTCTTCTCTGTTTAGTAATATAATACTCAGGTCTTTTGGGATTCTAATCTTGGTAATATTGAAAATCTGCTCCACTATCATATCCCAAAAACGCTTTATTTTCTTACACTTCCACCAAATATTGAATCATTGTTGCCACCTCCTCACAACCTCTCCAGCACGTATTAGAAGTTCCTGGATAGAATTCTTTCAGTTTTTGTGGTGTATAATACCACCTGTACATTATCTTATACACGTTTTCTAAGATATTCATTGACATCGAGGAAGATCCGGCATTGCTCCACATTTGTGTCCATTCAAGTGCAGTACTCTGCACTCCCAGCTCCTTTTCCCAAGCTAATACAAACCCTGGCTTAGATTCAGCATTGATGTCCATGTCTCGTGCCATTAAGTATTTTAAATGAGTTCGAGACCTGTCCATTTACCTTGACCTTTGCCGATGGGTTACTATATAATGCCTTTATCTAATGTCTAAACATATCCCCCGTTCCTATTCGCTCCAGCATTTCAAACATAAAACTCCATTGCACTCTATTGAATGCCCTTTCTGCATCTATAGACAATAATATCATAGCTGGAGTCTGTGTTTTATTAATCTGGTTCAGTATAGTTATAATTCGCCTAGTGTTATCTTTGGCTTCCCTTTTTGTTATAAACCCAGTTTGATCCCGCTTTACCAGTTCCGGGATATATTCATTAAGTCTGTTCGCTAATATTTTTGCGAGAATTTTCTACATCTACTGTACATTTATAAGCAATATTGGACGATAACTTGCACAATTGAATTTGTCCTTGTCTGGTTTAGTGATAACCGTTATATGAGCTTCTGACATATACAAGTTTCCCATATAATAATAATAATAATAATAATAATAATAATAATAGCATGTTCTTGTATAGCACTGCTAGTTTTATGTGAGCGCTTTTCAGAGACATTTTGCAGGCACAAGTCCCTGCCCTGTGGAGCTTACAATCTATGTTTTTGGTGCCTGAGGCACAGGGAGATAAAGTGACTTGTCCAAGGTCACAAGGAGCCGACACCGGGAATTGAACCAGGTTCCCCTGCTTCAAACTCTCAGTGCCAGTCAGTGTCTTTACTCACTGAGCCACTCCCTCTCCCCTATATCTTTCAAAGATACCCTGAATATATACTATCAGTTAGCAAAGGTTTTATAGTATGTATGCGGCAGTCCATCAGAACTTGGACTTTGCTGTTACGCTTTGGGACTTTGTTTGCCCCTTTACGGACGAAAACACTTAACACAGCGTTAGTGAGCTTTGAAGATCCCGTTAGCACTTAATACCTCATTAAATCAACAATGGGGCTATGTGGATCTGGGCCTTATTGGGGTGTATTTTTTATAAGGCAATAATTACCCCATACATCCCTTTATTTTCACCTTACCTCGCTCAGGGTTGAGTTGTGCAAACTGTCAAGGTTCGGTTTGCAAATTCCTTTTGCAAAATTTCAGGAAATAACAAAAGGTTTGTGCAGGTTTTTTTTTAAAGAAAAGTGTTGTCCCTTTCTTTAACAACTAGTCAAAAGTGCACAAAATTGTGAAATGTCACAATTTTTGGAAAAACATTGTTAATTTCATAGAAAAGAAACTAGATCACATGTCAGATGGGATCAGGGACATGGGACCCTGCAAAATTTGGGGGGGGGGGGGGGCGAACGGATATTTGTTTTAGCAAAACACAGCAAATATTGCTGCGTTCACGAACTATTGCAAACAGTGCATACATCTGTACCTGGAGCTGGTATATGGTCCCCCAACCTCAAGGGATTCCCCTTGTTCACAGGGTCACCAATAGAAAGCCACAATGTTTTCTTCTGATGAGGTGGCTTTATACTGGTCGCCAGGCAACAATACCTTTCGTCGCATGGGACCCGGATTGCCCCTCACAGATCAGCCCTGAGGACACCCCGCTTTAGGTAAGTAAAAAGTAAAACCAGAGACAGAACATAAAACACAGACAGAGCTCAGTGCACATCCAGTGAAACTCATACACGGTACAGTGCCTTAATATATATGTATAAATATCTATTAAATAAAATGGTCTTTTAGTTTAACATTTTTGTGGTTATTTTGGGGGTTCTGTAGGAGCTTGTTAGGTGTCCAATAGGAGCTTGTTAGGTGTCCAGTATGTTTTACAAGTAAAAAGTAAAGTAAATAAACGTTGAAAAGCACAGGTTGAAAAATCAGACCACGAAAAAAAAAAGATATACTCTTCAAAAACACCCCTCACCAAAAGATTTCATGAAACCCTTAGAGGGAAATTCTGTATCGGACGATGTGACTTCAATTTTGGGCAAAAACGCCAGGATCGGCCACTTCGACTGATATAGAACAAGCCCCTTAATGTCCCTCACTGAAATCTCAGAGTTTCATGGAACACAGGTTAAGAGAGTTGAGAGTTCAGAGATCTGCATCTTTATCCCAAATGTGTGAAGGAGAAACTATTTTATTTTTTCTCTTGGAGAAATCACATTTATTGTCTAAATGTGCTCCCCTCTGCCTCAAGATAATTATCATGATTTTCAGTGTAGGAGTTTACTTCAGAGCAAGTGCTTTGTTTATTAATATTCTTTAAATAAACAGTATTTTACCCCTACCGTATATCGTTTAGCTTTATATATTTTGATAACTTACCATGAAAGAAGGCTACATTATTACTACACCCAATAAAAATGTTCATTGGAAACACACTGCAAATTCAACAAAATAAAAATTCTGCTGTGGGTTATATTTACCATAGCCATTATTTATAATTCAGTGACCACATTTAAGGTAACAGGCAATACACACACACACACACGCACACACACGCACACACACGCACACGCGACTAACCTGTATTACTTTATCTACAGAATTTATTATAATTTTTAACAAATGACAACCAACAAACATAAACCTTCCAAAACGGTTCTTGTGTGAATAGTACCATGTGCAGGAAATTGTTCCCTAAAAACGGTGGGGAACAACACCTGTTTGCTATAGCCTGCTGGTTTATCATTTACTTATAACCTTCATTTCAAAAGAAATAAAAGCAAAACAAAAGTGCTGTAGTAAAAAACAAACAGTGGACACATTGGCATAAAGTCATGTTAGAGTATTAATATATTTCTCTCCTGGAAAAAAATACATTAATTGCAGGCAGATTGTAGTGTAGTGTACCTATATACAAGCTTTTTAGGTGTAGATTAATATTAACACCTGGGCCACGCAATGCAATGAACCTGTGCTGATTAGTTGACACTAGACTCTAGATGAACATTGATCAGCCTCTGAAAGATCTCACAAAGTGGATAATGACTATCATAACATTCATCTGATTTAGCTGTAAAAATGACACCACAGAATATCACTAATGTTTTCATGTCACCAGTCCTACAGTACTCAGATCCCTCCTGGTGGAGCAAAACTCCAGGACCGTTCCCCATCAATATTTCTGGGTCTGTTTAAACAAAAGCACTCTTTCTTGTCAGTTAACTCACAAAGAGTTAAGACCTGGGAGTTAAGACCTCTACTGCTGAGGCCTGAGTCCTCCTTGAATATACCTTACCCCCACACGTGGCCGCAGGTCAGACAAAAGGGAGGCAGACTACAGTAATGTTTATAACACAAGGGTATTTATAATGTAATTATCGCTAGGCCCCAATATAATACCATGATTCTCATACACAATGCAATTAGGTATAAACACTTCACACAAATAGCTGCGCAGGTGTATACCCGTGTCTCTCCCCGTGATCACCCGACCCTGCGTGTAAGGGCCTGTGCACACATGTTAGAGCTCTTAGATTGTGTATGAACGTAGCATGCCTGTACTTCACAAATACTTTGGTACCCTCTTACTTGGCTTGCGATGAGGATCCCCGTGCCTCCTGCTGTTGTCCGATGGATGCTCCGCTGGGCTCTATTCCCTCTTGCCAGCATCCGCTAACTCAGGCGGATCACCGGCTGGGCCCCTGGTGGACCCTCAGATATCTCAGGGTGCTTTGCCACAGCCTCCCAGGGATTTCCTCCCTTAGCCCCGCCTCTCCAGAGTCCAATCTCATTGGCTGAGGCCCTGTCCATAACAAATCCCTCCTGCATCAGAAGTGGCTCCCTCATTCAGCAAAGCAAGCTGGGAGTTGTAGTTTCCTTAGGAAGATACTGTGGTCTTCACTAATTAATTACTGGCATACACAATCTTAATTGATCTATGGATTAGATTCATATATGATATTCTTTTAATCTGGAGTTGCAACCAAGAGACACTATTGGAGTTCATTGAGATTCTGACTAACTTGAATCTGGCATCTTAAACTTGCATACAAATTTAATACAGATTGAATAAAGTTTCGAGACCTAACGATCACAAAAGATATGGAGAGCAACATACAGACCTCCGTGTTTTGCAAGAAAACATATACAAATAACCTACCAACATCTACAATCTCTCCTGACCGATATCCCGACAGGTGAGTACCTGAGACAGACGAATTTGCCCAACTCAAAGTGAGATCAGGTTTACTGTCACTTACAACAAGAGAGCTGCAGAAAATAGAGCCATTTTTGAGAAACGCTCGCACATATTACTATCTGACAAAGATCTAAAGGAAGTATTGGGAAAACGATCAATCATCTCCAACAGGAGGTCTAGAAACATAAAAGATACACTGGTTCACAGCCACTACAGAGAAAGGAAATAGATTAATTGGCTAGTAGACAGAATAAAGGGTTTATATTGCTGTCATTTTTGGATTCCAATCACACACGGGAATATCAAATATTTTTTTTTATTAACTGCAAAACCACCGGAGTGGCCTACCTCTTCCATGTAAATGCAGCAAGCGATAAGTTGGTAAGATTTTCAGAGAACTGAGGAGAGTAAGGGAACATGTCAACTCAGTAAGCAATGAACAAGACACACCAATAACCCGTCATGTAGATCAATTTCATAATGGAGGCAGCAACGGTTTGAAATGTATTGATGTAGAATTGGTCCCGACAGCTTATACCATTGGCTGGTGGTACACCGACCCCGGAGGGCTTATCTGGGACCGAGGCGGACGATCAGCGGAGGCGGGGTGGTGAGAGAGTAGGCTGCGTGGCTTCTCCTATACACTTGTTAATGTGCCCTTTTTATACTGCATTTTTGTAAGTGCGTTTTTTATATCTTTAACATAAACTTTTTATACTATATTGATCTGTGCTGTGGAGCTATTTGTTGTCTTTTACTGCTGAGGTTCGTCTCTCCTGAACTCTCTGGGTGGTGATACAGCTCTACGTGATATACAGACAGCAGACTGCCACAGCTTTTGTTTCTGCTTGATTACAACTTACATCTTGTAAGTAGGCTGGACATAGAGCCAAGATAAAAGACTGAAATTAACTCGGCATTTATATTACACCTGCATTTAGATTGTTTTGTGTTGTTGTCTTCTTTTCCATGTATGCTCCCCCTGGATTGTGAGAATATAGAATTGGTCCCTACAGCAGCCAAACAGAGGGACTCCAATAAGAAGCTACAGTACTGCAAAAGGACCCCCGTGGATATTCAGACTAAAAACACGATATCCAAGGCCGTGCTTATAGTGCCGGCGACGTCACCCGAAAACAAATGCATTACCGCCGCGTGCGCGCATAGTGCGCTCGACGGCGACAAAGCGACGGCAAAATTTGATTTTTCAAGGGCTGTCGCGTCACGTGACGGCCCTTGAACCAATCAAATAGCCGGAAACATGCGCCGCCGCCCGGCGAAATGTAACTTTCGCCGGTGGTGACGGCACCCGTCGTCGTCATCGACGGAACTATTGGCACGGCTTTAGGATTAAATGAAGGATTTACCAATTGACCATTTATTTAATAAAGCCACATATCCCTCAGGTTATGGATTAAACATCTTTACTACATAATAACTTAACAACAAAATGTGCTGATGAGCATAACATCACTATGTGAAACATTGCATTTTATGAGTCCTCTTTTTGAGTCACTTACTGAAGATATGAATCTAAACAGGTTTTTAACAATATCAGTTTTATTAATGTACATTTTCTATGCTTACCACATATCTACATATGAGTATTCTCATCACCATAGTATAACAATCATTATCCAAGCATGGGACTAGAGAATGACAACTTATACAATAATTGATTGGTTGCCATAGCCCGCTAATAACCGCCCGCTATTTATGCTGTAAGCAATGTGTCAGTGGTGACCCATGTACCTCTGATTGTGGGCAAGTGGTGCACGTCTGATTTACTCGCAGCACCAGCATTCAGCAGTGAGGTCTGGGGGTCTGAGAAACCTGTGTGGTACAAAGGAGGGGATTTATAGAGTTCTAATCTCTCTTCCTAGCGCCAACAGGTTAGCTACAGGGCTCCTTTCACTATTTTATACTTGATTACCTATACTATAGCCAATCTAAGGTATCCCTCTACTTAGAGGTATAGGTACAAGTATATACCGCCAGTACTAATCTTAAGGCAACAACCTTTTTCAGGGAGCTCATTTTTTATCGTGGTAAACACTACATACAGCCTTATTTGTTCCTCAAACATTGGAGGGAAGAACAGGCTGTTTTGTCCATAACTAAGCAATCCAGGGCTTGTATAGTTGGCACAGCTCCCTGTTGTATACGTATTTCCCAGACCCTTGCTCATCTGACTCATCTCACACTGCATGTGATAGGGATTTAACCCCTTATACTCCATTACCCCCCCTTCATACCATTTAACCTTCTCAATCGGAGTGCTGTTATGCAGCATTTTATTGTTTTATTGTGCATCAATTATCACCTATTTTAAGTTGTGTATTAAAAGTTAAGTGTTATGGACTCAATGTAATTTCAATGCATAACCTTTGCATCTTTAGCCCACTTGAGTGCATCTCTATAAATAAGTGCCTTTCCGTTTTGCACTTTGGTCTCATATTATTTCTCACCTATTGAGTTGTACCTCCCCAGCACTGGGGATCTAAGTGGGGATCAGTACCATTAAAATGAATTAACTTTTGTAAGACCTTGATTATAGTTGATGCGCGCAACCTGCTCTGCAAGCAGGAGGCATCGGGAGGCGACGCGGAGACGTGGCGTCACGTGAGCGGTTCACCCTCATTGGCTGAACCGTTTCATGTGATGCTGACGTCGTTCGGCTGTCGCTTGGAGACAAATTAATTTGTTTCTCCTGGATTCTGCCTCTATCGCGCGCACTATGTGCACCTTGGACGGATTGCAGGTATTTGTTATGGGGATGTTTGCCTGCTTAGAATAACATGAAATTATCAGTTTAGTGTGAGACAACAAACATTCAGATTATTTTCATGGTGACATCACTTCCTACTATTAAAACATGCGTCATATTGTAGTTTGCATTAAAAGGACATTAACAAATATTCCTACTTATTATTACAATGATACTGAAATAGAATCAAATATCCAAAGAAAGGTGAAAATGTATTTTATAAATATATATCATATTATTATAGAAATGCTCTGATGAATAAGATAGAAGGTTTGGTAGTGCTAGTACTCAATAAGGTGTTGTCTATGTAGCTTAGATGGTCAAAACTGCCTCTCTGCCTCCTGTCATAGAAGCCGTGATAGACCTGCAGGCTGTGACAGGTTAATCCTAGGGCTTTAACCCCTCCCCCTGCCCCCTCAGGCTGCTCTCTGATTGATAGGAGAGGCGGTGTCATAGTGGCTGTGTGTAGCCAATCGTGGTACAGACGCTATGCCCTCCCCTCCTTGGTGTCAGGGAGGAGTGCCAAAGTTAGTAGTGACTGCACCGACACACTTTATTCGAGCAAATACCCAGTATGTACCTGGCAGATACCTGGAATGCGCCGCTCCTCACCTCTGACAAGCCCCGTTGCGTTTGCCTTCCCAGCCTGGGTTCATGCCTGGCTGACGGGCGGCTGATCTGTTAAATGATAATGATTAGGATTTAATAGGCTGCAATGCTTCGCGTGTCTACCAGATGGCATAAATTCATGAATTGTAATGCAGTATATATATATATATACTGTGCAGTATTGCAGCCAGCAGGAATAAAATGCTTCAATCCCTGCCTGGAAAATACCTCAATGCACTCGGGCAGAAAACAGTCACAAACCTCAATACACCCGGGTATACCCGAATTCGTGGGACTAGCCGAGCTCGAATAAAGTGTGTCGCCAGTGTGAGTTCTGGTCTGGAGGTTGGAGGGACTTGAAAGGCTGTGAGTCTCTCCCATCAGGGATGAGCGTGCCGCCCAGCCCTTTGAGTGCTGGGAGAACACCTAAATTCTACCTATGCCTATCACTATCAGACGTCCCGCACCATCCAGAGTCTGGGGAACTTTCTATTCATCTGCACGCTGTATATACCATCAAAGTGACTTCACCAATAAAGCATCTGTTTTATATACTCCTGTCTGGGTATCAGTCATTTGGGCAGGTAGTATGGATGAATTATGTTCCAGTGGGGACTGTCTCCATGAAATCCTGGAGCCACTGGAACTGGAGGCGCTGACACCTTGAAGAACTACCAAAAGCCTGTCCTGATCTCCTTACCAAATCAGACATCTCAGCTCTCCTGACCCTCACAGGTATGCCAGCACCACAATACCTTGTAGCAGTCATAACATCTCCCAGAGGGTGGGGGAATCAGTGCTACAATTGGAGGCGCTGCTGAGATCAGGACAGGCTTTCAGGGTGTAGTCACAGCAGCAATGCAGCCAGTAGACTTCTGCTTGGGCAGAGACAGAAGTAAAAGAGGCCAGGGCAACTGATGGCATGATACCAGGGATCCTTGGGTACCCATACTTCAGTTCACTGTAACTGAGGGCCACGGGTAAACCTCACCATGCACTGTGGGGAGCCCCTGGGTACCTAGCACATAGACTGTGCGGGGAAGGGGGTGGTTTCTCCCTGAAATAAGCGGGGGAGAGGACTGCCTGAACCCTTCCTTAAAGACTGTGTTGGGGCATAACCTGAGGGCATGTTTCCAGGGAGCATGCTAACCCTTCACTGCAGCTCAAGACAGCGCCAGGGGGTAAACCTCACCACGCATTGTGGGGAGCACTTGGGTTCCTAGCACATAGACTGTGCGGGTGGGGCTTACCCTGAGGGCATGATACCGGGGAGCGTGTACCCATATCTGAGAAAGGCACATATACTGTGCTAGTTGGCGCGTACCCCAAAAGAATGATACCGGGGACCGTGTACCCATATCTGAGAAAGGCAGATATACTGTGCTAGTTGGCGCGTACCCCGAAGGTGGGCCAGGGTCTCCACAGTGTACCGTAGGGAACCCTGGGTACCATAATCTCAAATACTGTGCTTTTGGGGGCTTCCAGTTGGAAACTTATCCTGGGCGCGTGTACCCCAATTCTGCTATCAAGGGACAATCCGTTGCAGTGCATGTGGGGATTTGTGCACCTGGCAGACTCCTGGCCTTTTAAGAGGGCAAAACGGGAGAAGGAAATGTTCAGGACTGTGCTGTGGACTTTGACATCTGGTACTGCAGTATGGACTGATCTAAACTGGCAGCCACCACGTTGTTGCCTGTACAAGTGTTCTAAAATGGTGGACGCCGCATGTCTGCCTGCTCTCCTGCTTCCAAGATGGCGCTCCCGCCAAGAAAACGGGACCGCATGGGAAGCTCCACCAAAGTTGCAAGTTTTTGCAAAAGTTAAATGCATGCTTTCAGCGCCATGCACTGGCACCGCCCAATCAAACTACTGGCTCAGCCGGAGCCATGTCTATCCTTGAACCCACAAAGCCCAGCCTCTGAATCCCATCCAGGGGAGGGACTATCCACGTTCAGCCAACCAGAGACTGTTCCATGCTGGGAGGAGACAGCAGTGCTGCTCCAAGTATTTCATTCTGTTTGGAGCTGAGCAACAGTAAGGAGTGATAACCAATTGCTCTAACTAAAACCACAGCAATGGCTTCTCACCAAGAGTCTGAGGACTTGGAAGTCACCAATTATCTTCTTCTGATGGTCCGTGTACATGGTCAGATCCACCTGCGGTCTATCTGCCAACACTGCCAGCTACCCGGAGGCACTGTCGGCCTCGAGGAGCGGTGCTTGCACTGTGGCACCTTCTACTTATGGCCTGCTAGCCCAGGGCCTGAAGAACAGCTTGTGCCACGTCCAAGAGCCTCCACACCAACCGGTGCGCCTCCAACTAACATCTTCGCTACAGAAGATGTGGGCCCATGTGCCCTTATTATTGCGCCCGGATGCCCACGTAGTCCGGTGCCAACACCCACTGTCTCCGCGGGATCTACCGCCGCTGAGCCTGCTGCGGGCCCGTGTGCCCAACAACCGTCGTTCCCAGGACTGGGATCCGTGCATATCCAGGTTCCAGATTGTGAGTGGACTGCCTCAGGGGTGTCGGGAGTGAGTCTCCAGGTGACCGCGGAGCATTGGAGCTCCATAAGTATGGTCGCCCGGGCGACTGATTCACCCTGGCATCGCGTCCTGGCGGAAGTGTCCCCATGCGTGGCTGTCTATGATGATATCTACTGGACGGAACCTGAGGAGAAGAGCCAATCTACTACTTACCATGTCCAGCGAAGCTCCGGTCCAGAAGCGTGCATCCGAGAAGCTGCGGAGGTTCCGAACCCCCAGAGGAGCTCCACGGTCCCGGATGACGTCAGCGCTGTTCCGGACCTGCCTGTCTGTGGAGGAATCCGGGGACATCGCTTACCTGCAGCCTGGTGAGGTTCCCGCTCCGTCCGCTTTGCAGGGTCCCGTTGCGCCCTGCCTGGAGGAGGCCCCGGTTGTGGCCTTGTCCGGTGCATCGTGGGGTGATGAACTTTCGGTTCAACCGGATGTGACATCATCGCCACCGGACTTGAGCCTGCCCGGTTGTCTCACGAAACTGTCGATGGCAGATGATGTCACCAAGATGGCGTCCGAAGAATCTATGGAGCCAGCTGCACACCGCTAGAGTCAGCAGCAGTGAGTGAGAGTCCGCTCTCACCAAGTGCTTCCTGCTACGTGGCTTCAGAGTTTGCAGACTATTTAGTCCTTTAACATTATGTGATAGAACTATTAGACTCAATGTGTGATCATTTTGAGGTCCCTGTATTGAGTATAAAGGTGAAGAATAGTTCTGGCCCTCTTTATTATGGGGCAATAGCACCGCCTTTCTCTAATAGTGTAGATCAGGGGATGCAATCTTTTTTCTTTGCGCCCCCCTACGGCAGTTTCCCTCTCTGCGCGCCCCCTCCCCTCTTACCTCGGGTCCGGCGTCTGGGTATCATGACGGTGCCATGGCACCGTGACGTCACATGACCTCGCGATGTCATTTGACGCTGCGTCTCCAGAAGCTGTCTGAGCCAAGGTAAGTGCTATTTACAGAGGCCTTCGCCGCTTCCCTGGCACTTAATTTAAGTGCGTTCGGGAAGCACGCGGGGGCTCTGTAAACCCCGCGCCCCCCGGAGACAATCTCCCCCCCAGTTTGCCAAAACTGGTGTAGATTAACTAGTTTTCCTGTATGTGATGTAACAAAACCATTGCAAAACTTCTAGATTTTCGATAGGATTAGATGGTGCCGGGGACATACAGTAGGGAAGACATAAGGGGTGAGCCTAACATTACGGCTTTAATAATTTCGCCCGGGGTTTGATTGGGCATAGTGAGAAAGCCGTGTGAACCTTGTTTACTCTTTGGGGGGGAGGTAACAAGAATCCACAGATTAGTCCTATTACAAGAACATTATAATCGCATAAAAAATACTCAGAATAAGAATGAGAAAGTATCTTAATTAACAACACTCCTTTCAACTACCTATTTAACTGTTGTTTAATTGTTAATCTTGACCACCCCACAGCGGTATGTATATACTGTATGAACATCAATTATTGTTTATCTTGACCACCCCACAGCGGTACGTATATATGAACATCAACATTAATATTAACACATCTGTAGTGTGCAACATGAGAAAGTAAATCCCAACTAAAGGAATGTTATATATTCCCAAGTGTCTGTGCACCTTTATGGGTTTTAAAATAAAAGATATTACCAAAATGATGGAGTTCTGAAAAATGAAACAGCTGCAATTACCAATATTTTCTGTGGCACCCATATCTCTTGCAGGATCCAAGATGTCCACAGAATAATTGTGTCGGACATACACCAGATTGCTTATGGCACCAGCTATTCATTTTGAGACCAAGGAATTGAATTCACTTGTAATTGAGGTGTTACGTAGAACCATATCATTTGGAGATGAACAAATATGGGTTATAATCTGATGGTTTCCACTGTGGATAAAAATAAATGATAAATCAAGGTTTACTTATTTAAACCTCAGTAAAGGAATAATAGATTATGAGATATGAGATTGAAAAGATGCTAACATTATAATATTCCTGCTAGAGACTCCCAAATATTCACTGCTAATGCTGATCAATGTGGTGAAGTCCTATGTAGGAGTGAATGGGTTAACAAACAGCTGAGTTCAATGAGACCCTTTTGTGTCAGTGTTTTATTTATGTTTTAGCCACACATGCATTTTACTGACAGAAATAACTTCTGTTAGCTCTAAATATCCTCTGTGCAAGTAATATTACGTCATGCCCCCTGTACAACACATCTGACGATTAATTTGTTCAATCAAGTGCTTTCTCAATTAGCAAGACACTTGCATGCAATTTATCAACAATAGCAACATGTTATACATGTAATAGCTTACTACTGTATTTCTCTTTATTGACACAATTAGCAGATGGTACCGTGTTAGCCCATTAAGTAGCCAGACAAAGGGAAGATACCTGAGTGGTCCTGAAAGCTTCCACTCATTAAAAAAAATAAGTAATTAAGGATACAGCTTCACTTTTACTCTATTGTTCTTTTTTTTTATTGTCACAAAACATTTGTCTATTTATCCTGTTCTCCAGCAATGTTCAGTGTGCAAGACAGCTAAATATGATGTAATGGGCTATAACAGATGCATTATGAGATATAATCATAATGGGTTAAGATTTTCTTTTAAATAACTTATTGTGACCCCTAGTCACCCAGAGGGCTCTGCAACATCTCAAGCAACTTTATCTATATTTTACCCAGAGATGCCTTTTTGGACAAAAAAAAAACTAATGTGCTAAGATTACTTTAAGCAACAAAGATTATGCATACTGTATGAGACACGGAATGGGATTCTGGGCAATCCACTGCTGGAAGCATATACATCATTTAGTACTACTGTATGTAAATATGTGGGATTCCTGAACTCAGCATTCTGTATAGCTGTATGTTGGTTCAATTGAGAAAATCAATTACTGGGTAATGACTTAGCGTATAGTAGAGTAATTAACAAAATTCCATGAACATTACAGCCATTCATTTTCAGCAAATGTTTCTCACCATTACCGCTGTGGTAAGCAGGGTGTGCAGGGTTACTAGGACAATAGGATTTCAACTTCTGTATTATTACAAGTCAAAAACGTCCTATTACAATAAAAAACACTGGTGTTTTGTGCCAAACCACAACAGTGTACATGCAGAAAGAAATCAATTCTAGGGAAGTTATATATTCACAGCTACATAAAATACTAAGTAGCTGTGAATATCTACTACTTCCATTGCAATATCAAACTGGAAAGATACTTTCAATGCATTACTATGCAATTCCTTCTTCCCCTTTTATGTTACTGTAGCTAAGGCCGCGTCCACACTCCCCGCGCCCATACGCACGCGTGGCGTGAACAAAAGGCTGTACCTCTGTGAGGCAGGCCACAGAGCGCGCAATGAAGCGCGACGGTGCTCGCAATTTTGTAGGAGAGAAATAATTTTGATTTGGTCGCGCGACGGCCAGGGCACGTGCGCGGTTCAGCCAATGAGGGCGAACCGCTCCCATGACGTCACAGCCACAACTCGCCTCCCCATCCCAAAGGCCACTGGTCGTCTCTGGGGCAGGCACGTGATGCCATGCGCTCAGTCCCGCATGCACGCGCCTACTATATCCGCGGCCTAATGTATAACAAGCAATGGTTTTACTACACACTCAAGAGGGTGTAATGTCAAGAGGATGCACTGACAGACAAAACCCCACAGTTTCACAGGGTATTAGTATACTGGAAATTCTGTGACGCACAGATACTCACACTAAAGCTACCCAGAGGTACAAGTCTTCCAAAACATTTGAGGAAATAAAGTTTTTTTACATTTTACACTCATTTTTCATTCGCTTCTAGAAATATTGTGTGGCCATGTCTCCCTCTAGGGTTCCCCTTGTCCCCTTACCTCCTGTTGTGGTTGCGGCTGTCAGCGGAGGCTGGGGCGAGTACTGGTGGGTGCTTGTTGGTGGCGAGCGGTCGCCGGAGATCTGCGGTGGCTCCCGTTACGGGGGGTGCCATCTTGGCTATAGTCGCGCATGCGCAGTATGTCTCGCGCATGCGCAGAGATGCCCCGAGTTGCACCGTCCATTGAAGGAGCTTTGCGCATTGGATAGCGCAAGCGGTGGCCAATAGGGAAAAGGCTCTATGCAGGGACTACATTTCCCATGAGCCCCTGGGACATTGGACACATGGCACGCACCAGCCAAGAGGGCTGCAGCAATCCCCTGCTCCAAGAATGTTACAATTGGTGCACTTGGACAGCGAGGAGGAGTCGGAGGGTGAGGGTGTGTTCAGGGTGTCTGTGTGTAACGTATGTGCTTGCCACAAACTGGTAACGGACCGCGGGGCTGAGGTGGGGATGTATAAGCACCGACCTTAAGCCACGGAGTCAGGTCCGGAGTGCGGATTCCGTAATAAGACATAGCCAGGTCAGGATTGGAGAAAGTAGGGTTAACGTTATCCAGGCAGGGGTCAAGGCAGGCGGCACAGGAGCGGTGGTCAAGGAAACAAGCCGAGGTCATCAACAGGAAATCTTGGGTAAGGTACTTCAGGGATAGGAACAGGAACTGGAAATCCAGTGCTACAGCACAGAACGGCACCCCCTAGCCAGGTACAGCCGAGTGGTGGAGAACACTGGGAACAGGAACTGCAGAATCCAGTGCTACAGCACAAAACGGCACCCCCTAGTCGGGTACAGCCGAGAGTGGTGGAGACCACTGGGAACATGAACTGCAGGATCCAGTGCTTCAGCACAAAACGGCACCCCCTAGCCGGGTACAGCCGAGAGTGGTGGAGAACACTGGGAACAGGAACTGCAGAATCCAGTGCTACAGCACAGAACGGCACCCCCTAGCCGGGTACCGCCGAGAGTGGTGGAGACCACTGGGAACAGGAACTGCAGATTCCAGTGCTTCAGCACAAAACGGCACCCCCTAGCCGGGTACAGCCGAGAGTGGTGGAGACCACTGGGAACATGAACTGCAGGATCCAGTGCTTCAGCACAAAACGGCACCCCCTAGCCGGGTACAGCCGAGAGTGGTGGAGACCACTGGGAACAGGAACTGCAGAATCCAGTGCTACAGCACAAAACGGCACCCCCTAAGAGGGCGTTTGTTTTTCCCTGACTCCCCTGCGGATGGACCCCTCAATTGGAAGATCTTTACCCTTTGGACATTTTACCATCACAATGTGGCATGGATGGTCTCATGGACTATGGTAACTGATGTGAACTGTTAACCATTGTTGATCCCATACTAACAGTCTCTTTTTGGTACTGTGCCGGTTTGCCTTGATTATACCAACTGCATTTACGGTGTATGTATATAATATATGTATTTGACATCATCATGTATTAGGCAATTTGGTGCATGTGTTATCTATGCTTGCTGTGTGGTTTTATATTTACTAGGGGTGAGGCCAGCCTTGTAGGTTCAAGGGGTTATTGTTAACCCCTTGTTCTACATATATTTTGTGCTTATAGGCTTTTTTCCCCTTGCCTTGGGTATTAGGGGTCCATTAGTATATTCATAGGGGATTTCCCCTGTCTGAAACATATTTTATCACAGGAGGATGTCAGGATTTGTTTTAATATTTTTTGTATTTTATGTTTGATTATTTGTGCTGTTAAATAAATCATAATTTTCTTTGATATTTGTTCTGAGTATACTTGAGTGCTGAGTTGGGACGCTTTTCTTTTCATTGTTATATTACTTCTAGTCCCTAGCACCGTTAGTGGTTATTATATTACTAATTTAAGTACTCATTATTTGCTTAGTCTGTTGCAGGCAATTTGTCTTGTTGTAATATATAATATATATATATATATATATATATACACACACAGTATATATAGTATACTCAGTTCAATAACCAATGGTGTGTTCAGTCCATACGAGCTAGAATTCCATCTCTCTTCCAAGCTCCCTCCAAAGAGGATACTTGGAGAAAATGAGAGAGAAAATAGACAAGCATAAACACAAATTAATATCAAAATATATTGAAATTTTAAAAATAGCGCACAATACTCACTTGCACAAAAAAAAGTGACAGCGATCAGCAGCTCCTGGAAAAGCGTTACAGTATATTTGGTATGGCGTAGTCTCCACTAACCGTTTAGAAGTAGAGAAGGTTCCTTAGACTGGGAATCTCGATGTAGAGTATCGGAGTCCCGTTTAGCAGCCGGTAATCTCAGCCAAGTACCTGCATGCCGGCTGCTAAACGGGACTCAGATATGTCCAGACTCCCAGTCGGGGTAGCGGGGACTACGCCATAACAACTATAAAATAACGCTGTGGCAAGGCATAGAATGATGTCCTCGGGATTGGAAGCTCTGAGTAGTAGGACCCTCATTACCTTCTGTATCTGTTTGCGCATGTTTGTCCTTATTTGTATGTCCTTCTGTTTATGTAATTGATGTCACTCTGTACCCCCAATGTACCGCGCTGAGAAAAATGTTGGCGCTTTACAAATAAAGGATAATAATAATGTATCATACTATGTTTTAACTTTATACGGGCACATTTTTTCTTAGATTTTGAATCTGACACCGATTGGCCAGGTCCTTTTGGTCGCGAAATTCCGCAGATAAGTCTCAAAAAGTCAAATCCACTGTTTTTTTCTATCACTAAAATCTGAGCAGAGGACTTGTTCTGTTTTAGTAGTGTTTTCAGTTGTATATATATCCCCTCAAACCTCCCTCCAAATAAATTAGGGAGAGATGCCTGTGCTGAAAAAGGAGATATGCTCAGTATATTTAAATGACTCACATCCCACACCTCCTAAAAGGCTATCTATAAGAACTATGAGTCATGACTGGACTTGTGTCAGACCCAACAGGAATAGAACCCATAACCTCTGCTCCCGGGAAAAGCCGCAGCTCTGTGAGTAAAGACACTGGCTGGCACTGAGTTTGAAGCAGGGGAACCTGGTTCAATTCCCTGTGTCAACTCCTTGTGACCTTGGACAAGTCACTTTATCGGCCTGTGCCTCAGGCACCAAAAACATACAGTAGATTGTAAGCCCTATGGGGCAGGGATTGCAAAACGTCTCTGTTAGACTAGCAATGCTATACGAGAGCAAACAATTATATTATTATTACACTGTCACAGTAAGCTTAATACTTTTCAGCTTTTCTTCTCACTGAGTGCTCATACCTATACAAAACACTTTATCCTCTTCAGGGGTAGAGCACCATATACTAGCAGTCTTCTGGCACTTTCTGGCGCATGAACACACCATTTATTTGAATAAGCTGTAATGTATTCCTTCCTGCCTTATGGCAGAACACTGCTTAGTAAATATGGTCCACTGTCTTTATCCTTTATAAGATTACAAGTAATAACTCAGGTAACCAGGTCACTTTGTTATATTACTTTCTCAGTGCATATGCTTTATTTGCTGTGCTATCCCTTGTTTTTACTTGTGTTTTATTGCATCTCACCTGGCCTCAGTATTGTATAGGCCTCAGTACATATTATTACTTTGTGCTTCAAGTCCTTTCAAGGCTATAATCAACAAAATAGATATCCCTTTGAGGTATGCTGCTAGTAGACATTTACAGTCTACCCCAGCAGCTGGTTTAGTTCACACTCCTAGAGCTGCTGCCTAGAAAAGCAGTGGTTGTGTGTCTAGTCCTGTTGGGTCTAACCCCAATATACTATTCCAGTCACTAGGTGCCTTTGGCTTGTCAACCCAGTATAGTTCTTATGGACAGCCTTTTAGGAAGTGTGGGATGCAACTCATTTAAATATACTTTGCATTTCTCCCAGGGTACCTTTTTCATAACAGGCATCTCACCCTAATTTATTTGGAGGGAGCTTTCAGGGGACATACATACACAACTTGACACATTATAAAATTGAAATCCTCCTACTCACAAAAGCTATGTTACAGGTATGCAAATTAAATCCAAGTTCATCATTCTTAAAAATCCAACCACGGATTGTGAACCAATTTTGCGGATACTGTATGTTAAGAATCCAAAGGACAGATTTTCAGTAATAGAAAAAATCTGAGCAGAATATATTTAATGGTGGATTCGGATGTATCCGCTCTGGTTTTTTAGTACCCTATTCACAGACGGGTTTTGGTGGCGGGATCAGATTTGGTCTCAAAGATCCAGGAAAATACGGGAAAGGGCTTTAAACCAGTCTGCCCATCTTTAGTTTTAACCCCTAACAAAAGCAATATTCAAAACTATTTCTGAAATTGGGCAGAAGTTTTTCCTTTAGTGTTACATAGTTACATAGTAGATGTGGTTGAAAAAAGACATACGTCCATCAAGTTCAACCTATGCTAAATTTAGACAACAGATACTTTATACTATATCTATACTTATCTATACTTATTGATCCAGAGGAAGGCAAACAAAAAACCCCAGTGTCATATCATCCAATGATATCTCATAAAGCGAAAAATAAATTCCTTCCTGACTCCAATAATTGGCAATCGGATTACTCCCTGGCTCAACATTCTTCCCATGTACAGTATACTTATTTGGTATACAGTATGCCTGTTTACCTTCACTTTCTAAAAAGATGTCCAACCTTTTTTTGAACAAATGTATTGTATCTGCCATCACAGTTGCCATACGTAATGAATTCCACATTTTAACTTTCCTTACTGTAAAGAACCCTTTCCGTTGTTGCTGGTGAAATCTCTTTTCCTCCAACCTAAAGGGTTTCCCCAGACTCCTTTGTACTGCCCTTGGGATGAATAGTTCTTTTGAAAGCTCCTTGTACTGTCCCCGAATATATTTGTATATAGTTAACATATCCCCTCTTAGAAGCCTCTTTTCTAATGTAAATAAATCTAATTTAGCTATCCTTTACTCATAAGTTAGATTGTCCATCCCCTGTATTAATTTGGTGGCTCTTCTATGCACTCTAGTTCCATAATGCCTTTTCTAAGGAGGTGTGCCTAAAATTGTACTCCATATTCAAGCTGTGGTCTTACTAATGCTTTGAATGGGGCATAATTATGTTTACTTCCCTTCCATCTATTGCCCGTTTAATGCAAGCTAAGATCTTGTTTGCCTTTGCAGCTACTGCATGACATTGGGCACTATTGCTAAGCCTGCTGTCTACAAGCCCTCCTAAATCCTTCTCCATATTCTATTACCTTACACAATTTAATATCATCAGCAAAGATGGAGACTTTGCTCTCGATTTCAACCTCAAGGTCATTAATAAGCAAGTTAAAAAGTAGGGGTCCCAGCACCGATCCCTGAGGTACTCCACTCACGACCTTAGCCCAACCCGAAAAAGATCCATTTATGACAACCCTCTGTTGTCTATCCTTCAACCTGTTTTCAATCCAGGTGTATATATTTTTACTGAGTCCAATATGTTTTATTTTGTACACCAACCTCTTGTGTGGAACCGTATCAAAAGCCTTTGCAAAATCAACTACATTACCCTGGTCTACAGTAAATTCCTACTTACCTCCTCAAAGAAACAAATAAGGTTAGTTTGGCATGATCTATCCTTCATAAATCCATGCTGACTATTACAAATAATTTTGTTTTCCATTAGGTATTCCTGAATATTATCCCATATTAAACCTTCAAGTAGTTTCCCCACTATTGAAGTCAAGCTTACAGGTCTGTAATTCCCCGGTTATGATCTAGCTCCCTTTATAAATATAGGCACCACATCTGCTTTACGCCAATCTTGTGGTACTGAGCCTGTGGAAATGGAGTCCTTGAATATTAAATGTAATGGTTTGGCTATTACTGAACTTAACTCCTTGAGAACTCTTGGATGTATGCCATCGTGGGCCTTATTTACTTAAATTTTTTCAAGCCACCTATGAACTTCTTCCTCAGTTAACCAATTGTTCATTAATATGGAGGTTGTGGCTTCCTCCTGCGGCACTATAATTGAAATTGATTCTTCCCTGGTAAATACGGAGGCAAAGAATTTGTTTAATACCTTTGCTTTTTCCTTATCTCCAATAATCTCCAAAGAGTTCATGTGCAGGTCAGATTCTCTGACAAAATAAAAAGCAGCAATATAAAAATGAGCAGTTATTAGGCTATGCTTATAGTGCCGGCGACTTGACGGTGACGTCAGGCTGCGGTCTCTGAAAAAATCAAATTGAGATGACTTCCAGCAATCGCTACCAAGCCGTCGCTCCGTCGCGTCGCGCTTACTATAAGCACATGCGACGGCGGCAACGCATTTGTTTTGACGCGACAAGACTATAAGCCTAGCCTTAGCTGTTTCCCCTACTGAAGTTAGACCACTCAAGAAACGTGTAGGGATTCTGGAAAAATCTCTGAGCACAGGACATTATGCTCTGTCTCCCTGGACCTGCTGAAAGAGAGTGTGCACATGCAGCGAAGTCACTGAGGCGATGGCTTGGTCCAATCAGCTGGGAGAGAGCTGACGAGCTCCACAAGGCAGACACATGGGCTCCACACTTCCCATTAGGCCGCGTCCAGTCTGAGAGCGTGCGTGAGTGAGTGCGCGCGATCTAATCACATTTTTGGGTCCATGCTGCGCGCGTACGTGCACGTGAGCGTGCAGCGGTGCGATGCTTGGCGAGACAAATATTTTTGTATTTGTCGCGCTTGCCCTTGTCACGTGCTTGGTTCAGCCAATGAGGGCGAATCGCTCACGTGATCTCACGGGCACGACAAGCCCCACCCCCCCTACACGCACAAGTAGCTGGCCAGGAATCGCCCGATCAGCATGAGCGTCTGACGTCATGGCGCTCGAGCGCCAGCACGCTCACTTCTACCCTGGACGAGGCCTTAGGCCTTGGCCAAGCTCCCCGCTGGCGTGCAGAGGCGCGCTGAGGCTCAGGGAAAGCGGGTGCTTTCCCTGGCCTTAGACAGCGCGCCGTCAGGGGGCGTGCCGGGGGCAGGCCTGTGATGTCACAGAGCTGGTTCGCCCTCATTGGGCGAACCGCTCACGTGATCGGCCCTGCGCTCCGGCGAGCGCTGAAATTTAAAATTTCCTAAAGACCTACGCTTCCGTGCGCTTGCGGAAGCGTAGGCGAGCCCCTACTAAAGCCGCTCTAATTGCGGCTGTAGGGGCTCAGTGCTGGGCGGAAGCGCGCCTCCGCCAGCAAGCAGTAACCCTGGACGAGGCCTTAGGTGTGAACGCTAATTTTTTACATACACCTTTGAGTCGATTACCACTTAGATTCTATGTTTTTATTCATTAAAACTGTATTACACTATGAGCAGTTTTGCGCTTTTTTTTCCTGCTATATATGCGGTTTCCTGTAAACTTAACTTCTTTCAACATTGCTCTGGCAGTGTAAGTGTTATAATGAACATTTAAAAAATGGACGGTCCAATATGGGAAAAAAGAACTGCAAGCTCTTTGAACAAGAACAATCCTAAATGACTCTAAACACGTTGAAGCAGGGGAGCCTGGTTCAAGTCCCAGTGTTAGCTCCTTGTGGCTTTAGACATGTCACTTTATCTTCCTGCCCGTCATGCACCAACATTAGGTTGTAAACTCTCCATGAGGCAGAGACTCAATGTGCCTGCAAAATGGTATGTACAGCGCTGCCTATACTGTCTGTGCTATATAAGGAAAAAAATGAAATATTAAAGGACATATCGTTCTTACAGAAACATGGCTATCCCCTAAAAACCCTGATGCAAATATTGCCATTCAGGGATACTCCATTTTTAGGAGAGATAGGTCAAAGAGAGGAGATGGGGTGTTATTTTACATTGCAGACACATTACACTTTACACTGTTAAATTGCCCACCAAGCCCACCCTCTTTTGAAATTCTAGTTGGCAAAATCTGCCTCCCCTTTTCTAAGCCCATCTTGCTTGCTGGCATCTACCGCCCCCCTAAAGCCCCTCTGCAATCCTTGACTGATATCACCCAATTTCTTGGCTCCATTTCCTCTCTGAATGAGAAGAGTGAGCTGCTAGTTCTTGGGGATTTCAACTTCAATTGGCTTGACCCTAAAAACCACAAAATCCAGATACAACTCAAGTCACTTAACCTATCGCAACTCATTTCCCAACCCACACGGATAAACCTGAAATCGCATAACCATTCCTTGCTAGACTGGATTCTCTCCTCAAACCCCAGCAGAATCCAATCCTCTGGCATCCTTCCTGACATTTTCAGTGACCATGCAATAGTGTACTGTGTAAGGAAAATTAAACCGCCCCATTCAAGCCCTACAGTTCTCCTCACTAGAACATTTAAAAACTTTAACCCACAACAGTTTCTGGATGACCTTACCAACTGCCCATGGCACAGAATCGATTTAATTCCTGACCCTGATTCTGCGCTCGACTATTTCCAATCCGAGTTCTTAAAACTCTGCGATACCCATGCTCCACTACGCAAAATAAGGGTACGGGGGGCCCACCTTCCATGGGTTACACCTGACCTTATAGCACTCTACCAGTTCAGGGATGCCTTGTGGAAAAGCTACAAAGTAACTGGCACTACCAAGGATCTCAATCACTACAGATGCCTGCGGAACATGTGCACAAGGCAAACAAGGCATGCAAAAGCACAATATTACTCTGACAATCTCCACCAGAATACATCAAACCCAGCTAACTTCTGGAAGGTTATCAACCATATATTCCAGCCTCCTAACCATCAACAACCAAGTAATATCACTAAGGGGAATATTACTCTGACAAACCCCACTGACATCGCAAATGCATTCAATGATTACTTTGTGGGGTGTGCCACTAACTTATTAGCGAAACGCAGCACAAACCTCAAACATGAATCTCATCCTGGGAGTATCCTTACAGTCCCGCACCCTCCCAACACTGCCCACAATTTTCAATTTGGCCCAGTATCTGAAGAGGAGATGATACAAGCGCTCCTCAAACTAAAACTAAGCAGCCAATGTGGACCCGACTTACTACAATCTAGGTTCCTACGACTTGGTGCCCCAGCCATTGCCAAACCAATTGCGTCCATAGTCAACTCTATCCTGTCTGCAGGCCATATCCCTAAGACCTGGAAAACTGCCAGAGTTGTCCCAATCTTCAAAAGTGGGGACAAAAACACTGTCTCAAACTACAGGCCAATCTCACTTCTCCCAATTCTATCCAAAGTCATGGAAAAATGTGTCCACTCCCAATTAAGCGATTTCTACACCAAGACAAATTTCCCTAGCCAATTCCAATCTGGATTTCGCCCCAAACACTCCACCGTAACTACCCTGCTAAAAGTTTGCAATGAAATCCAGTGTGGAATGGAACGGGGACAACTCACTGGTGCAGTATTCCTAGATTTTGCAAAGGCTTTTGACACAGTCGATCATGCTATCCTGCTTAACAAACTCCAGAGCTCTGGAATAGGGAAACATGCTTTAAACTGGTTTCAGTCCTACCTATCAGGAAGATCCCAACATGTGTCCATTTCAGGCTCTAACTCCAACCCCCTGGATATCACCTGTGGTGTCCCGCAAGGCTCTGTTCTGGGGCCCCTACTCTTCTCAGTGTTCATTAATGATCTTCCCACAGCTTGTAAGGAAGCCTCAATACACATAAATACAAGAAAGACACAGCGCACAACGCTCATAGTGCAATTACAAATTATATTGATATAAACAAATTAAAGGGTGAGTAATGTGCATACATCAATGCAGTGATAACAAGCAGTTTCGGGATATGTTACCCAACGCCTCAGGTGACCGGAACAGATGTCCTCACAAGGGTAAAGACGCTGATGTCTCTGGGGCAGGATCTCAGTAGGATAGATGGAAAGCCTCTGTTTGTCCTTGCTCCCCAGAGCACGAGTGGAACGGGAGCTGCTGGCCCATGCAGTGTTTATTCAGAGCAAAGCTGAACACCAGCTGGGTACTCTCACTCCCCTCCGTGTACACCGCTTCCGGGTTGATGACGTCACCGCGGGGAATCGCCGATTTCAGCACCGTTCCAACTCAGTCAGCTAATGGATCAGCTCAGTCAGCTTAGTAGTATAAGAGTGACTGTCCCAGTCTTCCAGAATCCACAGGAGATAAGTAAAGGTCCCAAGGAGGTCCAGGCAGGTATGCGATGAGTACTAGCAGGCACCAGGGCTGGTAGCAAAAGACTAATAGCTCTAGTCTAGCTCTAGCTATTAGTCTTTTGCTACCAGCCCTAGTGCCTGCTAGTACTCATCGCATACCTGCCTGGACCTCCTTGGGACCTTTACTTATCTCCTGTGGATTCTGGAAGACTGGGACAGTCACTCTTATACTACTAAGCTGACTGAGCTGATCCATTAGCTGACTGAGTTGGAACGGTGCTGAAATCGGCGATTCCCCGCAGTGACGTCATCAACCCGGAAGCGGTGTACACGGAGGGGAGTGAGAGTACCCAGCTGGTGTTCAGCTTTGCTCTGAACAAACACTGCATGGGCCAGCAGCTCCCGTTCCACTCGTGCTCTGGGGAGCAAGGACAAACAGAGGCTTTCCATCTATCCTACTGAGATCCTGCCCCAGAGACATCAGTGTCTTTACCCTTGTGAGGACATCTGTTCCGGTCACCTGAGGCGTTGGGTAACATATCCCGAAACTGCTTGTTATCACTGCATTGATGTACGCACATTACTCACCCTTTAATTTGTTTATATCAATATAATTTGTAATTGCACTATGAGCGTTGTGCGCTGTGTCTTTCTTGTATTTATCTGTTAGCTCCAGGGGGTCCTTGAGCCCCCCCTTTCATCACAGCTGCAGACGCTCTGCTCAAGGTCACGTAATTAATTATTTAATTACTTTATCACTGTTTATCACGTTGTTTATATTAGCTGCGCACTTTAACCTCCCTTTTTTACCTCAATACACATGTATGCAGATGACACAATACTATATGCACACAGTCATAGCCTCTCTGACCTTCAACACATACTTCAGTCTGACTTTTTGAGACTCGAAAACTGGATTTCCCAAAACAAACTGTTTTAAAACACTGACAAGACTGTAACAATTGTATTTGGGACCAAGACTAAATTTGTAAAGCTTCCAGTGACTGAGCTCCTGATTCGAACCAACGCTAACACCACCCTAACACCTGTCACTAGTTTTAAATACCTGGGCTTATGGTTTGACTCCCACTTAACATTCGGGATGCACATTGATACCCTGACAACCAAGACCTATGCCAAACTAGGGGTACTTTACAGGAACAAATCCTCCCTAAGTCTCCTGGTCAGAAAGCGTATCGCACAGCAGATGCTAATGCCAATTATTGACTATGGAGACATAGTATATGGATCGGCTCCTCAAACCCACCTTAGCAAAGTTGACACCCTCTACAATTCAATTTGTCGTTTTGTTCTCCAATGCAACTACAACACACATCACTGCGAAATGCTCAAAGAACTAGATTGGTCAACACTAGAGTCTAGGCGCAAAGTTCACCTTTCCTGTCTTGCCTTTAAATTCTTCATGGGCAAGCTACCCAGCTACCTGAACAAGCTCCTCACCCCTACCACCTGCAGCACTTATCACCTGAGATCAGACCCCAAAAGACTATTCATGGTCCCAAGGCTCAACAAAGTATCCGGACGTTCCTCCTTCTCCTTCCGTGCACCCCAAAACTGGAACAACCTACCAGAGACTCTCACATCCACCACCAGTTTAAGTTCTTTCAAATCTAAGGCTGTCTCACATTTTAACCTGGTCTGTAACTGTTTCATACGCTCATAATATACATTTTCTTTAACTGTGCACGCAATGTCTTGTATATAATGTATACCCTGTTCATTTATGTAACTGTACTTGTAACCATGTACTATTTGTTTTACTCTGTGCCCAGGACATACTTGAAAACGAGAGGTAACTCTCAATGTATTACTTCCTGGTAAAATATTTTATAAATAAATAAATATTTTACAGGGGTCAAGTATAAACATTTATTTGGTGCAAATTAGCAGCAAAGAAAATGCAACAGATCAAAGAAAAATCCCATAATCCCATGACCATTAAAAAGGGATTCTTCTTTGTTACTGTATATATCTACTTCAGTTTTATCCCTCAAAATTACAAGACAGTATTGAGCTCAGTTCTTTATGTCCTGTGCATAGACTGTGTATGGCTGTGATATACAGAGTAGTAACAACTACTGTACAGATACTGAATGCACAATAGTCATGTCAAGCTATGGGAAGTATTGCTCAGATGAGAAGAGATGGTGGGGCTATGAATGTAATGATCCCTAAACACCTTCTGTCGTTTCTAAAATGTGTTTGACATGCATTTAGCGCTTCTGGTGCTGATAGTGTACAGAGCTGCCATAATAAAGTAGTTGTACTGTGCTTGAATGCAGGAGAGCACAATCCCTCCAAACATCATTTGAATAGGTTACTGGTAAATAGCTGCAGTAGGAAAATAAGGGAAGAAAAGTTTAGTATGGTAATTAAAAATTACATGAGCAGTACTCTTTTTTTTATGGCTGCGGCCCCGCTGGCGCTGACCGCGCTCATGCTTGAGAGCGGTGACGTCACCAGGACTCCAAGCATGAGCGCCGGGTGTCCTTGCTATTTCGACGTGCACATAACGATTTGTGTAACTAAAAGCGGCAAGCAAAGCGCGCTCAGCGCGGTCAGCAGCCCGCTTTCAACATTGGCTTGTGTTGAATTTTCTGGCACAAAGAATTCCTGCCCTGAAGAGCTTACACTCAAATTGTCAAATTACAGGACTGTGTGGAGATTAGCAGAAATCTTGAATTTGGCACTTAATAGGCCTGGAATTACTTATTTTAAGTGTTAGGCCTCGCTCAGACAGGCCGCGTTGTGACATGCGTGCGAACGATGGTCACTCTTTGAGGCTAGTGGATGACAGTTGTCACACTAGAAAATGCTTGTGGCGGCAAACTACAGCGTTGACGCTGCGACATTTTGCCGCCACAGCCCAAATTGAAATGTGCGAACCAGCTCCGTGACGGGTTTGTTACGCCCCCCCGCCACGCCGCGACCCAGCTCCTGAAGTTTGAGCGCCGATCGCTGGGCTGCAGGGGAGCGCGGCGGAGGCGCGCACGCAAGCGCGTGGATGTAGCAGCCTGTCTGAGCGAGGGCTACGTCATTTAAATATTTGAATGCATTGCATGATGTTATATTAACATTACTCAAATGCAGTTCATGTACAATGCTTTTACATGCTTCATTGTATTTAAAGCTTTCATTTTAAGTGCACATACATGCAAGTTAATTAACAAACGTGGTCATTTAAATACACTTTAATTTGTAGGAGTTATAATATGTTCAGTAGGGATCCACGTAATTTTCTTGATGGTTCACAGTAAAATGCCTGCAACCGATGGCATTTAAATTTCCATAAGCTTGAACCAATTTCGCATTCCCGCTGAATTATTGGTATCAGAGTGTCTCTATCACGCCGATCCACATAAAAATACCGACAATCAGAGCCTTGCTTGAGACCAATATGCACAGTCAACTGACTATAGGAATTCAAATGAGGGTTAAACTGACAGAATGCACGTGAGGGTTAAACTAACAGAATGCACGTGAGGGTTAAACTGACAGAATGCACGTGAGAGTTAAACTGACAGAATGCACGTGAGGGTTAAACTGACAGAATGCACGTGAGGGTTAAACTGACAGAATGCACGTGAGGGTTAAACTGACAGAATGCACGTGAGTGTTAAACTGACAGAATGCACGTGAGGGTTAAACTGACAGAATGCACGTGAGGGTTAAACTGCCAGAAGTGGACCACAGATCCCTGGTTGACTGCACACTATAGTAGCACCGTTCAGTAAATATGGGAATAATTTGCTTTTCTTTGTATCATAGTGGTTTATTGGTCTCACAAATATAATAGGTAGTGATTATAAAAGTTTGCAACGGCCTACAGGCTGATAATAAAATACAGAAATATACAGGAGATCGTGCTTACCTTGCCAGGTCTAAGAAGGAGTCAATCGTTTCTTTGTTAGTGGACACTGTGCCATCTATGCCCAGTGCATCCGAGTTCAGGCCACCTGCCCCAGCACCTGGTTTGATGATGAAGCCCAAGGCTATGGCTAAAGCGGAGGCCAACAGGGTGGTCACCAAGAAGTAGCCAACAGCAATGCCACCCAGCTTCCCCAAGGACCTGGTGTCTAGACTGGCAGCCCCGGAGATCAAGCTGCACACCACCAAGGGCAGAATAATCATCTTCAGCATCCGCAGGAGCAGCTCCCCGGGGAAGGCGAAGTAAGTCACTTGAGCCTTGGTCAGGTTCATGCTTCTCACTGCTGTACCCAAGCCCACCCCAACCAGCACCCCGGACACGGTGAGGATCACTATAGCATTCTTCCTGAGGAACTGGGCGCATCTGTGCTGCCCGGCTCTCTGCTTTGCAGCTTCGCCTCTTGCAGCATCATCCACCTCGCAGACTGTGTAACTTTGGTAGCTGTCAATGTGGCCGTTTGTTTGGCAGGGTTTTTCCATAGTTAGTTTTTTTTTTACCCCCTGCCCCCCAGTTTGTGTGGCACGGTCGGGTGGAGGATGAGTTGCAGGAGGACACGCTGTGCTCCCACTGTACTTGCAAAAATGGGCGTGTGATGTGCCACAGACAGTGAGCTGGTAACGGTGCTATCTGCTTCTCCAGCTCCCGCTCACTGCTCTGGGGGCTCACTCCTGCTCAGTGAAGAACTGCAGCTCTAGCTGATGCAACTGAGCCTCTCTTTCCCCTCCCTCTCCAGCAGACACTTAACTGTGTCATTCCCGGCCTCTGCTGCTGCCAAGTCGTCATATTAGTGACCCCTCTCTCTCAATCGTATGTACAGTGAGCCAGCAAACAGCTAACCAGGTGGCCACTTGATTGCACATGACAAAAAGGGTGGCATTGGGCAGGCAGGGCAATTCTGGAGATTGATTGATGTCAACTAATAACTCAATTAGGGGGTATTGAGGATCTTAGCTTTTATGCTAACACAAACTGCAAAAACCTGAAAGCTAAAGAGTATCAGGGATGAAAGGCTTAATGAACATGTGCAGTACTGTTTGGGGTGTTTTATGTGTGGTGTGTGTCATGTGTGTGTGTGTGTGTGTGTGTGTGTATATATATATATATATATGCTTATCCCATATGCACACATGAACAAATAAATTTTACCAGATGGAGGTCTGGAAAAACGAGACAGCACACAGCCAGGGAAATCCACAAACACTGTATTCAACAGAAATACACGCCGCAGTGTTTCGAAACGCGTAGAGCTGTGACGTCATCGCGTTTGTGTTGGTGTATTTGGAGTCCCTGGCTTCCCTGCGCTCCGGCTGGCGGTAATTTCAAGTGTTAGCAACCATTGTATGAGGGAGCAAAGGACGTGCAGGCATTGGATGCCAATTTGGGATAGGAGAACCTGGCCTGTTTACATCCACTCTGCAAACCTGGGACTCACCCTACCACCGCAGATGACCACAATAGAGATTTCTCTCCCACGAATGGTTCTGTTTAAAATCCTGTAAGTGCACATTCTTATGGGTTGCTGATTTTTAAAATAAATGTACTTTATTTTTTACTCAGTTAGGCCCCGGACACGCTTACCGCTGGCGCGCTGAGGCTCAGGGAAAGCGGGTGCTTTCCCTGGCCTTGCGGTGGCTTACCGCAAGCGCTCTCAGCATGCTGTCAGGGGGCGGTCCGGGGGCTGGCACGTCACTGGCCGGGGGCGGGCCAGTGACGTCACGGAGCTGGTTCGCCCTCATTGGGCGAACCGCTCACGTGACCGGCCTGTCTCGCCGGCAAGCGGTGGAATTTTAAATTCCCCCACGACCTGCACTTCCGTGCGCTTGCGGAAGCGCATGTGAGCCCCTACTAAAGCCGCTCTAATTGCGGCTGTAGGGGCTCAGTGCTGAGCGGGAGCGCACGTCAGCACGCTTCCGCAAGCACGCAGGCAACATGTCCGGGGCCTTACGTGCTATGGAGCTTGCGATTTTGTTTGTTTTTTGTTCATAGATTCCAAAAGTGGTTGGCTATACTGTACCACTCCCCTTAAAGCTGCAAAGACGCTGCCTGGATCTTCTATTGGGACTATATTTCTCTCTGGATTTTTTGTTTGAGTGGAACATTCAATTTGGATTTTCCTTTTTTTTTCACGATCACGTTATGGTTTGTAGATATTATTAGGTTAAATTGTGGTAATTTTAATTTATTTTAATATTTTAAATATGTTATTATAATTATATAAAATATGTTATTATAATTTATCATTTATTAGGGTTATTTCACATCCTCTTTAGCGCTACTTAATTTTTGTGTTGTCTATATATATATATATATATATATATATATATATATATATATATATATATATATATATATATATATATATATATACAGTGGTCGACAAATCACCAAAAAATCTACTCGCCGAACAAAAAAATCTACTCGCCACCTAGTACCACATGTGTGCTGGTTGGGCCAATAGGAGCTCGCCACGATGTTAAATCCACTCGCCCGGGGCGTGCAAATGTATAGGTTTGTCGAACACTGTATATATATATATATATATATATAGGCATACCCCGCTTTAAGTACACTCACTTTAAGTACACTTGCGAGTAAGTACATATCGCCCAATAGGCAAATGGCAGCTCACGCATGTGCCTGTCATCACGTCCTGAACAGCAATACCGGCTCCCTACCTGTACCAAAGCTGTGCGCAAGCGGGGAGACTGTAGAGACTGTTACAAATGCGTTATTTACATCAGTTATGCACGTATATGACGATTGCAGTACAGTACATGCATCGATAAGTGGGAAAAGGTAGTGCTTCACTTTAAGTACATTTTCACTTTACATACATGCTCCAGTCCCATTGCGTACGTTAATGCGGGGTATGCCTGTATAATTATAAAAAAAAAAAGCAAAAACTAATAGACGGTACTGTTCTGTGGCTAACGAAATGCTTTTATTTGTGTGAGCTTCCGAGATTCACTGATCTCTTCATCCGGCAGTGTGTTTTATATACACACACACACACACACACACACACACACACACACACACACACACACACACACACACACACACACACACTCACTGTATATAATATACATATAGATATACATCTCATGCCCCTGTACCCTGTGTTTCCACTTACCCTTCCTTATAGATTGTAAGCTCCTTGGGTTGGGGAAGGCCCTCCTTAACTACCGTTATTATGTATGTTAATATTTGTTATTTTATTGTTTTTTGTGCTCCAACCCTATTGTACAGTGCTACGGAATATGTTGGCACGTTATAAATAAATAATAATAATACAATGTATTCTTATTTTTAACTTCCAGCTTGACCCTAAAATATAACAGCAGATTCCTGAAGAGTAGCCCACAAGTAGTCTTCTGGCCACTAAGGACTATTTAATGGTAACAACTGCAGTGCCTGAAGCAAAACAAAGCCAGGAAGGGAGGAGTAATGAAGCTGTGCTTAGCTATTTTCATTTTAACAGGTTTCCTTACTATATATATCTGTGTATGGGCACTGTAAGGTGAAAGAAACATACATCAATAATTGTGGACGATGCTTTGATCATTCAGCTATAACCCAATCATTAGTGTACAATTAATTCCTAATTGTACTTGGTGTTATATAACTGTTAATTTGTCTCTATACTTTCTTACTCTCTCTTTCACTCTCACTCTTTTTTCTCTTTGTTTGTCTGTCTGCGTCCCCCAGTCCCTTATCTCCCTGAAATGTGTTTGGAAGTGCCTCTTGCTTTGCTCTGTATGGTGGTTAAATCCATAATTGAAATGTCAGTAGAGATTTATGGTAACGAAGAAGCATTGTGCTCTGTAGGAGAAGAATACAATCCAGCATGGCCGCCCTTCTGTTTCTGTGTCTCTGTGGCAGCCACTATTCACTTCCCCTGACAAGTGAACCATGTTTATTGTTGCTGGCATATTTGCACTTTCCTTGTAAAAGTAAATATATAGGACACACGCTGCAGTATATGGTGTGCATGTGTATTTTATTTGCATAGTGCTCTCTTAATTATGACTGGGTAGCTCTCTTTGTGCCACACTAAGAAAATCCTGAGGATGGAGAGGGAGAGTATTTTTAGGTTTCAACAATACAGTTGTACCACTTACAAGGTAATGTCAGGCACACATTTCCATTTTGTGTCACTTCTATTATAATAAATGGCCCCATTAACCTATTCTAATGCCTCCCTTAGCTCTAACTACTGATAGATTCTCTGTGCTCTCTTTATGTGAGCAGTTTTCTGCAAAGCAGCGGTGCGCAAACTGGGGGGGCGCAAGAATTTGTAGGGGCGGCGTGGGTGGTTACAGAGGCCCTGCGCTCTTCCCCACGACATTTAAATTAAATGCCAGGGGAGGCGTGAGGCCTCTGTAACTCCCTTACCTGCTCTCTGCCAGGTCTTCGGCGATGCGTCGCCATGGCAACGTGCCGTCAAATGACGCCGCGGGGTCATGTGACGTGTCGCCATGGCAATGCGCGTCAAATGACGCGGTGGGATTACGTGACGTCACATGACCTGCAGCGTCATTTGACACTGAGTCCTTGGAGAGGGGAGGCGCGACCGCTGCGGCTGCCGGGCAGGGGGGCGTAGCTCAAGAAGTTTGCGCACCCCTGCTGTAAAGCACTGTCATAAAGGGGCAATCTCACATAGCTGGACAAAAAACAATCCCTTTGAAACAATGTAACAATTGATTTGGCTTCCTTAAATGAATGTAATCATGCCTGAGAAAAATATTTGGATTATTTTGTTTATCTGGAAAGTAATTACAAATTGCCTTTCTTCATGGCCTATGGATGGGGGGAATGTTTGTCAATGAAGTGTTTTCTTTAGCTTTAGCCCACGCTGTCCTTATTAGAGAACCAGCAATGATAAGTTGAGAGGAAAATAGGGGGCTCTGATTGTACAAGCACTTGTTGAACACACAGTAACATCAGACAAAAGGGAGCAGCCCGAGCACCTCTCCCAAGTTTCAGCTGACCCTGGCTACAAACTAACTTGAAAAAATGATTTTAAACATTTATAGTTTTTAGGTTTCAAGCTAGCCAGCTCTAGCCCCTCAAACATGTCACTGCCGACTTCTAGGAGGCGTTTTTACAAGATGGCTGCTAGTTCTTTTTGCTCCTGACTGGGCTTTGTTTAATCGGCGTATTATCTGGAATTAAGATCTCCCCCCTACAGAGGCACATTGCCTAGATATCTGGCAAAATTTTAAGTGGTATATCGACCAACTTCACCCTTATCCCTAGAAGTCCCGTTAAAAAAAACAAGCTTGCGGGAGTTGGTAAGTGCAATGGTTGCCTGTTGGGCGGCTGTCACAATCAGGGGTTGATCAGACTACCATGTTCGTTTGGATCGTCAGACAAAACACAGGAGTTTAATACAACAGGGTTATTTAGCAAATGCTAACAGTGAATCAATCACAACATAGATACATACAAAGGTAACTTTCTGTGGGGAATTGTCTCCCCGGGTACCCGGGGAGACAATGGGAGGTGTAACGGGGGGAAAGAACAGCGAGGTCACTCACTGCAACATTACCGCCAAAGTCCTCTTGCCTCTAGGAGTTTGCCACTAGGGCCAAGTAAGTCACAGTTCCTTGAAAGTAAGAGTCCTCAAAGACAGGGAACAAATGGGGAAAGCCTCTGGAGCAGGAACCGACTGGTTCTGTAGTCTGTAATAGAGTCAGCTAGCCGGACACAAGGTAGGAGAGATGCTGCCGGAGCGAGCGGGTCTCACACAGGGTTCCTTGTCCGTAGTGCTGAACAGGTTTTCTCTGACCGTGAAAACTGTCACTGTGTCCGGGGAGCAGGCATCCATGTCGGCAAGCAGAGTCAGTTACCCCAAATCAATTCCAATAGCAGATCGGTCTCCAGACCGAGTAGGATCTGAGTAGGATCCAAAGGTCATGTACACCTCTGCTGGCTCCGCAGTCTAGGAAGACTCAGGATGTCCATGGACTCCCCATTAGCCATAGTTACATGAAGTAACTTACCAGGGAAACTATCTTCTGGATCAATAAGCCCCGGGACGTACCAGGGCTCCTGAATCAAAAAGCCCGGCCACCATTGACATGGGATGCAGGTGTATGTTTGAAACATCCTCAGGATGACTTTGGACTGAGGCAATGTGATGCATGTTGGCCAGGGCTGGAAGGACAAACGAGGTCACTTGCTGAACAAATATATCTTCTCCGCGCTTCTCAGTGTAAGGAGCATGCTGCTGGTGAAAGGATTGGCCATTCATAAGTGGAAAAAACAGAATGTGAATCCCTGCGCTTCTCCCATTGGGCTAACAATAAATGGGGAAATAAATATACATAGTGAGAACTAAATCTGTAAGACAAAAGAGACTTTTGGTTACATCCTTTGATCAAATAATGCCAAGCCTGCTAACCAACGTCAAGGTAAGTATCTTCACTGGTATATACCAGTTTTTAACTGCACTAAGTTACATAAGCTTATGCTTAGTTTATTAACCCCTTCAGGGTATATTTCACCGAAGTTTTCTATGCATTTAGCAGAGGGACCTGTTATTGAGACTTACCTTGACGTTGGTTAGCAGGCTTGGCATTATTTGATCAAAGGATGTAACCAAAAATCTCCGTTGTCTTACAGATTTAGTTTGCACTATGTATATTTATTTCCCCATTTATTGTTATCCCGATGGGAGAAGCGTAGGGATTCACTTTCTGTTTTTTCACTTGCTGAACCTGCTGGATAGCATGCAATAAATAAAGTACCCGCAGCACTCACATAAACGACTGCCACACAGTAATGCAGTATCAATAATGCTCTCATTTTATATAGTGAAAGCATACCAAAGAATTGTAATAAATACAGGATACTGCAGACAGGCACCCAACCAAACACTCTCACTTGTGTTTTACCATTTGATTTACAGGATATGGCCTTGTCATAGAGGTGCTTTTATGATGCAAATTAGTGTAAGTGTTTCAGATATAACTATTCAAGTATTGGATTTGAAACGTTTACATTTTCAGAGCAATTTAAATAATATGAAGGAACAATTAATTAAATAATGCTGAAATACATGATGTAAATTAGATTTCATGAACAAAGTTTTACTCTTCAGAATGCTTTTGTTTAACAAGTATCTAGAGAAGCGTGTTTAATATTCATTACAAGAGAGGCCACAGAACATTTCATTCAGCTACAATAATATTTGCCTGTCGACATAATACCCTTCACTATGGGGTTTTCCTACATCAGCAAATATGCAGACTAGCAGGAAGCTTGGGAAAAATGTATTTGCTTTTTATAAGGATCAAACTAAAGAAACAAAGAGCACTGACAGTATGGACAATCAAACTCTCACTGTTGCCCATGCCAACTCTGCAAGGACATAAACTTTCTGCTGTAGTAGACTGAAAGTCAGTGGACCAGTATTATGAAAATTGCATACATTTGAATCATTATGCAATTTTGACATTATCATACGACTGTCACTGTTTGCGATCGTCTTAAGATTGCTTAGAGATGATGGGTGTTCACCTTAGGATATCGGTTATGATATCCTGATCTTGGCATGTCAGAGTGTCTTGGAGAAAGCGACGAAGTTGGTGGCGGTTCGCCAAGCCAGTTAAAGCAGCAACACGAGTTTCACTTAAAAGTTGTTTTTACATTTTGTTACAGGATTGAAGCAGGGGGTTGTCGAAGCTGAACTGTGTTAATTTAAGCTTCGGAGACCCCCTGCTTCGAGAGATACCTCCGTAGGGGGTGCCAGTATCTGTGGTCAGAGAAACTGTGGGCCTAACATAATGGCGGCGTTTAAATGTCCCACATCATGCGGGTCAATAGGAAGCTGAGCCGTCATCTGGTTGACAAAGAACCAACAGGCACGAAACGCGGCAGAGTGACTGCAGGGATGTTGTGCCTTCAATAAACCTTTTTTTACGGCTATCCTCTTGTCCAGCTGCCTTACTAGCACTTTGCAATGCTCCGCCTATTTTTTAATTTTTTACACTTTTTGGTGCGGCTTCCTATTGGCCCACGTGCCTAGGACATTTACACTTGCCAAAGATACTGCCACCCCCTATGGAGTAAAGTGTCTCTGGATGCAGGGGGTCCCCGGAGCTGAAATAAGTCAGTCCAGCTCTGGAGTCCCTCTGCTTCAATCCTGTAATAAAAAAATAACATAAAATGAAACCCGTATTCCTGCTTTAATGTCTGTTTAATGACCTTACTAGTGGCTGCATAGTAGTGTGCCACGGGATAGAAGAAGGGGGTCGAGGAAGGGGGGTGAGGACGGGTTGACTCGGTCAGTATTGGCTCGTCTAAGTGAGGTGTGTTGGACTTCTTAATTGGGTTTGATATGGAAGACGGTGTCATGACTGGCTTGGGCGGCTGGGATGATAGTGTCCTCACGTGTTTAGCTATGTGACATGTGGCTTGGGTGACTAATGGCGATGTTGGTACGAGTTAAAGGTATACCTCGGCTCATGTGTACAGTATGTGATGACGGAGCAAGCCTGCTGGATACCTGTGTTCTTTTAATTGTTATATTTAATATGTTGACTTGTCTCTAATAAAGCTGTGACCGGTTTATCCTCTGAAGAAGTTGTGTGGCGTGATTTTTGGGAACCTGGGAGAGGGACCTTTTTCGAGGCATAGGTAAGCCAAGAGAGCCCTGGATTAGTAGGGGAAGGAGCGACATGACTTAGGTGCCAAAGGGCTCCTCCCCTGGCGGTTGTGAGATCAGGATAAGGGGTAGGGTCACAAAGTTATTTAAGGAGGAGCTTTGTCTTTCTCCTCCTGCTTACTCACAACCAGAGAAGCCACCCTCTTCCCACCCTCCCTTGATTTACTTATTGGGTTGGGGAAGGGATACTGGGGGTGAAGGCGGGGTATTGGAGATGTAAGCCTCCTTACACAGCTCCAAAGGTGTTTTCATCAGATTGAGTATTTACATGGCAATGTTCAGTCTCTCATACCTGTTCAGGTTGTTGGGTAGGTACAGGCTGAGCATGGATGCTTGAATGTAACAAGAATGAGTGCCGAGAACTTTAATAGTGTATGTATGTATATCTTTATATAGAAAATACAGATAATAGCCTTGCACAACTTAAACTACTAATATAAGCAGTATACTTGCTATTAGTGAACCGGTGCTCCGTGGTTCAGGGAAACAACCTGTCTGTTGTAGTTCCAGAGTATATGAAAGAAAGAAGAGACTGGCCAGTCACTTGAGAAAGAACTTAGCATGAGTTCGAAACGTTGTGTGTGCAGCTAAAAGAATAAATTTCTTCTCTGCAAATCCGAAGTGCCCTGGATCTTCCTATTTCTTTCATATCTTTATATAGCGCCATCCATGTACATAGCGCGTCACAGCAGTAATACACATGATATAATAATATAACACATAATGGGAATAAGCACTTGAGACATAAAAGTAACATTAGGAAAAGAAGTCCCTGCCCTGAATAGCTTACAATCTAAGTGGTAAGTAGGAAGAACGTACAGGGATAGTAGGTGGGTGTTCTGATCAGTGCATCTGCAAGGGGTCAAGGTAGATATATGAGGAATACAGTATCAGCATGGAACTATCCATATGCAATGTTAGAAAAGGTGTGCTTTAAAGTTGCAGACCAAGCAATATCCTACATGTGTGTTTTTTGTAATAAATCAGTTCTGTAATAGGAGAAAATACTTGTAGCATTTTGTTTTCTTTTTTTTTAAACTCTGAAATGAAATGTTTAATGTATTATAATGTAACAAGCATTTGTGTTTCTATAGCAACCATTTACAAAGTCACACCCCCTTCTTCTTCTGAAACAGGTTCTGGCACACCCCTTTTTGAGCCCTGACCTCTCTCTTGCAGTGCCCCAATTGTATCTAGTGACTACCTGGTCACAGGATCTTCTCTACAGAACTTTGCATCTTTAATCCTCTTCTGCTGCACTGATAGCCATTTAGTGAACCCCCGAGTTGAAAATTTGCCGATCGGTCAGCAACTTAGCTAATTACTTATCATTGTGTGGATTGTGTTGATGCACATATTAAAGGGGAAAAAAAACAAAAACAAACAGCAGCTTGGACTGCTGCTTTAAGATGGGTCTTAAAGGTGGATAGAGATGGTGCTAGTCGGATATTGCGGGGAAGGGCATCCCAGAGGTGTGCGGCAATGAGTGAGAAAGGTTTCAGGTTTGAGAGGGCTTTAGATACAAAGGGGTAGACAGAAGACAACCTGGGCTGAGATGTAAGGAGGGGCAGAAGAGTGTATAACCTTAAAAATGAGAAGTATTTTGTGTGTGATATGGGATTTGACAGAAAGCTAGGAGAGGGATTTCAGCAAAAGAGATGCTGAGACATATTTAGGAGAGAGGAAAGTAATTCAAGCAGCATCTTGAAGGATAGATTGAAGGGGAGACAGGTGAGAGGTAGAAAGGCCGGACAGTAGAAGGTTACATTAGTCGAGACACGAGAGAATGAGGGCCTTCTTCTGGGTTTTAGCAGTAGAACGACCGAGGAAAGGGTGTATCTTTGCAATGTTACAGGCGGACAAACTACAGGTTTTAGCTACATTGTGAATGTGAGAGGAGAATGTGAGGGAGGAGTCAAATGTGACCCCATGGCAGCATGCTTGTGATACTGTATGTATTGTGCAGCCAACAGTAATGTAGAAGGGAGCTGTAGGGCCAGGCTTGGGAGGAAGTATGAGGAGCTCTGTATTTAACATGTTAATAGCGTTTATAGCGTGTATAGTCGAGGTGGGAAACCCTGTGGCCAATCGCAACAAGTGGCGAATTGGGCATGAAAGTGTGGCGAATTTGAGTTTGCTTCCAGTCAGCTCCCACAGTAAAATAAACTTTTTCCTGACGGCGTGTGCTGGTTTCCGTTTCCGCTTACTGAATGAGTCATTAATGCAACACAGCCATCCAATACCCCCCTCAGCCTTCAGTTGGAGTCTAGACCCGACCTTGAACTGTTATCTTTGAAAAAAAAATCAAATGTTTCCCTGAGAGATGGATAAGTGGGTGATTCGAAATCGACAGGAACCAGCAGCAGGTGATAGTGCTGAAGTGAGTGCAGCAGCAGGTAATAGTGCTGAGGTGAGTGAAGCAGCAGGTGATAGTGCTGAGGTGAGGGAAGCAGCAGCAGGTGATAGTGCTGAGGTGAGGGAAGCTGCAGGTGATAGCAGGGCCGTCTTAACATATGGACACGCTGGGCAGTTGCCCGGGGGCCCAACAGCAGAGGGGGGCCCCACTGCGCCCGGCCCATGCGTGCCCACCATAGGGTTGCCAGGTGTCCGGTTTTCACCCGGACAGGCTGGTAATTCTGCTGCCTGTCCTCTGGTATAAAATTGTTGCGGCCTGCTGCTGCTAGTGAGCGCGTGGGAGGCTGGGAGCGACAGTGTAGGCAGAGCCCCGTGCACTGCTTTGCCCGGGGGCCCCTAATGTTGTTAAGATGGCCCTGGGTGATAGTGCTGAGGTGAGTGAAGCAGCAGCAGGTGATAGGGCTGAGGTGAGTGACGCAGCAGCAGGTGATAGGGGTGAGGTTAGTGAAGCAGACGAACAGTGTGTGTTGTTTTAAATGTTCGAATGAGCAACCTAATTTCTCAATTTTTACATGGTGTGGCAATTTTCCTTCTCATTCACCACACATGTGGCTACATCGAAAAATAGGTTGCCCACCTCTGGTGTATAGCATTATAGAACATATGGTGCTTTATTGGTCATCTGTCAAAAATGCTTCACAGATATTAACATATTTCACACTTGACTGATAACTCATGGCAAACAATAATATGCATGACTTTATCCCCTTGGTAGATGTCACTCCTACCCTGGGGAGGTACTTGGCTTGTTACCTGCCGTAAGGGTTAAACTGGCAGTCTCTTGCATAGAGTTAGTGATGCCCCATGTTAAATGGACCTCTCTAGAATACACTTTAGGCTACTGAATCAGGAACATGCTACTGTGTACCACATACTTCTTCCATACCTATCTGATCAGAATTGCACTAGGCACTTTGCTGTTGGGCTGATCCCAACACTGAGAACTCCTTACTACTATGCTTCCTCTCGTTTAGTAGTGGGAACAATCTCAGACCCATACTACTTGCATTTAATTGAAGTGGCACGTTCCTTAACTGAAAACAACACATCGGTTTGAGACATGCATTTTTGTCCATACAAAGTTATAACTACGCACCATAAAAATGCCCCATGGGTTTAATATTTCTAATATATGAGTAACTGAGTAAAATTATAAAACATTTAGCCAAGAAGTCCATTACTTATACTGTTGAGGTCTAAAAATCTTCTGTCCCGCAAATATTTCCATAAATAAATATATATTAACTCAATGAAAGGGAATTCTTCTTCTTCTAAGTGGAAACAAATGTGTCAGGAAATGAGAGCAAAATATTAAATCACCAAAAGAACAAAGGGTTACAGGACACACTTTAATCTATACAACAAACCTATTGACAGGACCCATGGTGAGGCCCCAGTCTGAACTCTGAAGAACTTGCTTCTAGAACATTGGGTGGAGCTGTATATACCCGTCTATCTCCCTATGGTGACATCACTGGTCACAAGACATACAAGGCTGTGGCTTCCTTTCTGCATAGTCATCCTACATCACATGATGGGGAGGCAAGCAACCCGAGTGATCCCAGACAGTTATCCCATTAAGGGCGTAACTCCTTAACTGAAATAGTAGTCCCAAAGGGGGGCTATATAGGTATAATTGTTGCAGCCTTATATTGATTTTATGGCAGGAGTAGTGGGACACAGGGGGATGGGAACATTTAAGTGAAGTGTCATACCTGGCATGGGTGACCAGAATGATTGTGCCCTTCCATATTTATGTAACTACAATGCCATAACCATGTGGTTTGGGTGATGTGAGTACGAGTTGTGGGTATCCCTTGGGCTCTTGTATATGTGATGACCGGAGCAAGCTGGCTGGGTCACTAGATTCTGTTAATTGTTATGTTTAATATGTTGACTTGTTTCTAATAAAGCTGTGAACGGTTTATCCTCCCAAGAACTTGTGCGGCATGGTTTTGGGGGACCACGGGGAGGGGACCGGTTGGAGGCATGGTTAAGTAAAGTATTTTTGTCTATTAAATGTGATAACTACGCACGATAAAAATGCCCAATGAGTTGAACATTTCTAATATATGAGTAACTGAGTAAAATAATAAAACATTGAGCCAAGAAGACCATTACTTATATTTCCAAGGTCTAAAAATCTTCTGTTCAGCAAATATTTCCATATATAAATATATATTAACTCAATGAAAGGGAATTCTTCTTCTTCTAAGTGGAAACAAATGTGTCAGGAAATGGAGCAAAATATTCAATCTGTAGTTGGGAAAAAGGAGACAGACGTTCTTTCATGAAGTATCTCTGCTGTTATAGTTCTCATAGATGCCGTGGTCCAGCAGAATTGTTTTTATTGTAGTTACTGTATTTGTTATGTATTATATTTAGCAATGTATTTGTGGCTAAGTTTTGGACACCTCATCGATTTTTTTTTAGATGGGAAAGAAAGATTAATGGAAGGAAACTTTTGCATTCCCAAATTGGAGGGATTTACTAAATTAAATTGTAACATATAATATATAATATCCAATTTATAGGAGCAATCCACCCTAACTAACCTCCATTGTTTTCCCAGGATTGGAACTCGGGTGTCCTTCGGAGCTGAATTGAGCAATTTTCCGCTCTGTGAACTTACTGGTGAAGTTGCCGGCATTACATCCTGGTTTATAAAGGGGATTTAAATGATTGTCCAATAGAACACCACAACGGATGATGTTGCCATCATTTTGTTTCCCCTTGAGGGAGATTTAAACCTGGTAACATCGCCAGTAAGTATCACTGAAACATGGGGGTCACTAGAGGTGAAACAGCGGCGTTTGGTACAGTGGAACCCCCTAGTTCCCATCCTAAAAAAAAATGGGTGTTAACAAAATGAGTTTGGGGGGGGGGGAGGGGACGGCTGCTTCTTTAGCACCTGTTGTAGCCAGGTATTTTACCTTCTGAAGTCCAATGGAATTCTTCATAGCCTTTCCCTCCTAAAGCTTCTGTTACTGTTTAAGTTGGTGGGGTGTCTGTTGGTGAAGCCGGTAAGTTGATAATCTGCTGCATATTACTTTTCCCTTTAAGCAAATGTTCTTTTAGGATTTCTTCATGCTTATGCTTGATTAAGAAACCAGTATCTTCAAATGTTCTAGAAGCAGATACGTGTAGCTCAATTGACAGATACAGCGTTGTATAATTTGGGTACCATATAACATTCAGTGCTATTCGGATGACTAATTACGACTTTCTGTATCTGTTGCATATGCATCAAATGCAAGAAACTTGTAGAGCTAACGTGTTAATTGAGCAGTCCTGTCTTGGACCACAGCTTACTAATGACAGTGACATGTTTGTGGTTAAATCGTGGTGATTGATACCTGTTTTCGCACAATTTGACACCTAGAAGTATTTGAAATAATTGTTAAGTGTTTATGTTTATACGCATGGTGAGCTGAGACTTTGGAGGGTTTCATTTTCTGTGGCTTCTCCCTTTTGTCTGAGGCACCTTTAACCAGAGAGGTTTGTGAAACATCAGACTTGGCAGATTTTTTTCCACACTAAAGAAAAAATGACAGCCTGAGCTACATACATTATTACATCCCATACAAATATCTATGCCACATAAATCCTCATTCATTTATCCTACTGATACTCCTCAATTGCCATTTATTTGAGTTGTCCATTTTGCGGGATCCAGAAGCAGATCTTAGTATTTACTGTATATTCTAATCAGACAGCATAACAGTCTAAAAAGGAGAGGACAGAAGCTGACACATGAAGACAAAGCCGCATACAGTAGACTCTTTTTTGTATTTGCTTATACTAATTGCTCTAATTTACAATAAGAATTCATTGCCCATGTGAATCTACCAGTAGAAAAGAAGCAGTTTGCTGTTGGAATTTGGGAAGGAGGCCAGGCCTAAAATGTGAAGACAGAGACAATGAAGCCGGCTTTCACTAAAGTAGGACCAAGAAAGGGACAGCTTCCAAAAGGCTGCATGTAGCGGTTGAATGGAGAATTTGTCATTTGTTATTATGAAAAGACAAAAAAAAAAGGTATGTTTTTTTCTAAAGAAGGGTAAAATAAAGGGAGCCATTTTACTACAGTACTGTATGTGTTAGTTCTGCAGGAGTGTGACTTAACTAGTGCATAGACTGTTCTCCTACTTTCATCATACAGTAGATGTCAATATTGCAACAACAATTCCAGGCACACACTGGAGACTGAGGGACACTCAGCTCTCATTTTTCCTACCTGACTGTAGCAGGCTACTGGCAACTATTGCAGATGGAACCATATGTATAAGTAGGATGTTCAAATGAACAAATAAGAGCGGATGAAGAAGAAGATGAAGTAAATGTAAGAGTTTTAGAGTGTTTCCATGTTTTAGATCCATTGGCAGCTGGGAAAAAGCTGAAAAACAGAAGACTGGTTGAAATGATACAAGCAGATATGAAAGCATCCTGAGCTAAACCGCTGAGAACAGGGAAAAAAACACAAAACAGTTACAAATACCGTTAAAAACATTTGCAGCGGCCCGGAGGACAAATAATGTTACATATATTACAAGTATTCTTGAGATAAGATGCTATAAAACCTTTCTGTTTAAAGTGAGCAACCAGACTGCATAAATACGTCAATATTTATAGACAAAGAGCATCACGGCTACAGTATGATCAGTTCTTATTTAGAGAGGGGGCGCGATAAGCACGAGGATTTAAACAGAACTGCAATAGTTACAATTCACTCCCTGCCCCACATGGCAAATGCAGGATTTAGCCCTTGAAATATCACTTACATCCAATAAGAGTTGATGAAAATAGGCTAAAAATAAACTGACCTAGTTCTGTGAGCAAACAGTAAACGAAAGGTAAATATGCTTGATATGTTTGCCTTGCTTTAGACTTAGACTGTTCTCAGTTTACTTAGTTCAGTGCTTTTCAAAAGTGGTTATCAAAATAAAAATAAAATCACGTTTTAGAAAACACGATAAATACAATGCATAGGGGCCTATTCTAGTAGGTTTGATAACTTTGCTGCATTAATATGGGCACGATTAGCCACTATGGCAGTCAATGGCTAACGTAAAAAAAAATTACAGCACCAAAAAGACAAGCACCTAAACAACACAACAATTAAATAAAAACAAGCCCTATAAATACATAACAATTAACTAAAAACAAGAAACAAAAATACAAAACATAACAATTAAAAACAAGCATTTGCCAAAAAATGCATTGCCTGTCACCTTATTTATCTATAGCCCAAAATGAGCATTGATAGATAAACACATTGGCAGTCAATGAGCAACCTAAAAAAAAATCAAGCATTAAAAAAACACAATTATAAAAAACAAGCATAAAAATACAGATTCAGAAAAAAACAGCATAAAAAAAACACAATTAGAAAATACAAGAATCCAAAAAACAGAATACAAAAAGGCAAGAATCCAAAAAATTGAATAAAAAAACAATCAATGTTTTTCTTACTTTTGACGTCTTCACCATCCGATTCCGAGTCCATCAATGAAACAGGTACCTCTTGACACTCGATGCAATGATCCTCAGCAGCCAGTTAGTCCATCTTCTTCTTTATCTTCTTTATTGTATTGTATGTCTTTATTTATATAGCGCCAAATGTGTACTCAGTGCACAAAGAATACAGTACAGGGAATTATAATACAATAAGCACAGCAAAATCAGACAATATGAAAGGATATCTCTGCCCCGAAGAGCTTATAATCTAAGTGGTATGATGGGAAACTTACAGAGAGCAGGCGAGGGAATAAGTGCTGTAGATGGCAGTGCTTTGTCACAATGGTTGGTAGGAGTGACTGAGTGTGGGACAATAGCCATGAGTTCAGGCTATTGGGATGTCTGATTTGTGAGGCGAGTTTTAAGGTTAGTCAGTATTAAATTAGATCCTGTAGCTTAATACCATTAGCAAGGGAAGAGGTGGCAAGGAGGCATGGGTGAGAGCAGGTGTGTACATGGCTGGGTCCATGTCACGGGAGACCAATGCTTTTAACACCAAAATACCCGAATCCTTTGATTGAGCAAAGCAGAAGATAAAATAAATTGTAATTTGTTTACACAATGAACACAGACAGCTTGATTTTCAAAATACTACGAAAATACACTTACTAGTTACAATGTTAAATCTGGTTACAGGAAAGATCTTAGATGGAACTCTTTACCGCATGATGAATCTTAGATGGATGTTAGGTGAATCTCAGATGGAACTGTTACCTGAGAGGTTGCACAGATTTTTAAACCCTCCCAATCCCTATCTGTACAGTTTGCAGCAAACCGATGCGTGGGAACTAAATAACCCACCTATCGTCAGGTTTTGCCAGTGTCTTACAGAACCTGGCAGAGAGCTTCAATATAGCAACTGAGCATATGCAAAACGCCATCTTCCCCTACTTGTCATGCGAGACCCCCTGCCGGATCAGCGACGGATAGTCTGGACCGATTAGCCATTTGACAGGATGGCTTATTGAACTTCTCTTCCTTTTCTCCTACCTGCTACCAAATGGTTAACACCTCCATATCCTTGCTAACCCATGGTTAACACCTTCTTCCTGGGTGGCCTTTGAAGCTGATTCTTTGAAGCTCAGAGGCAGAGTAGCTTCCCCTGCTTCCTATGTGAATGGATTTTTATCCATACTAAATGACTTCCTCTGAACAGTACTGGAATAAAAATATAAACTTTGGGGATTGTTAAAAACCATTTTCTTTTCCCCTTATACGAAAAACATTGTTACAATAACCCATACCTTTAAAACAGGATATGATTCTCGCCCCCTTAGTCCTGGTGGGAGACAAACAGATGGTCCCCTATACAATTACAGTATTACAGCCCTCACTGGGTCGCAGAGCTGACACTCTACACTTTAACTTAAAACCCCTTGGTCTGAGCTTGTCAGACCTCAGGATTTCTAGCAGGCAGCTACCGGGACTGCTTTGTCTGCACCACGCTACCTCCGACTACTAGGCAGATTGGATCCCTCTGTGTGAGGCTCGGGGAGCAACGCTGCCGTCGGCGTGCTCCCACTTACCCTCACTGCCGCAGGCTCCGCCGCTCCGCTCGCTCCCGGCTCACCCCATGCTGCCCGTCCGCCGCCGCACTTACGCACGCGCATGCCAGCGCCACCAAAATAGGGTCGTCCCATGACACGCACGGCGCACATGCGGTCACGCACACGGAGGTGCGGACATGCACACGGAGGTGCCGTCACACGCACGGAAGCGTACCTCAGCACCTAAGCCCTGCCTTCATACTCTCTAGGTGCTCCCTGCACCTGCACTCTGCCCTATGGCAGTCCTTGCTGGACTCACAACCCACGCTGCTGCTTTCCCATTGGACTTCCTTTCCTTCATATGCTCAGCAGTGCCACTTGCACTTTGGTTGAGCATAGTACCAGTTGCGTTGTGTTTACCTATCTTTGCCTCCAGTCTTGCCTTGCTTTGCTGATCCTTTCTGTGTACTGAATCGGCTTTCCTCAACCATCTGCTATTCTCCTGCCTTGACCTTGGCACCGGGAACTCGATGACTCTCCTCTCTCCAAACCCGACCTCGGCTAGCACCAGCAACGATCCGTACCTCTCCTGCACCGACCACTGGCAAGTATACTAACTCTCCGTATCTCTCCACTCCCGACCAGGCTGCCTTGACGAACCCTACAACTCAGATGCACCCTCGTGGCTGTGGGTGACGTTTTATCCAATTCCCACCTCAGCACCGCAGGTCCGCCTTGTTTGTGGTGAGCACACCGTGACACTCTGCTCACGTTGTGAGCGCAGCAAAGGAGGACAAGCCTTCACGGGGCAGCAGATGGTTGGCGTTGATATTTTATTCCCATATGCTGATTTTAAAGCTCATTCTTGTAAGTGCGCTTGTTTCCCTGCCCCCCCCCCGTCTACCCCTTTAATATTATTATTTTTCTCTCTCTCTCACTCATTTCACTGCTACCTGGTGTTGTTGTGCTGCTCACCTGCTAGGCTTACATGTTACTTAATTTCCGCCGGTGTTAGTGGGGAAGACAGGACAGGCTTTAGGGATATTCTTAGCTCTTCACTCGGGGCAGGGCCTCCATCTCCAGCAGACTGTCACGATGTGCTCACCACAAACAAGGCGTGACCGCAGGGCCGAGGTGGGGATAGATATAAAAACCACCAACAGCCTCGTGGGCGCGTCTGGAGTGTAGGTTGGTCAAGATAGCCGGGTCTGGGTTGGAGAGGTACGGATAGTCAATATTGTTGCCGGCGTGTGGGTTGGAGAGGTACGGATCGTTGCAGGTACTATTATCAGGTTGGAGAGAGGAGAATAGTCGTTGTACAGGTGCCGAGGTCAGGGTTGGAGAGGTGCGGATTGTCGTAGATAGCCGGGGACAGGAATAAAGAAGAGCGGAATCCAAAACAAGCCGGGTCAAAAACAGAGAACTGCGAACAAGAGGACAAGACAAGACAGCAAGGCTAGGAAGCAATGAACACAACGGAACATTGAATTATGCTCAGCCAATGTGCCAGTGGCACAGCTGAGCTTATATATGAGAGAGCATCCAATGAGAAGAAGGTGATGTGGAGATGTGTCAGCAGTGGTCGCCACCATTGGCTGCCCAGCTGCGCAGGGCAGGTGTGGGGAGGTGACCAGGTGAATTATTGACGGCTTGTCTCCTGCATTTGCTGGTCACGCGCTGCGCGTGTTCGTTGCACCCCGCTGACGGTGCGGCATGGGTGGGGTCCAGAGGCGGGCCGGGGAGGGAAGCATAAAGCATGGCGGCCAGTTCCTGGAGTGGGGAGAACACGAGTGGCAGGTGGAGCGAGAGAAACAGGACTCCCGGCAGTAGTGGAAGGTAAGCCGGGAGCGCGCCGGGGGCGGCGTGACTCCCCGATCTTTACACAGGCTCCAGTAGAACTGGGTGCAGTCCCTGCTGGAAAACACTCTTGCACTCCCCCTGATAAACTGCAGTCTCAGGCAGGAGTATATAAAAACAGTAACTGGTCTTTATTCTTCAAACAGAATACAGAATACAACCGGTACACTTCTTAGGATGTCCCTGGACTCAACCCCCAGTGTTTGAGCCCCTAAAGGTCTATCCTTAGCTCCCTTATTCCCTGGTGGAATAAGGGGTAGTATCCCACTCCCCGGCGGGAGGGGAAGGAAGGTGGCCAGAGCCCTGGCTCCACACTTCCAACCCTCAGCACAGAACTCAACAGAACTGAACTTAATTAAGCTCTGCAGCCCCTTTTGTACCCAGGGGGGAGGTCTTAGGTCTGAGCCACTGATAGGGCAGAACACAGACCCATGGCCCACCCCCTGTCACTCAAGGGAGCTGCTTACTGCAGGGGAAAACCCGGATAAACTCTAACACTGCCTGAACTGGTACCAGGGCTTATGCGCTCCCCCTGGTGGAAGCTCACAGACCCCGCTGAGAACTCAATTTATACATCATCCCTAAATTGGATAACATGGAACAATGCATAACAATTTATACCATACATTTTACAGCATAACAGTTCATAGCATAAGCAATGAGGTACACTACCGACACACTTTATTAAAGTGTGGCCGGTATCGCAAGCCGGGATATTTCCCGGCTTGCTTGTGGCTGCCCCTCGGCGTGCCGCGCGTCATAGACGCGCGGTCACGCGTCTTCGGGAGCCTGCGCCCCCTGCACGCGCGTCCAGGGCTCCCCGAGGGAGCCCTGGTGTCCCGCGATCTGCGGGACGGCGGCAGGGGGTTCCGGGGGACCCGGCGGACCCGGTAGCGGTAGGGAGAGCGCCCCGATCGGAGGGCGCTCTTCCGCTGCTTCGGCGCGCCCCCGTCACACTCGGGCGCGCGCCAGGCTACTGCTGCGGCCAAGAACGGGCAAATGCTCGAATAAACTTGGCCGCAGCAGTATGTCTGGATCCCTCCCTTAACATGGAGAACCAATACCCATTTAGTAAAAAAACTAACTAACCTGCCCTCCTGGTCAGGAATGGTAAGAGTACATCCTCTTGGGACCCCGCTCAGGAATATAGTCTAACCGGTCCAGGTAAATATTTCTCCCTACCCGCTATACTCGCATTAGATAACAGATTTTCTCTTCGGTTAAGTACTTAGAGATACTACACCTGGAGGCTAGGTATTCTAGGACACCTTCCCGCAACCACATGTAGTTCCTCGCGGAGAACGGAGCACAGCAAGCCAAAATAAGGGGGCTAGATACCGGTATATAGATAAAAATCCTTTATTCCATGGTAGACATCATGGCATGGGATGTAAAAGCTTCTTACGCGTTTTGGGTCGTTGCCCTTTGTCAAAGAGAATGTTCCCGCAACCACTCCTCTTGGTTGGCCTCTATCTCTCTCATTATGGGCTCAGGGACATAGGGGTTGTCATACCTATGGGACTGATGGTACCTCTGCACTATCAATCAGTCAGCTTGGCAGAGTTTAGATAATTTACGGCCACATGCCTGGCTCGGTAGCACCCAGAATAGTGGTTCATGACAGGGCTGTTCTTGGTAGGTTAGGGTTAAACCGGTTGGTTGAATCTACCCTAGTTTAATTTCTCAATCTCTTTTTCTGAGGGCCTCTGCCGTCTCTTCTGCAGAGAGCTCTCCTTCCTCCCACCAATGATCCACAATGTCCCTGCTAAGCAGCAAGAACCGTGTCCGGTTCATATGATGCACCACACCTAAATAATGGAAGGCGCTCCCACACTGATCATACAAATTAATAAGAGTGGATAGAAGAAAATAATTATAGGTAATAGATTTTAGATGTGAAAGTTGCTCAAAAGCCCTGGTGAGGACTTGTTTCCAAAAGTCCTCCTTTTCAAACGGCACTCGCCCAAAATCCAGATGGAGCAGGATCACCCCAAAAAAGAGAAAATAATATAGTGTACACTGTGTACACTAATGAAGATAATGTGGCACTATTCTCGGCTCATATGTTAGCCCACTTACTAGAAGGTAAGAATAATAAAACTCATACAATCAGTGGCTAGTGTGTTTCTTGTTTATGCAGCTAATACTTGTGATTCCCAGGGGTAGAAAAGTACACAGCTTTCTCCAAAGTAGGTTTCAGCGTTTCTACTTTTATAGATGCATATGGATATTCCCACAAAATAAGAGAAGAAGAGACGTAGTGCAATCCAGTATAGACAACTTTTAGTATAAAACATGTACACCAAGTACTTACACTTTGTACATGTGTAGCCCCTGTAAGTAAGAGCGGGCTACTTATCCTTCTCCTACTGGAGAAGCCCTGGTAAGGGCAGGCGCCAGTAGTAACCATGGGTTTTCCCCCCTCACCAAGCCCTGCCTGGAGTGATAGAGGTAGGCCCCTGACTCTGTAGCAGGCCTGAGACAGAGGGGAGGTTCTGCTGACATCACAAGGGGCAGGGCTGGATCTATTTAGTGGGCTGTCCTGTGTGTGTCTGTGTCAGTCTGTGGAAACTATAGAGGTGGACCAATGCCCCTCACCCTGTTCAGGGGGTGAGGGGAAAGACATCTAGCCTCACCCATAGTGCCTACCCTGGGGGTGGAGGCAGGGGTATTGCAGCCCCAACCAGGCCATCCTGCAGGGTACATTCCTGGAGGATAAGGAGTGGAGGAAAAGACCCTGGCGTGTTCATACAGTTGGAGTTACTGCTGCCAATGAACTGCTGCTGTGTGTTTTCTAACAGACAATAAAGACACTGCTGTTTTACACAAAGAGACTGTGTGAGAGCTGGATCATTCGCCCTGGGACCAGGGTTTTCTCTGTAAGTGTCCTATCCCACATCCCTGGGACTTATGGAGATGGAGGCGCTGCACCACAACCACTAAAGAATGGAGGCATATACCCCAGAAGCCTGGCCCTGTTATCCCCCACACCAACGCGGGAGACTCAGGCCCTCCTGTTCCAAGCAGGTATGCACCACCATATACATGTAGCCAGCCCTCAATACACCCTATAGGCACGATCTGTGTCTGGGGGGGGGGGGGGGGGAACATGGGCTACACATGTATAACAGGCAATGTATACAAGGGAAGCAGCTGGGCTTGAGTCTCTGTTGTAGTATCAGGGCTCCGGACAAAATCTAGCTGCAGTCCTGCATTCCTCTTGGTGGTACGAAGATACCCCTTCTGCAATGCCTTACTCACTCTCCTGTAGTGCTCCCTGTCTCCGGTATCGTCAGCTCTGAGTGAGTGATGAAATTTCAGATGCTCTGCCTCTAACCACACTTCCCCCAGCAATCTCTATGCATTTCACAGCACAACGCCACTTCTTCAAGCGTTATTGGGGAGCGCTGCAGCCCCTGCAGCTGCCCGACCGAGGATTTTAGCCAGGATCAACCTTGTAAGTCACTGACTACACATATTATACAATATATATCAATATCATGTATACATGTAACTTTATACACAAATATGTGTTGGGACTTAATAAGTTATGAAATCGGAATACCTAGTTTTTTCGTGCCTTAGTTACTATAAAGCTCATGAAACACATGCCTTTGGGCAGGATTTACAGGAAACAGTAGCTGAGCAGGAGTGCAGACAGTATAAAGATTCCTCTATGATCATTTTATATAACCGACACATGGTGGGTTTATTACACGTTTAGTTGTAAATCATTGCCATAGGCATTTTTATTATACGTCTCTAAATGCATCAAGATATTCTTTTACCTATTTTGCCCTCTGTGCATTAGTCTGCGTTTTACGGCCACAGGAATAATTAGAATGAAGGTACCTAGTACACATATTATTATAGGATATGCACAGTTATGCTTCTGCATTGATTCTATTTTTACCCTATTCCTAGCATCAAAAAAACACTTCCCATTCTGACTGCCTGTAAACTTGCCCGACCAACAATACACATAATGCCCCTCTCTCGTGGCCATAGGGCCACACTCGATGTAGGTGGTAGTACTTGGCAACTTGTGATGCAGGGATGGGATTTTTTCACTCTACAGCAGAGCCTGTGAGGCAGGGACTAGTGAGCGTAAAGGGGACTAAAAAAGGATATTGGGAACGAGGAATTTATATACAGGCATACCCCGGTTTAAGGACACTCACTTTAAGTACACTCACGAGTAAGGACATGTCGCCCAATAGGCAAACGGCAGCTCGCGCATGCGCCTGTCAGCACGTCCTGAACAGCAATAATGGCTCCCTACCGGTACCGAAGCTGTGCGCAAGCGGGGAGACTATAGAGCCTGTTACAAATGCATTATTTACATCAGTTATGCACGTATATGACGATTGCAGTACAGTACATGCATCGATAAGTGGGGAAAAGGGAGTGCTTCACTTTAAGTACATTTTCACTTTACATACATGCTCCGGTCCCATTGCGTACGTTAATGCAGGGTATGCCTGTAAATAAGAAATAACATTTAAGGAACAGTCTCTAGGTGACACAAACAGTGAGTTTCTTTAACACAGGCAACTTTAATGATATTAACATCTCCCTTCAGTAATTCCCAAAACCAGAGGGGGCACTTGTCTTTTTTCTGACAGTGGATAATAAACTCATGGATTTCTGCACTAAACATTAGGATTTAGGCATCGCTCAGGTTGTTGGTTGCATGAGTTACTCTCCCCTTCTCACTTTATTCAAACCCTAAGCTGGTCAGCATCCATCTGGAAATTGTTGCAGCATTCACCAACAGGAACATTAACTCATAACTTGGAAAACTGACTGGCACCCATCAGCCGGATTTGAGGGCTGCAGATGCACTCCGATACTGCTCCCGTTATCCCCAGCGATCAGAGAACCTCGGATCCCGACTCATCTACGGAATGGTGGGGACCCTATGACATGCAGGGGATTTTTTAAGAAATGCTCTATTCTATTTGAATTACAACCGTCCATGTTCACCACACACCAAGCCAGGGTGGTCTACATTATTTCTCTTCTCACTGACGAGGCACTGGCCTGGGCCTCTTCGCTCTGGGAGAGGGATTCGCCCCTGATCAGCGATTCCCCTGCCTTCATCCATACCTTCAATTTTGTGTTTGATGCTCCAGGACGTGTTTCTTCAGCATCAGCTTCACTCCTGCTGATTCGCCAGGGAACTCGCATGGTAGGCCGTACGCCACTGAGTTTCACACTCTCATGGCAGAGAACGGCTGAAATAATGAAGCTTTAGTAGCGGCATTTTGAGTTGACCTGCAGGGACCTCCCTAAGGACTTTGAGGAGTTCATTTCTCTCAGCGTATGGATCGATCTCAGAATGCAGGAACGCCTGTCCAAGAAGTGCCGTGCTATTAGAAACCCAACTACACGGGTGGCTCTAAACTTAGTTTCTCCGCCACCTCCGGATGATGAGCGTATGCAGCTAGGTAATACCAGATTGTCAGAACAGGAGAGAAGCAGGAGGCATACTTTGGGCTTCTGCCTGTATTGTGTGTCCCAGGGCCATCGGATCCATGACTGCCCAATTGTTGCGTGTTCGGGAAAACGCCCGTGTCCAGTGAAGTTGGAGAATTCACTGGACATCCCTCTTCCCTCTGTATCTTCCCGGATTCTTCTGCCGGTTTCCCTCTCATGGGGTTTGGTCTCAGTCTCTATTCAGGCCTTCATGGATTCCGGAGCAGCCGGTAATTTCCGCAATCTTTCGTTCGCCAAGCAGGATGCAGTTCCCTTTCGCTCATTGGAGATTCCGTTACAGATTGTGGCGATCGACAGAAGACCTCTAGTACCCGGGACAGTCACCCAAGAGTCTATCTCCCTAGTAGTGAACATCGGAGTTCTACATAAGGAGCTACTTCCTTTCATGGTAATCCACTCACACTCAGCACCTGTAGTATTAGGTCTTCCTTGGTTACGTTCCCACAACCCTAGAATCGACGGGGTAACGAGACAAATGATTGCTTGGGGCCAGCGATGTCACGGAACTTGCTTGTCTATACCTCGTCCTAGCTCTGACTAACCACTGTCGTCTGTGTCTCTCCCCACTAGTCTTCCCCTGGTCTACCAGGATTTTGGGGATGTCTTAAACGAGAAGCAAGCTGAGGAGTTACCACCACATCGACTTGCTCCCAGGAACCATTCCACCTCGTAGGCGAACTTATCCCCTTTCGGAGTCGAGACGAAGGCTATGCGGGAGTACATAGAAGAGAATTTAAAACGTGGATTCATCCGCAAGTCTACATCCCCTGCGGGAGCGGGTTTTTTCTTCATGGGAAAAAAGGACTGGTCTCTGTGCCCTTCCATAGATTATCGGGGGCTGAACAAAATCAAAGTAAAAAATAATTTTCCTATCCCTGTCATTCCGGAGATATTTGACTGACTCCGTGGGGCCTCTATTTTCACTAAGTTGGATCTCCGCGGAGCCTACAATTTGTTCAGAATTAAGGAGGATGAATGAAAGACGGCGCTCAATACCCGAGATGGACATTATGAATACTTAGTGATGCCATTCGGTTTGTGCAACGCTCTGGCCATGTTCCAAGATTTCATAAATCAAGTATTCCGAGATCTCCTCGATCAATTTGTGGTCATATATCTCGACAACATCCTGATATTTTCTTCTTCACGGTCCGAACATCGGATTCAGGTCAGGAAAGTGCTTCAGAGGTTACGTGAACAGGCTCTCTATGCCAAGCTGGAGAAATGCCAATTTGAACAACCGAAGATCTCTTTCCTCGGATGCATGATCTCCGCCCAGGGCTTTGAGATGGACAGAGCCAAGGTCTCAGCAGTGTTGGATTGGCCCTTACTGGAAGGTCTCAAACCCACTTAACGCTTTCTCGGATTTGCTAACTACTACAGAAGGTTCAAAAAAACTTCTCCATGGTGGTGGGCCCCATTACAGCTCTTACGAAACAGGGGGAGAATCCCAAGAAGTGAACACCTGAAGCAGTACAGGCCTTCGAGAGACTGAAGTCTGCTTTCTCATCCGTCTCGGTACTGGTTCACCCCGTCCCCTCTAAGCCGTTCTTAGTAGAAGTGGACACATCCGATGTGGTGGCCGGGGCCATTCTATGCCAACAGCAGGAGATGCAAGGGAGATTAGGCACCTGCGTCTTCTTTTCCAATAAGTTTTCTCCTGCTGAGAGAAATTATGATGTTGGGAACCGGAAATTACTTGCCGTAAAATTAGCTTTTCAAGAATGGCAACATTTTCTGGAAGGTACCACGCATCCCATCACTATATTAACGTATCACAAGAATTTGGAATACATTGAAGGTGCAAAGAGACTCGGGACTCGACAGGCGAGATGGGCTCTCTTTATTTACACGCTTCAATTTCATTATCTCCTTTTGACCAGGATCCAAAAATATCAAAGCGGACGCTCTGTCTCGACAATTCTCTTCGGAGGACTCTGAAGAAAGGGATCATGGTTCCATCATTCCACCATCTCAGATTATTTAGCAGTTTCATCTGCTCTATTATAACGGATATCGCAATCATAGGTGGAGGATCCTAGGCCTACGTCTGTGCATAAATCCAAGTTGTATCTCTGCAGTTTCGTAATGAGGTCTTGCAGTGGGGTCATCAATCAAAAGTGGCTAGTCACCCGGGAGTTAGGAAGACTTGGGATTTCATAGAACGCCTCTTTTGGTGGCAAGATACTCGCAAGGACGTTAAGGATTTTGTAGCCGCCTGTGCTGACTGCACTCAAACAAAGGTACCATGGACTCTGCCTTGTGGGTTGCTTTATCCCCTGCTGGTACCTACTCGATCATGGATCACTTGTCTATGGACTTTTTCGTAGAATTACCACCATCTAAGGGTATGATGACCATTTTAGTCATAGACGACCGCTTCACAAGACAGGCACATTTTGTACCACTGAGTAAGTTACCCACTGCCTTCGAAGTTTCTGAAATTTTCACCAAGGAATATTCCGTCTTCATGGCATTCCGACTGAGATAGTCTACGACCGTGGTTCCCAGTTTATTGCCAAATTTTGGAAAGCATTCTGCTAAAAATTGGGGATCTCACTCCACTTCTCGTCTTCATACCATCCTCAGTCCAATGGCCTCACGGAAAGGACTAATCAATCCTTGGAGCAATTTCTACATTGCTTTGTCTCTGAAAGTAAGGATAACTGGCTGGACCGTCTCGCTTGGGCAGAGTTTGCACAGAATTCGTTGAAACACGACTCTACACAAGAGTCCCCGTTCTTCTGTGCCTATGGGTACCATCCATCTGCTCTCCCATTGTCCATCTCAATTTCTGGAGTTCCTGCTATGGATGACAAGGTCCATGAGCTACAGTCTCTGTGGAAGAGGATTCATTCCAACCTATCTAAGGCCTCCCTTCAGCAGAAAAATCATGCAAACAAGTGTCGATGGCCAGCTCTGCATTTCCAGGTGGGAGACCACGTCTGGTTGTCTACTAGGACCATCCATTTGAAGATTCCTTCCCTGAAGTTCGGACCCACGTTTATAGGTCCCTGCAGGATTGCGAGACAACTAAATCCAGTCACGTTTAAATTGGAGCTACCAGATACTTTGAAGATTCCTCCGGTCTTCCACGTGTCTCTACTAAAGGCGGTGGTCCGTAACAACTTCTCTTCTGCTCCCACCTTTCCAGGACCTGTTCTGGTGGACGGTCAAGAGGAGTATGTAATTTGTCGAATTCTGGATTCACGTAGATCTCAAGGCAGTCTCCAGTACCTGGTATCTTGGAGGGGATATGGCCCAAAGGAGAATTTCTGGGTGAAGGCTGGTGATATTCACGCTTCCTCCTTGATCCAAGGGTTTCACCGGAGATTTCCTGACAAGCCTGTTTAAATCGTATGGAGATCGATTCTGGAGGTAGGAGGGGGGGGGGGGGAGGTACTATGAGGTTTGGCAAAATAAAATTATTTCCGGGTTTTCAAGTTCCGGTCTGGGATTTTGCTCTTGCTCGCCCTCTGTGGCTGGATCGTCCATTTTTGCTTCTGGCTACTTCCTTTAAAAGTGTATTGTGAATAAAGTGATATAAGGCGCAAACAACTATAAATAATAAGAATGGTGAATATATAATAAAAAGTGATGTGTGATGAAAATAAGTAGATACTCCAACCACCCAGCTCAAACCTCACTGGTGGGACCTGTTTCACGGGTTCCAAAGATTTAAGCAATTTTCTCAAACATCCAGGGGGAGCATATGGGGAAAAAAACAACAAAATACACAAATATAAGTGCAGACGTTTCTGGAATGTGGAATGATAGATTGTGTCTTGGCTCGTATAGATGTGCTACTCACAAGATTTTAGAGTAAATCAGGCAGCTGGCAAATAGGGTTGCCACCCATGTAGATAGCTTAGATCTGGACCCCCCTTGTTGGAGAAACTCTGAGCGACCCGTAGCTGACCAACTCTGCAGCCGTGACGTCACCTTCCTAGCCGGGCGCTTTGAGGGAGGCTCTGAACCGGCACACAGACCCGTGGAAGAAAGCCAGACACCCGAGGGAGGCGGTGAGCAGTTTGGGGAGCTTCTACTTTCTCCATTTGTGAGATACATGCTTGATTTTTACTGGCACATTGTAAGTGCGCATTTTATAGACCCGTTTTTTAAATATAAAGTTTACTTTTTTGATCGCACTATGTAGCTCTCTCTCTCTTTGCATACATCACCTTTGCTGACGGAGTTTCTCCAACAAGGGGTGTCCAGATCTAAGCTATCTACATGGGTGGCAACCCTATTTGCCAGCTGCCTGATTTACTCTAAAATCTTGTGAGTAGCACATCTATACGAGCCAAGACACAATCTATCATTCCACATTCCAGAAACGTCTGCACTTATATTTGTGTATTTTGTTGTTTTTTTCCCCATATGCTCCCCCTGGATGTTTGAGAAAATTACTTCCTTTAAAAGGACAGCCCTGTGAGCAGGAAGTTGCAGAGCAAAGTTCCAGTTTCCTGCTGTGTTCATGCAACGCGTTTATGCCCATTGTCCTTCACGTTACCTGATCCGGCTCATGTACCTCGACTATCCTTGTCTTCAGCCCGCCCGACTACTGCAAGTATCTCGATTATCCTTGACTTCAGCCTGCCTCGACCTCTGCTTCCACACTTACTTGGCAACTCTACTGCCAGCCCTGACCTTCAGCCTACTACACACTACTCTATCAGGACTCTGTCCCTCGGCTCAGGTCAGTTCTTTCACCTTACTACCTCAGCCCTGCGGGTCCGCTTCCTGTTTGAGACGAGCATCGTTATACTAACCTAGGGAGCGCAAACTTTCTCCGCTGCACCCCCCTGCTGCTCTCCCCCCCCCCTGCCCGCACCCACCGCCTTACCTTGTCTTCGGTGTTAAATGATGGTGTGGGGTCACGTGACCCTGCGGTGTCATTGCCATGGTAATGCTTAATGAGAACAACCCATCCTTGCGCTACTAGGTGGATATCACACAACAAGATAGGTATCTCCAATATTAAAAGTATCTAACCACACACCATTTGTGAAGTAATAAAGAGGGCTTCAATACATAGTATATATGGAGCTCAATATGAATATCACAGATCTGTATGAACACTGCCACGCTAAGGCCGCGGCCAGGGTGATGAGACGTGCGCTCACTCGGCGTGACGTCAGCGTCTGCCCAAGCAGGAGCAATTGGCTGTCCTGCTCACTACATGCTCACGCGAGGGGGGAGGGGGGTGGGGTGTACCACATCCTCTGTCACAGTGAATTTGTGTTTGTGTTTTATGAAGGGAAAGGGAACACCTTGGCATAATCTGAGGTTTATTAGGGTGACACGGCTGGTGTTCTAAAAGCCGTACCTTGGATCTCTCAAAAAATTCTAAATAACGTAATTTCCACAGTGGTTGGATTTGATTGGATGTCTTAATGCTAGATTTTCATTGGTTTTCCAGTCTGCTGTAATTTGATTGGCTTTTCCCTTGCCATGTGATCAGCCATCGCGCCGGAAAAACAAATTCTACTGTCTGCCCAAGCATAGCTCCAGTCCAAGCACACGTGCGCGCAAGCAACAGCACTTAGGACGTGTCCACCAGGAACAAGGAATTTAAACGCATCAAGCGTGCATGCGTGCGTCTCTACACCCTGACCACAGCCTAAGGGTGGAAATCAATCCAAGGGATAATGACTAATTGGGGCTCCTAATCACGTTGATCAGGGATCAGTACCCTGTATTGCTTTAAAATATAAAAACACTCATTCAATATAATTCACAGTATGTTACCAAATAGGCTTCTAGGTATTGATATGAGTTAGGCACAGTGAGATGGTTGCCTGTCTAATATTTGGCTGCAGCAGACCTCTAAATGCTAATAGGGATTAGTACCCTTTACACTATATCAAAATGGTATCAGAGCAATCTCAAATAGCCAGCTATATATTACAGGTACTAAGTCAGCTGTATGATAAAGCAGATCCGGATAATGTATCAAGTTTAACAATATTGGTGATACAGTGGTTAGTTTATGCCCCTAACTGCGCTCGCTTAGACCATCTGGTCTGTATGCTGAGCGGAGGAGACGTGCAGGGAGCCGCAACTATGTAACAAATATTTGAGTGCGGTTAGAGGGAGAACCCTCCACGTGCATGTGTAATTTGCCGACGCTCGCGTTTCGCGTGATGACGCTTTCTCAAGGCACGGTAGCCGAGTGCCCATACTGGGTTTCTTTCTCTTGTTTAGTGTTCAAGTCACTTTATCTCCCTGTGCCTCAGGCACCAAAAATATAGATTGTAAGCACATCTGGGCAGGGACTGTCTGTAAAAAAAATTCCTATGTGCTGCGTACTGCGCACACTACTGTAATTGTGAAGCACTTTGAGTCCCATTCGGAGAAATGCGCTATATCTCCTAGATCGGCGTATATTACGTGTACAGCTAGTTAGTCTTAAACCTTCATTACTAGAGTGAAGCTGTCACTTTTGTGTTTGTGGACCAATGTTGACCTCTTTTTAAGACTACGTTGCATTTATTTCTCAACTGGTGGAGTATGGAACTCGAAGGGAAAATGTAGAACAAAGATAAGTGTGAGCATTTATTACACTCATTGCTGGGAATGTTATCATGTTACACAACTCATACTGCCTTACTATGATAGTTCTGCCACTAGAGGGCAGTGCTGGTTTGCATATACAGTAGTCACAAACCTGCTACAAAATGCATGGTGGAGTCAGCCAAGGCCATATAGCCATTTTTATTTTCTTCTAAACACTTTAACCACAAAGAGGGAGATATTATTATTATTATTATTATTATTATTATTATCATTTATTTGTAAAGCGTCAACATATTCCGCAGGGTGGTACAGTGGTGTTACAGAGTGACATCAACTTCATTAAAAAAATGACATACAAGTAAGGACAGAGAAGTGCAAACAGATACAGAAGGTAATGAGGGCCCTGCTCCTAGTAGTTTTCAATATAGAGGAGATAAGGGGCAATATTGAAGCACAAGGTAAAGTGGCTGTTTATTGTGGGACGGAGTATGCCTCAGGGTTGAGTATAGTCCAGCTGCAAAGCTGATCTCACGACATTTTTGGGGTGAGGATATTAGGGGGTGTTAGCATGGAGTTTGGCCCAGCCGCACAGCTGATCCCTATGTGGTTGGAGGGAGGTGGAGGTTAGGGGTTATGATAGATAGGCTTCTTTGAAAAGGTGAGTTTTCAGGGAGGTTTATTGAATGTCTGGAAACTGGGAGAGTGTCTGATGATGAGTGTTATGGAATTCCAGAACGAGAGGGCAGCACGGGAGAAGTCTTGTAGGCATGAGGAGGTAATAAGGCAGGATGAGAGGTGGATGTCGTGGGCCGAGCAGAGGGGGCGTTTAGGGATATATTTGGGGATAAGGGCTGAGATGTAAGGGGGGGGGGAGCAGTGTTGTTGAGAGCTTTGTAAGTCAGAACTAGGATTTTACCTTTGATTCTAGAGGATATGAGAGGCCAGTGTAGGGATTTATCAGTAAAACATCCCATGTGCTGCGTTCCGCATGCTTTACTGTAAATGTGAAATGCTTTGAGACCCATTGGCGAGAAAAGCGCTATATGAAATAAAGTAATTATTATTATTATTATTTATATTATTATTATTAAGTGGAGTGGTGAGTGAGGTAGATGAGTCTGGGGGCAGCACTCTGGATTATTTATCTATTTATCTATACAATGTTTCACCTGGAAGTAATACATTGAGAGCTATCGCTCGTTTTCAAGTTTGTTCTGGGTACAGAGTTATGATGACAATACATGGTTACATGAAATGAACAGGGTTATTATACATTGCATGAACAGTTAAAGATAATATATGTTATAGGCGGAATGAAGTTGGGACAGGTGGAAGAGGGGAATGCCAACTGGGAGAATGTTGCAGTAGTTAAGGCAGGGCAGGATAAGTGAGTGAATTAGGATTTTAGTTGCGTCACGAGTGAGAGACGGGCGTATCCTAGTAATATTTCTGAGGTGGCAGGACTTAGTGAGGGCTTGAATGTGACGAATGAAGGGGAGGACAGAGTAAAAAATAATAGCAGCTTTGGCAGGTTACAGAAAAATAGGTAACGGCGCTTCTAAATAAACACTCAACAATTAAGTGATATACACAAAGTGAAACAAGGACTGTTATCAGCACCGCAAAGAGTCCAGAGTCTATGAAATATAATAGATCTACCATACATATGGGCCCAATCTGGTGGGTCCGGATTGTTCTCAGATGCCCACGTAGACTTGTCTCAGAACATGTGGAAAGAAACGCATGGAACAATCATAGTGTATACTGTTAGCACATTGACATAGACAACACAAAATGACAAACAAAACAACCACAAATGAACTAAACACATAGAAACTACTAAAACAATGACGCTTAATTAATAGCTAATTTGATAAAAAATACTTGTGTGTGATACAATATAAAACACATAAAAAGACAAAATATGTCTAGGGACACAAAAGACTGCTGGCTGACGATCTCCCGGGAGGGTGGGAAAAACTGATGTTCTACAGTACTTACAAACAGTAGGATAATAACAGGCACACAGGTAGAAATCCGGTATGTAGTGACTGCCTTTCAGTTTCAATCAATCCTTGAATCGGTGTAACTCAGCAGCTACAATGTATCCTTATATTGCTAAGGTAGCATTGCTTAAAGTTAGTTTCCAGCTCAAAAAGCTGGGAACATTGGCAACAAATGATCACAAATAGGAAAGTGTTGCAAAGGTCTTGCACTGCCAGAGATGTGGCCTAAAACCTGCTATAGAATTCAAAGGATGCAAAGTATATTAAAACTCATTAAAAATGGCATTAAGTTTAATAATAAAAAAAAGGTACTAAGTATTTTCTACTACTACCAGGGTTGCCACCTCTCCGGATTTGACCCAGGAGACTCTGTGTTTTGGGCGCTTACATCAGGGCTACAGGTTTAGCCTGTCAATTTCCAGGTGACGACGGAGTGCGGTGTGGTGCGGCGGCGTCTCCGGCATTCTCCGGTTATTCTCCTGCAATTCCTCCTCCAACTGCAGTGAACATGGCTGTGCAGCATCAAATGACGCCGCGTTGTCATGACAACGGGACGCTACGTACCGTCACTGCGTCATGTAGCGTCCCGTTGTCATGGCAATGCGGTGTCATTTGACGCCGTGCAGCCATGTTCACTGCAGTTGGAGGGGGAATTGCAGCAGGATGTCGGGAGATGCCGCCGCACCAAGTAAGGGAATTTTTTTTTTGCATTTTTTCCGGGTTGGCATTAAGTAGAAGGTGGCAACCCTGAATACTGCAGAACTGATTTATTAAAAAGAAACACACATGTAGGATATTGAATCGATTGCTCCAACAGTAAACCTACTCACAGGCAGCAGAGCTGTGGCCTTTTAAATCTCATCAGTGTCAGAATGGTTTACTGGTTATGCAATGTTTATCTGGTAGTGGTTACAACCAGGCACAAGGAAAGTTATGGTGAGTGCAATAATGTAAAAAAAAAAACTCCACTGTGCAGTGTGCAGCAAATAAAAATACCATGTATGAGCACATTCACATCTCAGACAGGTCAACAACCCTGCCTTTCCCGATTACCTCGTAGCATACAATGCTTCCACTGCAGCTAGGAATTCTGGGTAGTTACATGCAAATGAGCACAGTATTTCTATTACTATTTCTATAGTACTTCCAGATACTATTAAATAACTAAGTATATTATTACTGTTTTGAACTTTACCTCACCCTCCAATTCTCCCAATTTGACCAGTAAAGTATCAGTTTGGCAGGGACCCCTAAGAATTGTACCAGCTTGTACTGGTTTCTGCTGCTGCACACTCTGACCGCGATCTGCGACCACAGGCCAGAATATTCGGAGACACTGATTGGCAGGCTGCGCAGCCTCACTACATGACCAGCCTCGCTGAAAGTACTGAAAATACAGATTGGACCATGGTCACAGATTCAGATATAGCGTCATTTACTTTCGCCGGGGTCTCACAGATTGCATCTGATCTCTCGAGATTTTGTCGGCTGCTCGCAGCTGACTCACGATTGCGTCACGGCCAGGAAAAATGGAGTTTTAGCGTTGGTTGCAATACACAGCAGTAGAGATAGGGGGTACTAGTGTGCTAGTGTGTCTTCAAATCTAAATGCAATGTAAGCCACCCATTATTTCCGTTCATTTCGTACGATATGATATCCCATATATTTAAATGTAACCCACCACTTATTCCTCCAAAAACTTTACAAAGAATTTTAAAATATGAATTTGTTTGATTAGATAACAGTAAATGACAGTTTAGAGATAATGTACAAAGACTTTGTGTGAAAATACAATAGTACAATTTTGTTCGGTCTTCTTCCAAATGTACAATCTTCTTCGACTGGCATCTTCTTGCTCTTCGATACTTTCACCTGTAAAATGAGAGTCTTATATTTTAATAATGAAGAAGAAATAGATGCATGAATTACATTGTGTGGTACGTGTGTCTGTATGGAACCTGGTTGAAATGCACATGTGTTTAATTGAATTTCTGCGCATGCGTGTTTCTATGTAACCTGGTTGGAACGAATATACGTGTCATTGAATTTTTGCACATGCGAGGTGTACAGTATGTGAGAACTGAATTGAACGTATGCCTAGTATGGGTATGGACAAAAAAAGACGCATGAATTACATAACATTATCTGACAATATAGCTGGATGTGTTTCCTGCATGAACACGCTGTTGATCCTCACCTGCCCACCAAACCTGCAAAACATGAATGAAAAAAAGAATTAAACAATGTCTACTATGTGATTTTTTTTTTAAATAATACAATCTTCAACGGACAACCTACATATTCTTCTTGCAGTCTCTTTTACATGTTCAAATGTTAAATCATGGTGAGAATGTTATTTAGAGAAGAGTACCATAGATGCATGAATTACAGTATACTGTAATACATTTTCTTACAGTATCGCTCCATGTGTTTCCTGCATGAACAAGATGTTGACGCTCATCAGCCCGCCAAACCAGGAAAACAAGAATTAAACAATGACTACAAGAAAGTACTTAATTAAAAAAATCTGTAAAACTGTATTTATTAGATTTTAAAACTGTATTTATTCAGTTCATAAATTCATCTTCATGACTGGAAAGACAACAGCCCAGAGTCCTCTGATGCCGTAAAATTGCATTGATGGTGTCTTTGATGGTGTTGAATTGTGTAGTGGTAAGTTTAAAACGGCTTCTTCAGTGTGTCTATAATGCATCTCCTCAAATTGTTAGGAATCACCCTCTTCCCCATCGTGCTGTCAAAGTTCACTTGTCTTGGCCACTCGAAATATTGCTCAAAATTGACATGGTCTTTGAAGATTAGCAGGGCATATCGATTTGGCTGTCCTGCGCAGTTTGTTAGATCTGACAAAGTTATTTGGTATAACTTAAAGCGGGATGTCACCTACTGTATTCCCATTCCCACAGATCATCTGTGGTTTCTGCCTCTGTGGTGCCACAGGTGTGCTTTGGAAAGCAGGCACAGCTAACTGTTCTGGGATGACACGTTCCTGCAGGTCTCTCACTCGTAGTCAAAATTTCCTACCTGTCTGTCATGTTCTGTAACATCCCCTATAATGTGGAGGAGGTAAGGAGTAGCTCCCAAATAATGCAGGTTATTTTTCTGGGGTGGAGGTTATTATAGTAGTGGGGGTCATTATTGTAGTGGAGGTATATTAAGGGTGCAGTGGTATATGAGGTGTTTGTGGTCTATGTGAGCGCTGTGGAAATTGTGATACCCATGTCAAGTCGCAGGATCTTTTAGTCCCAGATTAAGGCCGGAAACATTGTATTTCTCAACATGGGGTTTATTTACCGGGAAGTAATAGAAATATGCAATAAATGCAAACAGTGGATGGCGCAGTGATTGTGAATAAATATATAAAGTGATAAAAACACAAATAAGTGATTAGTGAAAAGAATGCAGCTCAAAAAAAACCCTTTAGTGGATGATCTGTGATTTCCACTTCTTATTGCAGCACATCTTGGGAAGGCAGGGGAGCGCTCCCCTGCCTTCCCAAGACGTTTATTTACCGGGTCAAATAATACACCAACAGGCCCACCGTCCCTTTAAGTCAAAACAAATCATAAAAACAACACCCACTCCTTCATAGGAGTCTAACTACACATGTAGCTTCAGCCCTTATTAACTGGCTGGCCAGCTAAACTGGTTATCACCCAAAAACAGGTACTATTATATCTAAACATACACAGTCTCTGCACACAGCAATATAGTGTTTCTCTTATCTGTTTCTGTTGGGGCTCCAGGTAGTTCCCTCTGGACCCTGCAAGAGTTCAGAGAATCCCTCCTCTGTAGTTCCAACTTTATGAACTGGACATCCCCGCTTCAGCATGGTCTCACGTCCTTCATTCTTAGGGGAGCTCAGCCCCATGAGTGCTCAGAGAATCTCTCCTCTGTAAGTCCAATGTTAAGGACAGGACATTCCCTACTTCAGCACAGTCTCGAGTCCTTCCTTCTACCTGGGGTTAACAACCCAGGCAGTCCCAGCAGGCTCCGCGACCACTGTCTAGCAAGCCTAGGGGACTGTATCATTCAGCTTCCTTAGCTGGGGAAAACTCTCTCTCTCCCCTTTCTCTAGGGAAAAGCAGTCTCTCTCTGTGTAGTTACTTCCTGACTTTTAAAACTCATGTTGATTCAGGAGTCCAGCCTGATAAGCTGCAGCTAAAATAGCTTCTCTAGGGGAGATTAACTCCCTGTAGGCTGGAAAGCATACTATCTGCAACACTCCAGCCTATTCGATTTTAACCTTTTCTGTGCAGGGGTCTCTTTACCAACTGTATTAGTCCGTGATAACGTACTGTATTATATGTATTGTATATCATGTTATTTATTACTGTGTCACCATCTGTCTGCCTGTTCCCATTGTATTGCACTGCGAAACATCTTGATGCCTTGTAAGTGAACAATATTAATACATGCCCATTCTTATTTGTGACTGTTTTCAGTACTTAAAGCTGCTTGTTTAATCATAAATGATACATAATTTCAAATGAAAGATTCAAATTAAAGTCTGAAAACTATATTCTGTGCCATATGTTAGTTATTCCATTTAAATCCTTTCACCTCATTGAAAGCTCTTTTTCCATTGTACATTACACAAAGAAGGGTGATAAATCCTAAGCCTGGGTGGATTAGGCTGCATGCAATATATATAGTATACAATATATATAGTGACATAGTCACTGTCTCTGTATGCTGAAGTGTAGTGCTGTAGGTGTGCTTTCCAGCATTCAGGCAGATAAATTCCTCCTGGAGAAGCTAGCTTCAGGTGCAACCAATTAAGACAGAACTCCTGAATAAACAGGGGGTTTGAAAGGCAGGAAGGAAGCTGCCTAGAGAGAGATTGTTTTTCCCCAGCCATAGGGAGAGCGTCTTTTCCCCCAACCAGTTGGACACTGGTTGGTCTGGTTCCCAGGCCTACAGAGAGCTGGGTCTTGGGGCCATCTGGGAATCACACCTAGGAAACAGAAGCGCCATGAGTGTGAGCAAGTCACTGGATGCGGCTCTGCTCCATGGAACCAGCGTTCCAGACCTAAGGATGTAGCAAACCTCTGATGTGACCAGAAGGGTTACCTGGACTTGCACGGGACACAGTTCCTCATCTAACAGATAAGGACTTTTAGATTGTTCACTGATATTAATTAGATTGTGAGCTCTTCGGGGCAGGGACTCCTGTTCCTAAATGTCACTTTTATGTCTGAAGCACTTCTTCCCATTATGTGTTATTTGTATTATGTATATGATTGTCACATGTATTACTGCTATTATGTCTCTAAACATGAGGTTATGTTTTGGGGCTGGTAACTAGCTTAGCTGGCTAGCCAGGAAGAGAGGGCCTGTGCGGTCTAGTAAGTCTCCCAAGGGAGTAGGGTTTTATTTTATGGTTTCTATTTTTCCTTAAAGGGACAGTGTGCTTATTCTTCTGCTATTATTGTAGAGAATAAACCACTGGAGTTAAAGCCTAATCTATTGTTTGGCCTCTTACTGACCCCTGCCGCAATGCCGTCCTGCAACAATCTCTCTCTCTATATCTATAGCTATATACACATACATACACATACACACATCAGCAAAGACAGCATACTTACTTAGTTTGGGTGACTGCCTAAAACATTGCCATATAATTCAGACATGAGAGGTTTTGAGAAACATATGTTTTATTTCTGCTGATCAATAGTTGTCTTGCAATAATTTATTATCACTAATGCCTGCCAAATTTGAAGCTGGAAATGAAACTAATATTTTTAATTCCTGGTATTTAGTAGAACAGAGATCTATGGTGCAGAAATATATGCAATGGCATGCTGCAGTTACATGTGGGCCTAATTAAATGATAGACATTCAGTATCACATTAAAGACACAAATGCTTTTGAAATGTAGAAAAGTGTCATAAAGCAGTTTCTAATGTGCTGCAGGGTCTTTTTTGGACCTCAATAAAATAAATACCTGGCAAGTTTAGAAGTACATGTGAATTAATGTAACCCTTTCAGTGCCACAGAAAACCAACAACAGGCCTTGGTCGCGATCCACCGCCGGTCAGGACCAGAAGAGAAAGTTGTAATTTTCCTGTCCGATTACGCCTACGGTTCTCAAAGCGACACGGTGGCAGTAAACCTAGAAAGGAGAGAAAAAAGCAGGGTGCTTGTGGTTAGAAATTTGTGAACCTGGCAAGGATTTGATTCGCTGCAGGTGCGATCAAACTTTTGAAAAGGGCAAGATGAAAATGCAATGTCCAATAACTTTTCGGCATTAAACGAATTTACCACAAACGTCTTCGCCGAATCGAATAAGATGATATCCGCAAACTTCGACTAAGCAGACGAAAACAAATTGGCTCATTTCTACTTGTCATAACAGCCAGCTCTGTATTGGCCGTTGTAGAGTTCAGTGAACATCATTAGGGGACTTTAAGAGCTTATCCCGCCACTGTCAATGCAGCCAGCAAGGTGTTGCCCTGCACTTTTTCCTACAGGAGTATGTTATGTGAGGATAGTATATCTTTTAAAAATTTTAAATCCTCCTATTGTACCATGATTAGTAATATGTATGAGTGTGTAAGCAGCTCTGCACATATAATTTTGCAGTTACACGGTAAAGAATAACCCCTATTGAGACCTTAACCCAAAAGCTTACTGATTTTGAACTGCTTTGGTTCTGAAGGCACTGACTTCACCAACGAGTTAATCCTGCGATCTGTAAAGATGAAGTAAGCAAATGAATCATACTAGTGTACAGTGTTTTGTGCAGTGATTGTTTAGCGTGTGATGCTTAAAGCAGCATTATGCAATGGGCATTGCTCTTCTCTTAGACTTATTTAACCTACAGCCAGTCTGGCAGTTGTGGGGTTAACCAGTGTATGATGTATGGAGGTCCCAAAACAGCAAGTTTAATAAATAGAGGTGGCTCTCGCTCTTTGGACCAACTCTGGTCCACTCTGTTTTAAAGCTGCAGCTCAAACTGCCGTTAAAAAAAGAAAATTCTCCATTCAATATGTGCATCAATACAGTCTGCACACTGACCAGTGATTAGCTAAGTTGCCGATCGATCTGTTCTCCTGTAATCAATCGCTGAAGATTCGGCTGGGGGGTTCTTTATAGCACTGTTATGTGACGCACACATCTCCACTATATGTAAAATAACAAAATGTTATTTATATGTAGCCATGCTGTAAAATGGACTGCAGTTTCCTCTCCTGCTGGCAGTAAGCCTGGTAAGTTACAGGGATGCCAGCAGTAATCATGGAGGGTTTCCCTCACACCCTGGTGAGGTGCCCTATGTGTGGATGGGAGTGGCTACATACTCTGAGCCCACCGTTAGTGACATCAGAGATGTGCCTGCCTCCTGAGAGATATAAAGGACAGCACTGCTCAAACTTAGTGTTGTTGGAGTAAGGAGCAGGTCTGCGTTGAGACCTGGGGAAAGAGGTTCACTAGTGCTGTAACTAGTGGCCCCATTCTATATCATTCAGCATCAAGCTGTCAACGCCATACTGTGTCCAGGGACCTGGCACAGGGGTGATCTCCCTGAGGGGAGAGGGGATCCCACTCCATTGGGAGGGTGTACCTTTGAAGGGATCACATGGCGAGATGTGCGGCTGAGTCAATAGCTGCGAGGGGCAGCTAGCCCATACCAAGCAACAATAAAGAATGACCTTGAATAAAGACACTTCCACTGTGTGAGTCTGGAATTACTCAGCAGGGGAAGGCACCACCAAGAAGGAGTTCCTAATCAGAACCATCTCCGTGCGGACACAGAGATCCTGATGAGGTGGAGGCGCTGCACTGGATATAGGTAGGACTCGCACACACTACCTCAGCTGCCTGTCTGGGTTGGCAATCCCCACACAACATCATGCGGGAGACCCAGGAGTCCTGTTGCCAACAGGTGCACCACCAGACACGACCATGTAATGGGGGCTGGTTAGACCACAGGGGCCAATGTGAGATTGGGTGGGTCAGGCTAGGCCAGAAAATCCGTTACGTATATTTGAAAACAAACTCAATTAAAACCTAAAGAGTAGTGTTAGCTGTGCTATGCTACCAAGTGTATGAAATTACTGTATACGGAAAGTTCACTCCAATAATTGAAGTTACACAGACTGCCAGAAATAGTGTGCTTACTGTATGAGTAACAAGTAACAAGATTCATGCACTCTGAGAATAGCTATTCTCCTAAAAACGCAATTCATGGAGGTAAGTAAATAATATTGTGCATCCTATGATCTGTGTGGGAGCAGGGGTATACAGCTAAAACCTCTATAGTTATAGGATGTACCTTAATGATGTGATGATATGTTTTGTTTTTCAGGTATGTAGGACATGGGCAATGCTTTCTCTCACATTAGATCATTGCTATGTACTGATTGAATTCCTAAGATATGATCAGAGATGTCAAACTCAAAGGGCCTAAATCCGTGATATTTGGAGGTTCTGGACCAATAAAATCATGTTATTATGATAAAGGTCTGACTTCCACCAGTGTCCTTCCAGTGAAGTTTGTGAGACTGCTGAGTGCTGATGCAAAAACTCAGTGATATGAGCTCAAATTAAGTAGTACTCTGAAAATCAGTGAGTTGACATGTCTGTATGCTTGCTACTGTAAGGTGATATTGACTACAAATAGAAATTGAATAGTTAGTATTTATAAGAGCGCGTCTATTTCTTCTGTTTATCTCATGAGCATTTTTGGGGAGGTTGCAAACGTAAGGTAGTAGTACAGATCTACTTGTCCACACTAACAGTATGTAAGGGGGTCACCCCCGGTTCCCCTGATCTTTCTTTGCCCCCTGCCTTACCCCTGTGGCAGTGGGGGAAGGGGACGGCGACTTCTCCCGGCGGGCACCGCCATCTTGGTTGCGGCGCGAGGTTCGCGCAATGCGCAGAGGTTGGCCAGGGTAGCGGTGGCCATCGCCTACCGCCTTGAGCTCAAGTCTGTGCTAAAGAGACAGAGACTATCTCCAGGGTGGGATCGCCCCTGGCGGACTCTCGTGCGAGGAAGCATTGGATGACAGACGGGATCACCAAGCGGCAGATCCTTTTCGAAGTTGCTTGCAGGCCCGAGTGCAGGAGCGCTCGGCAGGTACCTTCCTAAGTGCACCAACGTATCCTATACATAATATCATTACACATAGTGGCAGCGCTGACCACGGGACAAAGGGGTTAGGCTGTGGACACGGTGTGGGGGGTACACGGTGGTGGGTAGGTACTCTCCTAGTGGAGTGAAGGACACTTGTGACTGAGTTATATTGTGGAGTTACCCTCTAGGGGAAGTATTAGAATTGTAAGTGTGTGATTATTCTGCGTTACAGTAACGTGGTTATATACATTCCTGTGTATGTGGTTATTGTATATGCGGGTCCTGTGTAGGCAACCTTCTACATCCCTAGAACCCTACACAGGTGGAGGCGCTGAAACCGAGAACGTTCCAGAGGATTCACCCCAGGCTCTCACTGGCGGAGGCTCAGACCTCCTGTGAGCCTGACAGGTACACTGCACCACACCTGGTAACACATAGGTTTCCACCCACACACACGGTATCTGTGATTGGGATAGAGGGAATACCCGTTACAAGTACATAATAATAATGTTGTTCTTACATAATATAGTAATGCAGCATAAACTGCCCAGAATACAATTGCTCAGACACAAGTCCTCGCACTGTTCAGAGTTTACAATCAAATTTTTAGTGTCTCAGGCATAGAAAGATATAAAACCACATTTATTAAACAGTGCTAAGTCATGATGCACCTTACAGCCCATGTGTTTGAATGGCTCGCTGATTAGCACTGCTTAGTATATATATTGGCCAAAATGACTTGTACATAATCGCAAAGAGCTGACACTGTGATGAGAGACAGTTTACCCGTTTAAAAAACAGTAATCTTTAGTGCCTAAACCACTGGTAAATACTGTAAAGAGATAAACAGTGCATAAAATGAGTTCTTTACATTAGACATTTACATTAGACGTTCCAGATGTGTTCCCTCTATTCAAACCAGCTAAGGAGCTTTTAGGAAGCCCCCTGTTGAGAGCTTGGCTGAAGGGCCAGCCTGCCATTGGCGTGTTCGTCATACCAAGTGCCACTATTAATATGCCCATATACAGTAATGCTAAACAATTATCTTAACCAGAAGGGCATGCGTTTCTTTTCTTTGCATTTTGCTTTGCTGTATAAGGAAATTATATGAGGAATAAAAAATCCTAAAAGCTTAATATTAAGAGTCCTTTGATTTCCTCTTTATTGTTATTGCAGATTTCACCCCTTCATTGCCAGAGAGTCCCGCAAAAGAAAGTTCTGATGCCCCTGCTGGTACTGAACAGAGTAACGCATAGTAAAGGTAGATTGTTCACAGATTCAAGCATTCTCGGCTAGTGCTTGGAACACTCTCCTGTTGGAATCTTACCTTAACATGTCACCATTCAGTGCCAGAGTGGCCTCCAGTGCATTGCAACCCTGTTCCAGTAATTTTCTGGAAGCAAAATGAATACTCCAACTAATTTCCACACATGGTGCATGGTTATCTGTATTGTTTATTTCAGCGAGAAACTGAAGCTTGTTCTTTTTTCCCTTTTGCAAGTTAGACTTTTTTATGTGTTGTGTTTGTAGCACATGTACCCCCATCCTCTATGAGAGATGTGTCTACGGTGTACGTGTGGTGCAATACCTGTAGCTCTCAGGAGGTCTGAGCCTCCGCTGCAGGGAGCCTCGGGTGTATTCTGGAACAATCTTCGTCAGCGCCTCCACCTGTAACGGATCCTACTATGTGGATCTGCCCGTTAAAGGACCCATATACATATATATAGGCATACGATCACACAATGAAAACACAGAGCAACACAGAATAACAGTTTACTGATAATAATATATGTATTATGGCTACTGGTTACAGCTACCCACTTGCCATGCATGGGTGTAACCAACCCCCACCAATGTTCTCACTCTGTACACAGTCCGCACAGTGCCCTATGAGGCCCTCAGGCACTTTACTGCCTTAATGTCCCCAAGGTTATAGCCCAACCCTATATGTGATCAGCGCTGCCACTGTACTATAATATGGGCATGATTTAACACTATGGCAGTCAATGGTCAACCTAAAAAATAAACAACCACAAACAATATCAAATTGAATCTAAACAATCAACAAATAAACAACAATAAACAAGTAAACACAACAAAATTACCAGTAATCAATAAAGCAAATACAAAATAAACATCAGAATTAAAAATCAGAACACCAAAAAACATCAATAAATAAAAGAAAACTCCAAATAAGCATCATTATTAAAAAGCAAATGACCAAAAATAAGCCACAATTAAAATTGGATATTGTTGGTGGTTGTTTATTTTTTAGGTTGACCATTGACTGCCATAGTGTTAAATCATGCCCATATTATATGGGCATGCATTAACACTGTGCTAATCAATTGGTATATTGGCATTTCTAATATGTTTATTTTTCTATGTAATGTGTTTTTTTTTGGGGCTGTTTTTTTTTTTAGCTTCACCATTTATTGTCATAGTGGCAAATCATGCCCATATTATATGAGCATGATAAACCCACTGTACCAATGAGTGGGTGGAGGGTGAGATTAGTTGCCTGGGGAGGGTGGTTAGGCATCCTGGGTGGGTAGTTGGGGAGGGTGAATTAACCCCTTAATTACTATAGCGGTTACTAACCGCTAAGGTGATTAAGGGGTTAAGGGCCATTAGATTGTATTTTTTATTGTATTGTTTCTGGCAACGGAGGACATGGACAGTGATGAGGATAAGGACGACCTTCATCGTGGTAGGCTGGCAGGAGTGAGTGCAAGTTTTATTAACTTTATTTCTGCTGGTTAATGTTTTATTTTCAATGGGCAAATGCACTATTATCCTTATCTGGATAATAGTAATTTTGCCCAATACTGTACTGTATGTATTGGGGTGGGGGGGGGGGGGGGGGGGTGAGGGGAAGAAGAAAGAAGAATTTTGGTACCTATTCCGAATTTTTAAGGTGGATGACATCGCGGTACGAGAGCTTCCTGATACCCCAGGATTTGGATGGCCAACGCTTCTAAAGGTAAGAAAAATATTGAATGTACTGTATGTTATGTTATTTTTACAGGTTTTTTAATTGTATTTTTTCTTTTAATGTTTTTCATTGCCCATTGACTGCTAATGTATTAATCTGTGCCTGTTTAGGGTACAGATCAATACAGTGATAGCCAATGCATTTTGTGGCAAATACTGTACTTGTTTTAGATTGAGTGTTATTTTTTCTATTTCTGTTGATTGTTTGGATTAAATTGTTTGTAATTTGGTTGCCTTGTTTTGATTTATGTTTCCAATTGTTTAGTGTTTTTATTAATTAATTGCTTTGTTGATTACTAGTTAAAATTATTTAATTGTTTTGTTGGCTAGTGCTTGTATTAATTTAATTTGTTGACTAGGGCTTTTATTGATTGAATTGGTTGGCTAGTGCTTTTAGTTCTTGAATTGTGGTGCTTGTGTATATGTTTTATTATTGTGTATTTTGGGCCTTCATGCTTTATTATTAGGGTGACCATCAAGTGATATAGTGGCATATCATTGTATTGTATTGTATGTCTTTATTTATATAGCGCCATTAATACATAGCGCTTCACAGTAGTAATACATGTGGTAATCAAATAAATAACAGATAATATAAATAACAGATCATGGGAATAAGTGCTTTAGACATAAAAGTAACATCAAGGAAGATGAGTCCCTGCCCCAAGGAGCTTACAGTCTAATTGGTAGGTAAGGAGAACGTACAGATACAGTAGGAGGGAGTTCTGGTAAGTGCGTCTGCAGGGGGCCAAGCTTTATGTATCATGTGTTCAGAATATCCACAGTGCTATTCATATGCTTCTTTAAGCAAGTGTGTCTTAAGGTGGGTCTTAAAGGTGGATAAAGAGGGAGCTAGTCGGGTACTGAGGGGAAGGGCATTCCAGAGGTGTGGGGCAGTCAATGAAAAAGGTTTAAGGTGGGAGAGGGCTTTAGATAAAAAGGGGGTAGAAAGAAGACATCCTTGAGCAGAACGCAAGGGTTGGGATGGTGCATAGCGAGAAATTAGGGCTGAGATGTAAGGAGGGGTAGAAGAGTGTAAAGCTTTACAAGGGAGGTGGAGTGTGAGATGCGGGATTTGATCGGAAGCCAGGAGAGGGATTTCATGAGGGGAAATGCTGAGACAGATCTAGGAAAGAGTAGAGTGATTCTGGCAGCAGCATTTAGGATAGATTGTAGGGGAGACAGGTGAGAGGCAGGAAGGCAGGACAGCAGGAGGTTACAGTAATCAAGACGGGAGAGAATGAGGGCCTGAGTCAGAGTTTTAGCAGTCGAGCAACAGAGGAAAGGGCGTATCTTTGTTATATTGCGGAGGAAAAAGCGACAAGTTTTAGAAATGTTTTGAATGTGAGGGGCGAATGTGAGAGAGGAGTCGAGTGTGACCCCTAGGCAGCGTGCTTGGGCTACTGGGTGAATGATCGTAGTTCCAACAGTAATGTGGAAGGAGGTAGTAGGGCCAGATTTGGGAGGAAGTATGAGGAGCTCTGTTTTAGCCATGTTGAGTTTAAGGCGGCGGAGGGCCTCCAGGATGATATAGCAGAGAGACATTCAGAAACTTTGGTTTGTACAGCAGGTGTAAGGTCGGGTGTTGAAAAGTATATTTGTGTATTGTCAGCATAGAGGTGATATTTAAACCCAAAAGATGTTATTAGGTCACCTAGAGAGAGTGTGTACAGAGAAAAGAGAAGAGGTCCCAGGACAGAGCCCTGGGGTACCCCCACAGAGAGATCAATAGAGGAGGAGGAGGTGTTAGCAGAAGAGACACTGAAAGTACGATGGGAGAGGTAGGATGAGATCCAGAATAGAGCTTTGTTCCGAATACCAAGAGTATGGAGAATATGAAGGAGAAGAGGGTGGTCCACGGTGTCAAATGCTGCAGAGAGGTCGAGTAATATGAGCAGAGTGTAATGACCTCTGTCTTTGGCAGCATGGAGGTCGTAAGTTATTTTAGTGAGGGCTGTTTCCGTGGAGTGAGCAGTGCAGAAGCCAGATTGTAGAGGGTCTAGGAGAGAGTAGGTGTTGAGAAAATGGAGCAAGCCAGAGAATAGATGCTCATATTATATGGGTATGATGTACCACTATGCCAATCAATGGGTACAGAGTTGGTATAGTGGTTCCGGGGTGGGTGGTTAGGCCTCCCAGGTGGGTATCGGGGCAGGGTGGGTTAACCCTTAATTACTATAGCGGTTATTAACCGCTAAGGTGATTAAGGGGTTAGGGGCCATTAGATTATTTTATTTCATGTATTGTTTCTGGTAACGGAGGACATGGCCCTGCAATATGCTGACGAGAATGCCCTTCATGATGGCAGGGGTAAGTAGAAAGGTTTATTTACTTTATTTATGCTGCCTGGCTAATGTTTTATTTAAAAATGGGCAAATGAGCTATTATCCATATCTGGATAATAGTTATTTTGACCAGTATGTGTTGGGGGAGTGGGTGTATTTATTGCAATGTATGCCAAAATGTTTTATTTATTTTTTTGCTACAGGATTGGAACCGCAAGCCCACGGACACCTGCGGGGACCACCTGAGGACTCCCAGACACCCACGGGGACCACCCAGGGACCCCGTTGAGGCCCTTGGACACCTGCCGAGACTACGTGGAGGCCCATGTACACTCACGGGGACCACCCAGGGACCCCCGCCAGCCTCTGGTATCAATACTGTGTATAAAAAAAATAATTATGGTGTTATGTGGGGGCACAGGGAGTGGGTTGTGTATTGGTGGTTAGTACATAGTGTAATGTTTATTAGAAGCAGAGGGTGTGAATGAAGGGCCAAGTACCTGCTTCACTCAACCCCTGTGCCATCAATAAACCTGCTATTGTGCCTTTATCCCTTCATTGCCTTAGCGGCTATCTGCTTAGGTAAGGAAGCTGCTTTAATGTAATTGTTATTAATAGTGTGCTTCCCTAATTACAGGCCAAGATATGGGGTGCCGGCATCTCCTTCATTATTTAAATCCCCCAGTAAACTGACGCGGATGTTTTAAAAATGGCGGTGATACTGGCACCCGATGACCTATACCGGGGCCTGTAACTCGAGAATCAGGGGGTCCTTGAGGCAGAAATCAAAGCGGTTCAGCTAAGGAGACCCCTTGCTCCCGCACACTATTAATAAAATTTACATTAAAGCAGCTATATTACAATAGCAGATAGCCACTATGGTAATGAATTTGCTTAATTGTTTTTATTTGGGTTTTAATACTAATGTAGATGAGCTGGGGGTCTCCGAAGCAGAACCTTGTTGATTTGAGGTCCGGGGACCTCCTGTTTCCCGAGATATAGGCCCCGTTATGTGCTGGTATCTCCTATGCATTTAAATGTCCCGTGTCACGTGACCGTGGGAATAAAATGCATAGGAGATACCAGCACCCCATAACGGGGCCTGTATCTCGGGAAACAGGGGGTCCCTGGACCTGAAATCAACGCGGTTCTGCTCCGGAGACCCCCTGTTCATCTACACTAGTAATAAAATGTAAATTAAAAAAACATTAATTTAGGGCGAGATTTGCGCAGGGATAGGTGGCTCTCTCTCTCTGCAGCAGAAAGAACACGCCGGGTGAGCCCTTTTCAGGGAGACGATCATCACGCCGCTGGCTACTCGCCATTTTTGCAAATGTTGCTATCACAGGTATTCGGGGCTTTCTGCATACCGTGATAGCAACGCTGTCAAAAATTACAATTGAAATAGCCTGGCGATTTATTTTTTGATCCGCGCTTAGTGCATAGGCCACATAGTCGGACGCAAAAGCACTGATTTTATCACTGCTTTGTGAATAGGCGCCTTGGTGCTGAACAGTCAAGGAGCACATTGCAGAACACTGAAGAATTCATAATTGTATTAAAATGCGTCAGGGGCTATCGTAAATGTGATCTTATACTATACATTCTATGCATATATGAGGCCTAGATCATCCCTTTAATGTGGCCCTGTGTTCTGCTGTTCAACATCCTTCCCCTATTTTCTAACGTACAAGTTACACTCATCTTGTTATCTTTCACAACCACTTACATACAGATGCACTTCATTCCGTGCTTTGTCTGTCACAGTGTTTTTTTGTTTTTGCTTTTTACAAGCTGCTCTTTGGATAGTTTTTTTTTTTTTCAATGGCTTTCTTTGATTTTACAACCAGTATGTTCTTTGGTAACTTGGCAGCGGCAGTGACTGCTTTTTTCCCCCTCTGCTCTCAGCCTCTCTTTTATTGCTTGGCTGGGTTTCCTCCCTCCTCCCTTATTCGGGTAATTTGAGGATAAAGTCTCAGCTCCGTCTCCAACTATTTCTTGCGTTATTGGTAAAAAAGCAGGAATGAGTATAAACAAAGAAAATGTGAATGGGCGTACCTTCAAAGACAATTTTTTTGTTCAATCCGGAAAAATAAGTAGTTTTCTCTTACAGATAAAATGTAAGCTTGACAATATTTTGTCATGTATACAATTGGTTTGGTTGATATTCAGAACTACAGTTTCACTGCTTTTGTGGGTATCATTTTCACCTGAGCGTTAAGGAATTAAAACATAAGCAAGAATGAAATCTTTAGAGAAAATAATAACAGGTAATTGTAACCCTCTATTAAGTTTATGCAGCAGAGACACACACTGCCCCCTGCCTGGATCCTCTCCATGGTATGTTCGGGATTTACCTTGTTGATGGGCATGGCCTCAGCCAATGACATTGGACTCAGCCAATGACATTGGACTCTGAAGAACAGGGGGTTACAAAGGGAGAGTCTTTAAGAGTCCGTGGTGGAGCATGAGGGAATCGGGGGATCCTGAGGGAACTCGGCGCATGTCATAGTGATCTGGGAACCAGTTCATTAGCAGTACAACTCAGCACATACTGGGTGACCATACCATGGTTCCGTCCCATAGTGGAGTCAGCGCAGAGCAGCGATCTACTTGATAAAGGGAGGCAGGTTGTAGCTACCGCAGGGATCCTCAACACTGACAAGTAAAGGGTACCTAAGTCTTTGTGAAGACGCAGGTTTAAATTCTGCCACAGCCAGAATTAACCCCTTCACCCACCCCCCCCCCTTCCCTCAGGGCCAGTTGATTGTACTATATCATGCCCCCTCTTTCCACAGAGGGGAAGTGGGGGCATGTACCCACCGAATAGAAGGGGAGCCCTTTCCAACCAGTGTTATGGGAACTTCAGAGGCAATTTGTATTGCTAACCTTTTAGGGTGATGGCAAGAACTTAAAAAATATAAATATTTAAAATAAATACAGTACATTGAACTCACATAAATGAACATATTTCCCAGGTATCTTAGAAGTGTTTACCGATGTTTTCACACATGGATTATACTGTATGTGGAAGTATGTAAATCAATCTCTCTCTCTCTCTCTCTCTCTCTCTCTCTCTCTCTCTCTCTCTCTCTCTCTCTCTCTCTCTCTCTCTCTCTCTCTCTCTCTCTCTCTCTCTCTCTCTCTCTCTCTCCCTCTCTCCCTCTCTCTCTCTCTCTCTCTCTCTCTCTCTCTCTCTCTCTCTCTCTCTCTCTCTCTCTCTCTCTCTCCCTCTCCCTCTCCCTCTCTCTCCATTAACCTTAACAGAGAGCGTAGCGTAATAGTCTTTGCTTCAGCAAATGCTGCTTTATGATTAACGAGCAGAAACTTAGGTAACATTACCTTAAATAGACTAATGGAGATTAGTGACTCTGGGCCTTTGATGACTGTAGCAGTGGCTCTCAATGCCAGTCCTCAAGACAAGAGCCCCAAAAAGGTCAGGTTTTAAGGCTATCCCGGCTTCAGCATAGGTGGTTCGATCACAACTATAGCATCTGTAGTTAGCTAGTATGAGCCTCCTGAGGATTTCAGTAAGCACTTGTCACACAGTGCTGTTGTCTTCATGAAGATGCCCTATTTTCAGCTACTACAGGTCAGCAGAGAGAGGGATTAATCCTGACTTGATGCCTGGTTCAAGTCCCTGTCAGTTGGTGGGAGCGAAGAGAAAGTTGAGCCGGAGCAGTGATACACTCATTAGAGCTCTAGCAGCAGAACTAAATATGATCTTGCTGTCTGAATGCACTCTGCACTTCAAGTGACAATGTTAAAGGCCTGTGATTTTGTCGACTTGTGAATATTTGCACTAGATTATGATACTTTGCACTGATGACTTTACCTTGGTAAACCCTTGTACCCTCATCAACAATGCCGGCTGTACCCCTTTCTCAGCTTGAACATTTCTTCACCGCTTGCCTCGTTTTCCTTTCATGGTTTCCTTTATTCTCTCCACCCTAATTTCTTTACCCATATTTCTGTTCCCATCAGCGTTATTGTTTCCTGCATACACCTCCAATCAGAACTCTAGCTATCACCAATCCCTTTCTGATCCTACTATTCCCTCTCCTCTCTCTCTGGATGTGCCTGCCATTTATTGCCCTCCGATCTGCTCTTTATCTAACATGTATGTATGTCTTTATTTATATAGCGCCATTAATATACATAGCGCTTCACAGCATTAATACACATAACAATCATATAAATAACAAATAATACAAATAACACATAATGGGAAGAAGTGCTTCAGACATAAAAGTAACATTTAGGAAAAAGAGTCCCTGCTCCGAAGAGCTTACAATCTAATAGGTAGGAAGAACGTACAGAGACAGTAGTAGGGTGTTCTGGTAAGTGCGCCTGCAAGGGGCCAAAGTTTATGTATGAGGTGTATAGTATCAGCCACGGAGCTACTCATATGTTTCGTTAAGCATGTGGGTCTTAAAGGTGGATACAGAGGGTGCTGGTCAGATATTGAGGAGAAGGGCATTCCAGAAGTGTGGGGCAGTTAGTGAGAAAGGTTTAAGGTGGGAGAAGGCTTTAGATACAAAAGGGGTAGAGAGAAGACTTTCTTGAGCTGTCATGGAACAGGAATACTCCTGTCTGCACTTCTGTTTCACCCCCCCCTTTCCTCGCAGCCCTGTTTGTCAGCTTATTAGTGCCAGCTGTATGTGTTTGGTTCTGCACACAAACACAGTGATTGTGTGATAAACACAGTGCCATTTCCCCTCTCCCAGCAGCTTGCTGTATTAAAGATGCAACATTATTGCTACATGTTGTACCTCCCCTAGACACTCCTGTGAGTTGCCATGGCAGCCCCAGCTTTTCTCTCAAATGGGCTAGTCTGCTTTCTCCCCCTCTGCTCTGCCCACAGATGGTCTGTCCCCAGACTATCTTACTACCCAGCATACATTGCCATTTCCTTTTCCACCATTCCTCTGGACTCGTGAGTACCTTGCTGTAACCCCTGTAATGGTGCTGCAGGATTATCTTTTCACCTCCCTTTACTACTAAGCACACACAGAGATATTTAGACCTACACCTCTACACAAGAGACTGTTTTTTCCTGCTTTCTCCAAAATAAAGTAAGAAAAGAAACAGACCTTGTCGTGTTTGGAAAAGAGGGCCGAGTTTACACTATCTGAGCTAAGTCATCTTACACGTGACCCTCTGGCTTCCAGAATATGAGCGGAACGCAAGAGTCGGGATGGTGCATAGCGAGAAATTAGGGCTGAGATGTAAGGAGGAGCAGAAGAGTGTAAAGCTTTAAAAGTGAGGAGGAGAATTGAGTGTATGACATCAGATTTCTGTCTTGCCTGTCTCTTCACGCGCTAATATTTGACTCTTTTCGGTGACTTGACCTGCATAGAAACACAGAACTTGACAGCAGATAGGAACTCCTTGTCCCACCTCGTCTAACCATTTTGCTATCTGCTGTAAAATCTCAGACAGTATATGATGCTTGGTTTTCTTTCATATTTAGGATAGCCTTATCGCTATGCAAAGCATTTTTTTTTATTTCCCTTACTGGATTAGCCTCTACCGCCTCTATAGGTGGGCTATTCCACAAAACCACTCCCCTTTTTGGGAAGCCTGCCACCCTTCAGCCTCAGCACAGGACCTCTTGTTTGAGCACTTCTCTTTATCTGAAATATGCTTCCCTCCTGCACTTTGTTGAAACACTCAGTCCCCCCTCTTTCTTATCTCCTCTCAGCTGTACCTAATAAGGTCTTTCAGTCCTTTCTGATTTATGCTGTAGACCATACACAATTTTATTAGCTCTACTTGGCACAAACTCCAATTTATTTCCATCAGGAGATATGATCTCCAGAACGGAACACAACTACTCTATGGGAGGTCTCACCAATGATCGATAAAGTGGCATCACTACCCCTCTGCTGCTAATACCTCTACCTGCACCATATAGTATCCTGCTGACTTTCCTTTTGCTTTATTACATTGCTTGCCTAGTTTAAGTCAGCTGAAATAATTATTCCAATTATGGGGCCATTAATCCTTTTGCATTTTTGTCACCCAAGTGCATTATTTTGTACGTTTTGGCATTAAATTGTAGTTGTTACACTCTTGACAATTCCTGTAATCTGTACCTAAATCATGAATTATCTTGTTAACTCCCTTCGCCCACCTCCAGAGTGTTAGCCCTGTTGCAGATCTTTGTGTCTGCTTAAAGGCATACTGTACTTTCCCGTCAAGACCATTTATAATGTCACGAAGATATTAAAGAGTACCTGTCCCACCGGACTCTGAGGTCACATTCCCCTCCTATCAATTTACTCTCTTTATCACAACCCTGTGTCCCTTATCCTTCAACCAATGTCTTATCCTTTCAACCGCCTTCGAATATAAACCCAAGCATTGCAACTGGTCATCTATGTGGGACAGTGCCTGTAATGTTTGACATGTTACATTATTCAAACTGAATGGGACTACCAGGGACCCCACTGTGTTAATCCGATGGGCCATTAGTCTGTCTGCAAAAATGTCACAGAAATGTTGCAGCATTACCTGGAGATTGCCCCAGATTTTCCAAGGCAAGTGTTCGGATACTCATGACTGCATCTGTATATATGTACAGTGGCGAGAAAACATTTGTGAACCCCAATGATAATCCTATAGTTTTTCCATGATAACCTTCTTGAATCAAAACCAGTATTTTCTTAAATATCCAATAGGGTTTATATTAACCAATGCCATGTCTTTTGAAACAAAATGATGTATGAATTAGGGAAACAAAGAATAATTAAGAATCAGGGTATGTGCAAAAGTAAGTGAAACCCTGGTTTTATCTGCTAAATTAAATGGGATAATTAGAATCAGGTGTTTAAATAATAAGGTAGATCTTCAGGGGTGAGTTTGGGAGACCCCATCCTATTCAAAAGATCAGAAACTTTGTGAGTTTTATCCTCAACCATACAGCTGTGTGGAAACACGTCATGCCATGATCAAAAAGAAACCTCTGAGAACCTCGGATAAGCAGTTATTGATGCTCATCAGTCTAGTGTAAGGAGCCAGTATTCACGCTGTTTGCGGCGTGCTTTCTACTCACCCGCAGCTCCGGCGGGTCCTCCCGCAGCACACAGGCAGCCGTCCTGCAAAACGCCGATCGCAGCTCCACGTGGGTGCGCGCGCGCACGCCAGTGCTCCTCTTCAAGGGTTGGTCCTGCGGGTATGCCCGGTCACGCGCCTGCAAACGCTGCTACACGGAGGCGCGGCCACACGGAGGCAGACCAGCCTCTTAAAGGCACAGTACCTCAAACTATTGCTGCCACTAAATACAACCTCACTACTGGGCTTTATGGCTCCTCCCCTGGGACTCATGCTGGACCTATCCCTGCCGTAGCCTGGCCCATTCACACACCTCCACCTTGCTACTCTGCCATTGGACCCTCTTGCCTATATATACCCTGCAGCTTCATTAACTCGTCGGCTGAGCATAGAACCAGTTGTTCTCATCATTCTCTGCCTCCGTAGTCCTGTCTTGTCCTATCTTGTTTTGCAGTCTTCCTCGTGTACCGAAACGGCTTCCGCTACGTCTACCCGCACCTCTGGCATCCCGAACTCGGCATACGGCAACACGACTCTCCGCACCTCTGGCATCCTGATCCTGGCAAACGGTAAACGATTACATCCTTCTCTCTAACCCCGGACTTGGCAAACAGCACCCTCTACTATCCGTACCTCTCCTGCCCTGATCCGGAATTCCTGACCACTCTACTCTCAGGACGTGCCCTCGTGGCTGTGGGTGGCGTTATATCCTATACCACCTCAGCACCGCGGTCCCGTCTCGTTTGTGGTGAGCACGTCCTGACATCTAGAAAGGGTTGCAAAACCATTTCTAAGGATTTGGGTCTCCACCAATCCACTGTCAGACAAATGGAGAAAGTTTAAGACCACAGTCTTACTTGAAAACGAGAGGTAACTCTCAATGTATTACTTCCTGGTAAAATATTTTATAAATAAATAAACAGTCAGTCTACCCATAGCGGTTGTCTTTTCAAAATCTCCCCAAGAACAATCTGGAAAATCTATCAGAAAGTTTCAAAGAACCCCAGAGTAACATCCAAGGATCTACAGGCCACTCTCTCTTTGGCTAATGTGAGTGTTCATGACGCAACTATCATAAAAAGACTGAATGGTGTTCATGGAAGGATAGCCAGGAGGAAACCACTGCTCTCTAAAAAGAACATTCCTGCCCATCTGAAGTTTGCCAAAGAGCCCATAGATGATCCACAAGACTTCTGGAAAAATGTATCTGGAGAGCACAGTGATGTAGGACGCTGGCTGGAATGGCGGAGAGAGTTGTTGTAACCGGAGGAGAAGTCTGAGTGCTCAAGCTGGTCCCTCTTATTATTTACACTGTCAGTGTGAGTATTTACCCTGATTTTTTATATAAAGTTGGACTTTTAAAGAATAAGGCTTCTGAATCTTGAAACATTATGTTTGGCGAAAACCAAAAACTGCGTTTGAACAGAAGAACCTCACCCCCACCGTCAAGCATGGTAGTGGAAGTGCGATGGGTTGGGGCTGTTTTGCTACCTCAGGACCATGTCAGGCCATCCGTCCTTGAGCTGAAGCAAAAGTGGGTCATGCTACAAGACAATGATCCTAAACATACAAGCAGAGCTACAAAAGAATGGCTGTAGATGAAGAAATTCTGTGTTTTAGAATGGCCTAGTCAAAGTCCGGACCTAAACCCCATAAAATTGTTGTGCAGGACCTGAGCGAGCTGTCCATGCAAGGAAGCCCTCCTATGTCACGGAATTGCAGCAGTTCTGTAAAGAGGAATGGGCCAAAATTCCTCAAAACCGATGTGAGAGACTGACCAGCAGTTACAGGAAATGCTTAGTTGAAGTTGTTGCTGCTCAAGGGGGCGCCACCAGGTACTGAATCTAAAGGTTCACATACTTTTTCACACATGGATATTGAATGTTGAATCATTTGTGGATAAATAAATGTTGAAAAAGTATCATGTTTGTGTGCCATTTGTTCGATCAGGTTATCTTTAGCTATAATAAGGACTTAGATTAAGATTTAATGACATTTTAGGTTTGAAATATGTGAAAATCCTAAGGGGGTTCACAAACTTTTTCACAAACTTTTTCTCCACTGTATGTATGTGTGTATATGTTCTAAAAAAGTATTGCGAAGCCTCCTTAAGTGGGGCTGCATTTACTTAAAAAATAAATGATGATGGTGATTCTATCTATCTATCTATCTATCTATCTATCTATCTATCTATCTATCTATCTATCTATCTATCTATATGTATATATATAATATATATTGACAGTGATGGTGGAATTATGACCGATTTCCACCATAAGAATACCACTACCAATGCGGTTTTACACGCATTGAGTGCACACACCCTACATCAGATATGGGGTGTTCCAAGATCTGAATTTCTTAGACTAAAAAGAAATTGCTCCACAAATTCTAACTATGAAGTAAGAGCTAATGAATTGTCATCTGGATTTCAGGCCAGAGGCTACAGTAAATCAGTTATAAAAGTAATAAAAGCAAGCTGCAACCACGTGATTCACTCCTAATGCCAAAAGTCAAACAGACCAACGAGATGGACCACATCGTTCGGTTCATAGGAACATACAACAGGAACTGGTCCAACTACAGGAAAATACTCCAGAAGCATTGGTACGTTCTCCAAACTAATCCAGATTTGGATAAATTGTTGGGGAACAAAGCTAATTTAGTAAGTAGGAGAGCTCCAAATCTTCATGACAAGCTAGCTCACAGTCATTACATTGCGAGTAAACCACAGCATTTTCTCTCTAAAGTTATGAGACAGGGTTTCTCTGCTTGTAAAATGTGCTCAGCATATCAATTTATGTCAGTCAGAACAGATTTCCATGATTCTACTAAGAATCAGTTATACAATCAGGAAATCGTTTAACTGTAAATCTAAGGCAGTAGTTTACTATCTCACTTGCACCTGTAACCAGATCTATAGCGGGATGACGACAAGAGAACTACATTTTCGTATATTAGAACATGTCAAGAATATTCACAGTACCTCCCGAGATCTGGCCGCAGGACGCAAATTGATATCAATTTCTAAACATTTCCACCTTAAACATAATTCGGACCCCACTGTCCTGAAGGCATTTGCTATTGATCAGGTGTCCCTTGGAATTAGAGGTGGGGATCTAGAGAAAGCGTTTCTCAAGTGTGAATGCAGATGATCATCAAATGGGGGACAGTTCAACCCCAGGGCCTAAACGAGTATATGGGATACGCTATGTTTTTATAGCAGTGATCCCCATATGCTCTCATTAGTCCATAGGTCTGTTTTAATCTGCTGTCCTTATTACAATTAAAATTTAAATGAATATTAATACCAAATTCAGAACCATAATTCAAATTAATTCTGTTTTATTGGACTGAGTTTATTAAAGATTTGGTGACATAGACTTTCTTAGATTTTCTTACATTGCTGATAAATTACATAAAATTATCAATTGTGCTAGAATATGCATGACATTAATCCATGCATTATTTGTAAATATATATATATATTTATATAAATATATATATTTTTTTTAATGTGTCTTAGTTCACATGATACACGAGTCACTCTTTGAGGTCTACTGATTAGAATTATAGGTCACTTGTAATTATATGTAATCTAACTGTTGGGGATTATAACCTTAATTTATTTAGCATGGGTTTATAAGTAGGAGAGGATATTTTGGTATGTCCTGCCTTGCAAAGTAGTAACCTTTACAATAACATATAGTTACAATTATCACGTATTAATTCTTGTATTCTAATGCAGGAGTGAGCAAACTTTTTAGGCCGAGCCCCCCTTTTAATCCATGAAATTTCTCGGGCCCCCCCGTCTGATCAAAATCACATTAAAAAAAAACCTTTATTAAACGGTATACAATGTAAATACAAATATGTCTAAGGCTGCGCGTATAGTGCCCGCGACGGCGACGCTAACAAAAGTTGTATTTCGCTTTGCGGCGGCGGTGCGGGCGACCTGGCCATTGATTGGTTCAGGGGCTGTCACATGAGGCGACAGCCCCTGAAAAATCAAATATTGCCGGCTTCAAAAAATCGCATCGCCACGTCACGCTTACTATAAGCACACGCGGCAGCGACAATGCATTTTTCGGATGACGTCGCGTCGCCGGCACTATAAGCGCAGCTTAAATACTTACATACTTCAACAGCTCGCTCTTGCAAAATTAGACTGCGTCCACGCTGCCGCTGAGAGCGGTGACATCACCAACTCTCCAAGCATGAGCACAGGGTGTCCTGCATAATTTTGCAAGCACGAGTGGGGAAGTGTTTACACTTTTTTTACCTTAATTCTGTACATTCATAGTATGAGTAATAAAGTGGCAGCCTACCCTTTCACTTGCAGAGGATCGCAGCGAAGCAGGTTGCCAGCGGAGGAGAGCAGCAACACAGCGTTAGTGTAGGGCAGACACCGGAGGGAGGGGCGTTTGACATCACAGGGCTCGCGCGTGCTCCTCCCCCGTACCTCCGAATTATGTGACCGCCACCTGCACTATTCTGTTCGGCCGCGCGCGCACATCTTTTTCGCCTGCGCAGCCAGGTTTTGCCGCACGCGCCCCGCCTAAATAATCTTGCGCCGGGGCGACCCCCCTCAGATTGTGCACCGCTGCATTCAATCACCACCAACACAGACACAATACACACTGCAGTCATATATATACACATATATATATATATATATATATATATATATACACACACACACACATATATATATATATATATATACATACACACACACACATATATACATATACACATATACACATATATACATATATATATATTGTGACAAACGGCTTACTCTGGGCTCCGTCGTTTGTCCGGGACTGTTTAGAACACGGTCTTTTAGGGTAGGTTAAATGATGAGGCGTCACGTACTGTTCCTTTAAACAGGCTATGCCTGGTTTATTCAGTCCCAGGCACTGAGACTGCCACAGTGCATACAACAGAAAACAGATCAAAACAAAAGCTGCTCACCTGAGCGATAACTTAACTTAGATATCCCTGACTCAAGGTTGGAAGTGGCTTTTCCACTCCCAACAACAAAACAAGGTACTTTTGCAGTCTTATACAAATGAACAGAAAGATTGAACCTGTTTGGGGAAGAGTCTTCTCCCCTCTGTAGTTCAGCAGCCTTCCAGCCTCCTGGCTCTTGTGGAGAGACCAGAGCAAACAGGAAAACAGTCTTACATACCTGATTCCTAATTAGCATGACAGGTGACAGAAATCAGGCAGCAGACAAACTCTGGTCTGGATCTCTCATCCCTCAGTTCCAGCGCTTGCCAAACTGTGGGATGGAGTGTATGTATTATAAGGCTGCACTCCCAGGCCAAACAGGATAGAAACTGTTTAGTATCCTGGGAGCCCTATATACGGAATTTATTACCATCCCCTGGTTTCTGTCACATATCCTCCCCCCCAGCTCAGACCTCGAGGGATGAGCGACCATGGATATTAGGGAGTGCATCCTTGACAACCCGTCAGCATTGCCATGTTTGTGCCCTGACCTGTGTTCCACAGAAAATTTAAAGGGTTGTAGGCTTAGGAACCACCTGGTCACTCTAGCATTCTTTTCCCTGTTTTGACACATCCAGGTAAGGGGTGCATGATCTGTGACCAACCGGAATTTTCTCCCCAACAGGTAGTATTTGAGCGTCTCTACAGCCCACTTTATTGCGAGACACTCTTTCTCTACTATGGAGTAATTTTTCTCCTGGGAATTTAGTTTCCTACTTAAATAAAGGATGGGGTGCTCCTCACCTTGAGACTCCTGGGAGAGTACCGCCCCCAGCCCTACCTCAGATGCGTCGGTTTGGACTACGAACTCTTTGGAGAAGTCAGGTGTGACCAACACTGGTTGGGCACAGAGAGCTTCTTTCAGGCTTCTAAAGGCTTGTTCGGTTTCGGGGGACCACTTTACCATTAGCGGTCCTCTTGCTTTTGTGAGGTCAGTTAGTGGGGTTGCCTTAGTTGCAAAATTGGGAATAAACCTTCTATAGTACCCAATTAACCCCAAAAAGGTCCTTACTTGTTTTTTTGTAACTGGCCTTGGCCAATTTTGTATCGCCTCCACTTTGAGTGTTTGGGGTTTGAGTAAACCTCTGCCAATAGAATATCCCAGATACTTGGCCTCCTCCAGACCAATAGTGCATTTAGCGGGGTTAGCAGTTAGTCCAGCAGACCGGACTGCGTCAAGCACAGCTTGGACCTTTGGAAGGTGGGATTGCCAATCCTCACTATGGATTACCACATCATCCAGGTAGGCGGCAGCATACCGAGCATGTGGTTTTAAAATTTTATCCATCATTCTTTGGAATGTGGCGGGAGCTCCATGTAAGCCAAAAGGCAACACCTTATACTGAAAGAGGCCGTCTGGGGTTGAGAAGGCTGTCTTTTCTTTTGCCCTTTCTGTGAGGGGAACCTGCCAGTACCCTTTTGTTAGGTCTAGGGTTGTGAGATATCGGGCTTTGCCCAGTCTCTCTACAAGTTCATCTACCCTGGGCATAGGATAAGTATCAAATTTTGACACCGCGTTTAGTTTCCGGTAGTCATTACAAAACCTTGTTGTACCATCTGGCTTTGGGACTAAGACTATAGGGCTGTTCCACCCACTTTGGGATTCCTCAATAACACCTAGTTTTAGCATTTTTTTAACCTCTAAACTTATAGCCTTTCTTTTGGCCTCCGGGATTCGGTACGGTTTAAGGTTAACTCGGACCCCCGGTTCAGAGACTAGGTCATGTTCAATTACGCTAGTTCTACCTGGTTGTATAGAGAAGATTTCTTTGTTTCTTCTCACTAAATTCTGAACCTCTCGTTTCTGATGAACAGACAGGGTTTCAGCTATGCTAACCTCTGGGTCAGTTTCTTGATTCTCTGACGGACCTGGGGGTACTAGGGTTAACAAGACTTCTCTATCTTTCCAGGGCTTGAGTAGGTTTATATGGTAAATTTGCTCAGGTTTCCTCCTACCTGGCTGTCTTACCTTATAATTTACTTCTCCCACTCTTTCCAAGATCTCATATGGCCCATGCCATTTAGCAAGGAATTTACTCTCCACGGTGGGAACCAGAACTAGTACCCTATCACCTGGAAAAAAAATTCTGACCCTAGCACCCTTATTATACGTATTCCTCTGTGCTTCTTGAGCTTTCTCCATGTGTTCCCTCACTATGGGTAGGACTGCAGCAATGCGGTCCTGCATCTGGGCAACATGCTCTATTACACTTCTGTAAGGGGTAACCTCATGTTCCCAAGTCTCTTTGGCTATATCCAATAAGCCCCTTGGGTGTCGGCCATACAATAGTTCAAACGGGGAGAAGCCTGTGGATGATTGGGGAACTTCCCTAATGGCAAATAACAGGTACGGTAACAAACAATCCCAGTTTTTCCCATCTTTATCAACCGCCCGCCGTAACATGCTCTTTAAGGTTTTATTGAACCTTTCCACTAAACCATCTGTTTGTGGATGATAGACTGAGGTTCTGAGATGCTTGATTTTTAGGAGTTTACATAGCTCTTTTGTTACTTGGGACATAAACGGTGTTCCCTGGTCAGATAGAATCTCTTTAGGAATTCCGACCCGGGAAAACAGAACTACTAACTCTTTTGCTATGTTTTTAGCAGAGGTGCTACGTAGGGGAACTGCCTCCGGATATCGGGTGGCATAATCCAATATTACCAATATATGCTGATGTCCCCTAGCAGACTTTATTAAGGGTCCTACTAGATCCATAGCAATCCGGTCAAATGGTACCTCTATTATGGGAAGGGGTACCAATGGGCTGCGGTACGCCTTGAACGGGGCGGTGATCTGACATTCTGGGCATGAGGAGCAATAGTTTGTAATTTCTGCCAGAACCCCAGGCCAATAGAAGCTTCGGAGAACCTTTTCTTTTGTCTTTTCCACCCCCAGGTGTCCCCCCAATGGATGACTATGTGCGAGGTGTAATACTACGTTACGG